>NC_092587.1:189466250-189780208 GCF_047663525.1 Anas platyrhynchos | reverse complement strand
GTTATTGGAATGAGGATTAACCTGATAAATACGCGTATCTTTCACAACTCGTCTTAAGGAAGGAGGATCTTTCTGAGATGTCTGTTTGCTGGCAGTTCTGCAAGGTTTTTGGCATTAGCATATTTGGGCCTTTGGATTATTATTTATTTATTTATTTTTGGTATGGTTCTCTTTCCCGTAGACACATAAAATCCATTGTGTCTACAGGTTAAAAAGTATGAGCACATTTCGAAACTGAACATTGCATGAGGCTGATTGTAAAGGCTCGTATGACAGCCCTCCTCTGCTCTGGTATGACATATACACATAAATATATATATATATGTATAAATAATTTTTTCTTTCAATAATAAATAAAGTCTTAGTCATTGGAATAGCTCTTTTGGCTCTGATAGTCAAATGCCTGCACGACAGGGATGACATAATACGTCCATGATATACAGACTCACTGCAAATGAACTGGAGTTTGTAGTCAAAGCCTATATAGGGGCAGTGTACCCTCTGAGGTGTGTTGAGAGACGGCCTGTTGACATCGTTCATTTTTATTTTCTTTGCCTTTTCTGCTCTTTAATCACACTTTTATGGTAACACCGATTCTGCTACCTGTTTTGACCTGCCGTTGTTCTTTGCCTCCTGAGCCGTCTGTGCCTGCTGTGTCTCTGGTGGCGTGGCCGGGGCTCTGTGTGTCGCTGCTTGGTGCCTGCACCTTCTCTTCTGCAGCACAGATGAGATTACACTTGTAATTAGCGAATTGTATAAATTAGCTATGTTGTGTGTGCTGGCTGTGTGTAAATACAGTGGCTGGTGACCAGAGATGATAGACCCCTTCTGCATGGGGAACTGTCGGGATGGGACAAGAGGGGAACAAAAATGCCTTTGAAACATTTCAAGGTCCTCCAGCCCGTTTTGTCCCTCTGCTCCCACGTTCAGGTGCTTGAGGGCACAAGGCCACCTTTCTCTGCAGCAGTGTGGGGGCAGACTGCTCTTAGCTTGTTTTCTTATGCAGTCCACTAGCAGTTGTGCAGTGTGCCTCCTGTGATCTGAGAGGTGTCCTTCTGGGACGTCCCTCTCCTCAGGAAATGGTAAATTGTGCTCTGCTGGGGTTGTCATTTTCATGTTCTCTTTGTTTTCACTGATATTTGAATTTTCTGATAGCATCCTCATGGCTGCTTTGGAGTAGGATCGTACAAAGAACGCTGGGCTTTAATTAACACAGACTCAGACAATAACACTTTCCTCCTTGTAGCTCACATAAGTACATAAGACAGAGAGACATAAAAAGGAGCACGTTTTGTCTCTTCTCTGCCAGTTTTAGAGGGTGAAGGCACTAATCTCTTCAATTTAGCCATGGATACGATTGTAAATCAGTGGGGTTGGAAGGTAATGTTATTAGTGTGCCTACACCACCCCTCAGGCAGATCGCTGTCTTTCTGATGACTGTGTTTGCAGTGAGCTCTTTGTCTCTTAAAATACTTCTGGCATTGCAGGGGATGTTCTGATGCCCATTTCAGCATTGTTGGAGACATCCCTGTCACCGCCAGGTGCTGCAGAAGAAGAATCCCTGTTCCTTGGGATGTGTCCCATGTAAGTGTCCATCAGCTGGTTGTGTGGTGTGACAGTGGTCCTCGTTTGTGCAGCAGGGTCAGCTGTGAAAGGTTATGATATTCCAGTGTTTTCAATATTGTAATAGGAAACTTGTTTTTTTTTTCTTTTTTTTTTTCTTTTTTTTTTTTTTCCCACCATGGATTCAAACTCTGAGTCCACATTTTGTGATTTGACACCCTGGCAGTACCTTGATGCTTCTTTTATGTTATAGATTGAAACCTTCTGCTAATGAAATCCCTGTGAGCTGTCCCCCTGGTTTCACTGAAATGAACATTGCAATCAAGACCCCTCACAGCTGCTGGAAGCACTAGGAGGCTGTTACAAGAAAAAGCTGCTTGCACTACTTGCACACTGCAACTGGCGCAGAGTGAGCAGGGTAGGAAACAGCTGACTGACCACTTGTGCTTCTTGTACTAGAGAAATTGGAATAAGAAGTATTGGCAATTGCTAGCACTGCCCTTGGGGTGGGCAATTCTTGATCACAGTTGCTTGTGCGTTAATATGTACATGTGCTAGTTTGCAGGGAAGACCTGTTCAAGGGGTGATCGTTCCTTGCAGAGATGCTCATCTGGTAAGAGGAGTCTTCTCCCTGCTCGCTGTTACACTTTCATGTTGGCTTGTATATTCAGGTTTCAAGAGAACACACCTCTAACCTTCCAGCCCAGACCAACTTCATCTGGAGTTAGCTTTGCAGATGCAGCAGTGCGTGTGAGACCAGACCACATATCAAATAAATATTAATCTGCAAGGTGGTTTTAGCTTTGCAGCAACGTTTGAAACCTGCACAACTAACATTGGAGGTGTTTTCACCAATCTGCTCTCTTACTGTGAGGCAGCAGAAGGTGCTTTCTGTGGCGGAGGCATTTCTGGTAGGGTGCGTGGCCTTTGTAGCATAGCAGTGTGGCTGGGGGATCTCCAAGTTGGTTTGGCAGCTCTGTAGGAGTGGATTTTGGGGCAGTAGCTAAGACTCAAACCTCTCTGAATGGACAACCCTAGTCCTAGGACAACCAAAAGGGGCTGCAGTCACTGCAGCCTCAGCTCAGGTGGCTCTGCTGAGGACAGACACAGTTCAAAGGCCCCTTTGCTGAGTGCATGCAAAGGCTTTTAAGCTTGTGGCTGGAACCTTTGGAACCCTTGTTCTTGGCTTTTTGCATCTGTTTTTGTTAGTCATGCATACATTTGAAAGCGATTGCTCCTTCTAGGTACGAAGCGTAATCCCCTGCAGTCTTGGAAATGTCATGTGTGTGGTGCTCTGCTTGGAACAGGCTCTTCGGAAGTTTGGCAAATATTATATTATGCCATTTGCTACTGTGCTGAATAATGTGAAGCTTAGCTGAATTACTTGGAAAAAATGACAGTAATAATCAACTATCATCACACAGAGGTTTCCTGTGCTCAGATAAATCAGATGCCAATTTCTGCCAGACTTGGTAAGGAGCATCACAAATTATCATCAGTTCATTGCAGTTCTGTCTCTGGCATTTTGAACAAATGCAACAATTTCTAAACATGTGCTCTATTTTCTAAATTCAGGGTCAGGAAGGTATGTGTCTTTATGTGGGTTTGTGTGTTGTTTCTTTTTTCCTCATTGAAATTCCCTCATGAATCTTTCCTGTCTAGTGCTTTCTTTGGAATTTAAAATTTTCCCAACTGCAGTAAATTGATCAATTTCTAGCCATGATCATTATCCACAAGGAGTTGCTTTTTCCATCCACAGATTCACAGACGCTGCAGGGAACTTATGATTCTGTGCAGGCTGCCCTGATGATACCTATTTTCTGAAAAGTTTCACTTGTATTGTAATTCCCTCTTTCTCTCATGACTTCTGCTGGCTCCCTTATTTGCAGACACTGGCAACTACTATCATATCATGTGTCCTTCTTCTCAAGTCTCCGTCCTCTTTAGCATTACACAAGAACGATCTGTTAAAAGGCTTTTTTTCTTTTTCTCTTTTTCTTTTTTACTGGTATTTTGTAACTTTGAGGTCAGGTACTGATCTTAAAGATCTTTTGTTCGTACAAAAGGCCCCCCCAAGGTTTTTCCCAAAAAGATTTGACACCTGTTGCAATCCTTACCATGAGGCTATGCTTGTGTTAAGCAAACTTCTGACTTCTAGTGTCAAAGGAAAATTATTCCTTTTTGGCTTGAGTACGATGCTCTCTGTGTTGCTTTGATTTATTCCACACTGGAACATTTTCCTGCAGCAATTCTGCTCCAGCTACTCCTTGTAAAGCAGGTCAGTGAGGTGCACTTTTTATGGTAAAGTAGTTCTGCTGTGAGGGTGACTGCACCTTTTGTATTTGAGAAGTGTTTGCCAGACTATTCCAGTACTGATTTTGTTTCCTTGTAGTGCCCTTTTCTTTCTTAATTTCTTCTTTTCTTTCTTCACAGAGGTGTTGTGGTCTGTGATAACCCAGGTATGAAGACGGGCAGCCAGCTCACTGCCTGAGCTGAAAATCCAGTTCTTCTGGGGAATTGGTATTCTTAACTATTGTCGCTTTCACTTGAATTAGATCTGGCCTGATTCTTTCATTTCCTGAAAGGTGACCAAAATTGCTTTGCTTCGTATTGATTTGCGATCCGCTGCAATTTGCCTCTAGGCCATGCTCTCTGCAGTTTGGGAGGAGTGTTTCTGGGTTTTCTTGTGCTGCTTTCTGGCACTGCCAGCTGCTAGAACATCACCATATGAGTACTGCTCTTGTCAAACTCCTTGGTGCTTCAGACTTCTTCAGACCCCACTCGTGTAGAATTGGTTAACATGGTGAGGTTTTTGTCCAGTTTGTCAACTCTGGTCTTCCTGGGGTATTTCTGCATAATTTCATATAGCTCATGATCATCATTTTCCTTTTTCTTAGTAGTGGACAGAGAGAACATGGAAACATTTCCCCATACTGCTCTCCTTTATTAGCATAATTCCGAGAAACCTATTCCTTGTGTATCCCTGGTGGTCCCTATTCCTGCTCCTATATACATTCCTATATACATTTATATAGAGAGAGAAATTTTTTGAGGAAAAACTCAAACTTTTTTTTAGGGACATAATTTAGTTTAGTGGGTGGTAGTGGTGGTAGAGGGATGGTTGGACCAGATGATCTTGAGGTCTTTTCCAACCTTAATCATTCTACGATTCTATGAAAACCATGGCTTATCTTCTTTTCCCTTATCTGTCTCAGCAAGATAACCACAAAAGACCCTGCTCCACAAATATCCCTGCCTTCTTGCCCATTAAGAGGTAAGTAGCTTCCTGCCCTGCAAACCAGGTAGTTCCTGGAGTCTTGAGAAAACCAAGTCAGTAGGAAAAAAAATCACACAACTTAAAGTTGGGCCTGCTTGAGCAGGATGGTTGCATTAGATGATCTCCAGAACTCCCTCCCAACTTCAGCAGTTCTGTTATTCTGTGAAGTGTCTTAATTTTAACTTAATCACAACTTACCTTGGTTTTATGGATATGTAGGATCTATCTAATTTTTATATTGCGTTCAACCTCCACAACAGAGAGAAAAATGACAACGCAATATTCAAGATTTATTGGCAGAACTCAGCTCTCCCTAAAAGTAATATTCCCTGAATTGTTAGCTTTTGCCTTATTTGCATTTCCACCTGTTGGGAAGCTGCCCATCCAAACATAAAGGGTACAGATTTGTAAAGACCCACCATGCTTCCCTTACACCTCTTCTCTAACCCTTGTGGATTCTCCTGTGTGTTGGAGGTGTACCTCCCACTTTGGTCACCGTAGGTCACCTGTGCTGCACAGGGCTGGTGGCATTGGTGCAAGGGGACAGGAGCAGGGCAGCTGGCAGGTTGTGCATTCCCATGGGTAGTGCAAGAGCTGATGGGCCCCTCACACAGAGCTGTTCTCCTCCCAAGCCTGGAAACCAAGGCTGTGCAGTCCAGTAGAGGTGTCAGGGTGCTGCAGGCTCCTGCAGGCAAGCTGCTGCCCCAGAAGGAAACCTCTCTAGGAGGGGTTTCCAGCACTGAAAACAGGCTGCAGTTCTGGCGTCTGCATAGCCAAAGGTTATGTGTGTTACCTCTAATAATCTGAAGTGATACTCTGCATGTTTAACTAGACATGTTAGGAAAAAAAAAAGGCTCTAATATGAAAGCATAATTAATGTAACACATGCATTTATTTGGGGTAAAGTGACATGAGACCATCACTCTAAACAATAACATTTTGAGATGTGAAGCCTGGGCCTCCAGCTCTTTGCTAGCACTTCCCCTGGCCAGACTGGTAGGCTAGCGACACGAGGAAGGTTCTTGGATCCATGGATTCAAGATCATGGAATCCATTTTGGATTCAAGATCAGCGTAAGGCAGATGTGTACTAGTGTATGTGTTGGGAAATTTCAAGGCCTAGCCATGAAAACAAAGTGATGGCAATCACTACATAGCCTGAAGACACCTGCCTGTTCTGCATCTTGAATGGGTGGCACTGGACCTATATGTCTGCTGCAGTTTGGAGCTCCACTTGAAATTTCTAACACCTTCTGCAAAATAATTAATTATTGTCATGTAAGAGAAAGTTTCCACATTTCTGGGGAGTTTGTCTCTTCAGAAAAGTTATGCTTTTTTGCCTTTCTTTTTTTCTTTTTTTTTTTTTTCTTTATTTCTCTTTATATATATATATATTTATTTTTTATTATTTCTTTATTTTTTATTTTTTTCTGGAGATCATATTTTGCTTGCCATACAAATACTCCTTGCTAGAGGAAAGAGTGAGCATTCTCATGAAAGTGTTAGTTAACACATATGAAAACTTGTGATCTGAAAATGAATGCTGAAGCTTCTTTTGTTCTTCCTTTTTGCAGCTCTCTGCAATGCTGACCCGCTGGCTAAGATGTTAATTCAAAGGTTCTCAAACTGTTTTGTGAAATCCTTAATGCTGCTCTGCAGAGAGCAGACAGCTTGTTTGGTAACAGCCGCCTTCGCTTTGGCTCAGGCAAGTAGCTGTAATTTAAAGAGGACATCTGAAATTGTGCTCCTGCTGTTGCCTTTCCCTGTAAGCAGTTTGTTTAGCTGCTGTAGGGAAGCTGTGCAAATAGGAAGACTTCTCTCTACAAGACACATTTTTAGGCAGTGACGTGCACCAAGAAACAATTTTAAAAACAGGATCACCCCAAATTATTTGTGGTCCTCTGTTTCAGTCATAAGAATGACTAATGAGGAAAGGATGGTCAAGTTTCCAGTAACTACAGTGACAGAGCTGGGATAAACCAGATTACTGAAAAACACACCAGCTGTTTCTTCTGACTTCAGTACAGAGCCAGTTTGGATAGTTCAGTGTTTCGCTCTCTGCTGTCTTCCTTATGAGTGATGTGCATCGATTCTAAGCATATTTGCATTCCAGATAATTTGCCTATGTATGAAGGATTGTTCACTATGTGAACGTCATGAGGCTTCTGACCCTCTTCTCTCTTCCAACAAATAAATACACCAGTGGTGGTGAGGATGGGGCTAGCTGCAATGCCATAGGCACAGGGCAGTGCAGGTGTGAACACTGACAGAGGTGACTGGATAACTGCAGGTTCAGTTGTTTATTTATTTATTTTCCAAAGGCTTTCCAAGGAGGCCTTCCTTCAGGTCAGGAAGGTCTTTGAACATCTTTCCTTCTTCCATCCCTTAGCCTCAGCTCATTTCCTTTGCTTCTTTCATCTCCTCACCTCTAGTTTCACAGAACCACAGGATGGCTAAAGTTGGCAGGGCCCTCTGCGTCCATCTGGTGCCACCCCTTCCCAAGCAGAGACACCCAGAGCAGGCTGCTCAGGACCACGTCCAGGCAGCTTTTGGAGATCCCCAAGGAGGAGACCCCACAGCCTCTCTGGGCAGCCTGTGCCAGGGCTTTGTCATGTTTCATCTCCTGTGCACCCTCCGTCCACCCACCTGGGCTGCGCAGGAGGCAGGGCTTCTTTGCTTCACGCTCCTACCTGGCTATGCTGAGCATGCTGCCACAAGAGCAGCTTTAACTGCTCCTTGTTTCACCATGGTTTGTATATTTAATGCCTTTTGCTGGTGTAGAAGTTAATGGAAGGTCTCTGGCGGACAGTCTCTGTGTACTCTGCGAGTGTATGCACAGCACTGTGCAAGCAGAGACAACCGTCCGTCAGCCGGCCCTTCGCCTCCGCTGCTCGCCGACTCGGTAATTGCTGAGCACAGGTTGTGCTCGGTGCTCACAGGCTGCTTGATGGACAAGGGGCTGGGGGGGGGGGGGGTTCTCTCTGCAGTAATTAACACGGACAATGTTTATTCTTTCACTCTCTAGGCACTCACAAATAATAAAAAAAAAATACTTGAGAAAGAGAGGTATTAAGTGTTTGCACGTAGTTCTTGTTTTCAGCTTGGCCAGACTACGAGTTCCCAGGTGCTCTGAAAGTTCATCTTTCCTCAGCTTCCACAGAATGAAGCAAAAGTTGCTCTTCACATTTTTTTTTTTCCTGTAAACAAAACTGCCCAAACTAATGCCTTTTTATTTCAATGTGGAGGTCCTGATTTACTTCCTGGTGTTGGATAACAGACCGGGACTCAGACATGTTTTCAGTCATCAATACTTAAATGTGTTTTTCATCTAGGGACTTTTCAATTTTTCAACCAAAACCTAAAGGTACCAAAGAAAAATTGGAGCAAAAATGTATGGATTTTGTCAACTACTTCAGGAAAGATCATTTCCCAGCTTTTGACCACAGGGCTATATATAACTTCCAGCAGAGAAAGCTTTACTGTAAAACCTGAAGCTCCATATGCAGAAAATAGAGAAAGGCTATACCACTTCCAGCTCCATTTCTAAAAATTTGTAGTAATTAACAACTCTGCTGGGCCCCACTCGCAAAATGAATACATGATATTTATCACACTATTAAAGTCTGGTCATGTTTTTGTCCAAGGCTAGGATCTTAATTATAAAGAATCAAGATTTTTAAAGGTTTTGCTTGAAGGTTTGGTAAATAATCTAGTGGCAGAGCTTTGTTAAGAATGCTTTTTTTTTTTTTTTTTCCCCTTGGTCTGTACATGTCCTACATACTAATCTCTAAATCAATTGACAAGCTTCCCAAAGGTAGTAAAAGAATAGCAGCTGTAGTTCCATGCACAAGAATATATCCATCACAGGAAATAATTTAAGTTCTGTATACAGAGTGTTGAGGCTCTGATTTACTTATGAGACTTTAGAAAGAAACAGTATTTGTACGTAGCTCAGTGAAGATCTCTGGCTAATGCAACATGTGGTTTATTACTTCATTTTACCTTGATGTAACCAAGCTGGCATTTCAGATACAAGCAGCAGGTATCTATCTGTCCTACTCTAGGTACACAGGAGAGGGCTGTTAGACCATATTGAAAGGAATATGTTTCGATCCAAGCTGGTAGTTTAGAAGTACCTTGCTACCAACCTGCAGTTGATTTGGTTATTCCTACTGCCGGGTACCTACAGCTTGTGCTTAGCTAGTACAAAATTGCTAGGTGGTGCCAAGCACTCCTCTCTCTGTCAAAGAAAGATGGAGGGCTTTGCCATGATGCATGACTGCAGATAAGATGAAGGACAAAGCAGAAATAATAAAAGTTGAGAAAAGGGCAACAAAATGAATAAAGGATGTAAGACTTCAGAGGCTTTCCATCTAGACAGACTTTTCAAAGATAATGAGAACTTCCAAAGAGAAAGGTTATGTATTGGACAAATGTGAAATATTCATATCCATCTACAGAAAGAACTGGGTGACCTTGAGCACAGCAGTAATCGAAACGGATTGAAATTTAACAGTACAAAATGAAAGGTCAGGTATTTGCTAACTAAAACCAAAACCTTTTATTACAAATTGGGATCTTATCAGCTGGAAATGACAGAGGAGGAAAAGCTTCTGGAGACACTGGTAGATCAGAGAGTAAGTATCCAAAATGATGTGTCTGTGAAAAGGCTGTTTAACTAGGCTAGCTGTGTGCGGTGTGGTAGGAGAATATCAATACCATTACACGAGGCATGCTGGAAATACGGATCCCAGTACCAGCATCTCAGGCTGCATCAGGCAGAGCATTGCCAGGGTGAGGTTCATCAACACACATAAATACCTAATGGGGGCAGTAAAGAAAATAGAACCAAGTTTTTCTCAGTGGTGGCTACTGATGGAAAAAGAGGCAAAATGTACATACCAAAACACAGGAAATTCCGTTTAATAATGAGAAAAAAACATTTTTACAGTGAGGATGATTGAGCACTGGGAGAGTTTGTCCAGAAAGACCGTGGAATCTCCATCCTTGGAGATATTCAAAAAAGTCTGGGCATGGTCCTGGGCAACCAAAAAGAGCAACACCTTTGAGTGGGGCTTTAGACTAAGTGATCTCAGAGAGGCCTTCCCACATCAGTTGGTTTGCGCTTTATGATTCATAAGAGATGGATTCAGGTTGGAAAGAGTGCAGAGAGGGGTTATTGTGATGAAAGGGGCCATTGAGTGCCAGTGATGCTTGGAGGGCTGAAATTTCTACCTAAAACACATGCAGTGTAGCAAGGGGAATATAAGCACCACAGAGAGAGGCAAACCATTTATTATAAAAGGCCATGGTCACTCAGCAACAATGGAGTTTATGCTTGTCATAAATAACTGGAAAGTTGAAGTCATAACGGGTTATTTAGCCATCATAATAATCACATTTTCTAAAAACCTTCCGGTGAGGGGGAGAAAAAGAAAGGAAAAAGAGAAAAAATCTTTTAAGAAACTATTGGAAACCATTTTAAAGGGAGTGATATGATGCAATATATTCCTGAAGTGTGGGTCCTTCAGTCTGTAGTACTCAATTACACACGTTTGGCAGGTTAACCCTGGTGGGGAGCTAAGCACCACATAGCTACTCATTCACTTCTCATCAGAGGGCTGGGGAAAAGAATAAGGGTAAAAGTGAGAAAACTTGTGGGCTGACATAAAGACGGTTTCATAAGTAAAGTAAAAGCTGTGCTAAAAAGCTTTGCAAAGCAAAATAAGGCATTCACTCACTCCTTTCCATTGGCAGGCAGATGTTCAGCCAGTTTTCAGGAAAGAGTGCATCACACCTAACAGTAAATGTAAGTTGGAAAGACAAATGCCGTTAACTCTGAATGTGCACTGCTTAACAACTAAAACATTGCTGTGTCATCAACACTCTTGTCATCACAAATCCAAAACATAGCCCCATACCAGCTACTAGGAAGAAAATTAACTCTATCCCAGCCAAAGCCTGTACAGCACATCCCATCCGGGCTGCTCCAATTCCTCTCTCGTGGAACAAGTGAATGCTAAGAAGTAAAGTTATTGATCTCTTCAACTGACATTTGTAAGGTATTACAAAAACAAAGAATTGCCAGGAGTTAGAGAAAATGAGAAATCCACATACGTAAGAACATCAGCTGTAGTTAAACTGACAGTGATTTAGAGACATTATAAAGACTTCAGCAAGATCAGTCATGAAAACAGTAACATTGCTGTCAAAATGGGACCAAACTGGATGAGAGGACTGCACGTGTTGTTTTGGGAAAAAAAAAAGAAAAAAAAAAAAAAAAAAAAAAGATAAATTTTGCTTTAAAGTTATATCCTCTTATCCTTCTTTTAAGTCCCATTTAACACATCAGAACCGGAGATAAAGAGTTTAAATTCCTCCTGCAAATGCCTTTCTGAAAGTCTCTAACTTCAGCTCCAGAAAGATATGTCGGAAAATGCTCTTTCACTCACCAGAATGAAAATTCTGGTGAAGACTCTCCTTATCCTTTCACTATTGTTAAACTGGCTATGGCATTTTTGTAGCCTGTTCAACATCTGCTATGTGAGAAGGATGTTAAGTGAGAAATTTGCAAATGACACAAAACTGGGAGGAGTGCCTGATACGCAAGACATTCATGCTGCCATCTAGAAGAACCTTGATAGGCTGGAGAAAGGGGCTGACAGGAACTTAACAAAGTTCAACAAGGACAAGTGCAGAGACCTGCACCCAGGGAGGTGTCGAGGGTCTACATTGTAAGGTTTTGGTAACAGGGGGCTGCAGGGATGGCCTCTGTGAGCACAGTCCAGAAGCTGCCCTGTGTTAGATAAGGGACAGTTCAGCTGACTCCTAAGGGACCTGCTGCTGGCCAGGGTTACCCTGAGGGAGCGGCAGGGATGAAGCGCCAGGGACTGACCGCAGCCCCCATTCCCTGTTCCCCTGCACTGATCTGGGGGAGGAGGTGGAATAAGATGGATGGGGGGAAGGTGTTTTTAAATTATTATTATTAATAATTTCTCACTTTTCTAGCTTGTTAGTAATAGGTAATAAATTTTATTAATCTCTTTATACTGAGTTTGTTTTGCCCGTGATGATCATTGTTGAGTGATCTCCCTGTCCTTACCTCAACCCTTGAGCCCTTTTCATTGTATTCTCTCCCCCCTTCCCTTTGAGGAGGAGGAGTTGTGGTGGAACTCAGCTGCCCACCTGAGTTCTGCCACCACAGGAGGAAAAAGCCCAGGCACCAGAACATGCTGGGGGCCATCCAGCTCTGCAGGAAAGGCCCCGGGGTGTCCTGGTGGACACTAAGCTGAACATGAGTCAGCAGTGTGCTGCAAGAAAAGCTAATGGTATCCTAGGCTGCATTAGGCAGCTGGCAGGTTGAGGGAAGGCCTTCTTCCTCTCTTCTTTCTCTCTTCTTTCTGCTCGGTGGTGCCCTGGACAAGAGGCAATGGGCACAAACTGGAACTCAAGAGGTTCTTTCTGACCACCCCACAGCACTGCTGTGCTGTGTGAGTGAGGGAGCCCTGGCACAGGCTGCCCAGAGAGGCTGTGGGGTCTCCTCCTTGGTGAGCTCCAAAAGCCGCCTGGACGTGGGCCTGGGCAGCCTGCTCAGGGTGTCCCTGCCTGGGTAGGGGTTGGAGCAGACGGCCTCCAGGGGTCCCTGCCAACCTCCAACATTCTGTGACTCTGTGATTCTTTTATGAGGTTTAGCTACAGTTTGTGTTCCGCTGTACTTCTGCCTGGTGCTTGAGAGGATTTTCTAGCACCATTTCTTTCAGTTTCCTCCAGAAAATCCACTTCTGTCCCAAAGGTTTAAGTCAAGTAACAGCTTTGAAGATGGAGAGTATAGTCTTCAAAGTTTCAAAGACTAAACTCCATCTTGAATACTTCCTTTGTGGATAGCCTATACATCCATCCTTCCCCAACTTGCAGATCATTCAAGCTATGTGGGCGATTGAACATGACAGAAATTCCAAGAAATTGATAACAATTACATTTCGCACAATTGTTAATACCAGTTAATTTCTTCACAATGGATAATTACTATAATTTGTATTGAAACATCTGTAGGAAAATAGAAGGCACAGTGAAGCAATGTAGAGCAATTCCATAGAGCTGTAAAATAAATAAGTAGCTGAATAGCTGCAGCCCCAGGTGCTCAAGTACTGAGCAATGCCCAAGGAGTCTTCAGAGCTGAGAACTTCTCCTTCATGGTTTCTGGTAGCAAATGTGTTGATTATAGCCCTTGATGCACACTTCTCAGTAATGAGTTTGATAAGAATATTCAAATTATTCATTCTTTATCTCAAGTGTTTCTCTGCTAGGCCCTTTTGGAAAAGGGAGGCAGCCCTCTGGAGAGACCAGTGCTGGCAGAATTAAGAGTGTTCTGAGTATGATTGTTCCTATATTGTTGCTTTTGCACTTTTCTTTTTTAATGTGTCGTTGCTGTCTGCTGTACAGACTTTTGGGTACTTAATGCTAAATACTCTCTTCCACCTCAGACCTGCATTGCTGCAGACCCTGTCTCTGGATGCCAGGCTCACTGCTCCTGCCAAGAGCTGCTGCCCTTGCTCACCATCACACAGGTATGGCTCGGTCCCAGCCATTTTACAGCCTGGCTCTGGATGCCAGGTCCCCCAGCTGAGTCTGCTTGGGCCACACCAGGCCTTGGTGTTTCTTCCTGCCCTTTTGGTTCATTCAGAGTCATCCCTTGAGCAAAACCATGAACAGCAGCAGTGACTTTCACCTCCTCTCAAATACTCTGGGAAGTGCCTTGCATATCTGGAATATCTCCATCTGTTTTCTGCTGCATATGTGCCAGAGCTGTTTGCAAGCAGCACAATGAATTTAGGGGGATGTCAACAGTGAGCTTCAGCTCCCTTCCATCTCATTCGCCCTGCTGGATGTCCCATGGTGTTGCAGTGCCCATGCCCAGATAATATTAGATTCCCACTGCAGCTAAATTCCAGTCTTCCCCATGTCTTTGATGGTTCAAATTTCTGCCAGCGAGCTGCACTATACTCTCCATCACACCTGCAGTGTTGAAAAGCTCACCAGCTTGTAGGCAACTGCTGAGGAGCAGCTGTGGATGTGCACACTTAGGAAGTTGATTTCTCTTAGTTATATTTGCAGGCCCGCATACTGTCCAGGCTTCTGTGCTTTATCATAGCTTTGTTCTCTGCTGCCAGGAGCAGTACACTGCAGATCTTCCAGCTTATGTAGCATGTACACCTGTAAATCTTCACCTGCATGGCTGCATTTCAGTCAGTATCTCAAGAATTGCTCAGTAGCTCGTGGCAGGTACTGGGCGATGATGCACGAAGATGATGCTGGCCAAGCGTGAATCAAACCTGGGGGTGAATAGGCAGAGACAGGGAAAAATTTGGCAGTGTGGATTTTGCTGCAGATAGATAGCACAGGCCTGATGCCCAGCAGCTCAATATATGTGCCATTAATTTTAGATAATAAAACTCTTGGGACATCATTTTGGACATTTGGTCTGATCAGATATCCTCCCAAGAGATAGGACCACTGAGGAATGGATCAGGCCCTCTGTGAGTTCAAGCAGTTGAGGAAGGCCGTGGTTGCCCCCACAGAGCTCACCAGCACGGCACCTCACTGAGGTGCAGCCACCTCCTTGGGCTGTCAGGGCTGGAGTTGGCAGTGCTCCTCCCCATGTCCCTGCTGTCCTCACAGTGCCACTTCTCTCTGTCCCTGGCTGCTCTCCTTGCAACCTAGCTGGTTTGCATGTCTGTCCTCCTCCTCCAGCAGGCACTTGCAAACCAAGGATGGTTTCCAGCCCTGTGGTCTCTGTGTGGTCACTGTATCCTCTGTCTCTCCTGACAATGCAAATGTTTCTGGGGATTTACACTTAAATGGACAGGAAACCAAATCAAACCATCATCTTTGCCTGAAAATCATTGTGAAATTATTATAAAGCAATACAAGAACTAAAGTTGACTTGGGGACCTGTTGAGCTCTTAAAAGTTCACATGAAGTTACCTTCTTGTGCAAAATACCCTGTCTTCAGCTGACAAGGGGAACACAGGATGGTCATTAAGCTGTGAGCGTTCAGACCATGGTTGGTTGCCTTTACCAGGGCTCTGCAAATGAGAGCTCTGATTGAAAAATAGTATCAATTTTACCATGTGCAGCACTGAGCACTCTGAAATCATCTGCTGCTATTGTAAAGTGGCCAAAGAGCTGCTGAATGCCTGCAGGCTCCCTAACCAGCCTGGAAGTTAACCTGGCCCCACCTCTGAGCCGCGGGGTGGAAAGGTCTCAGTCTTGTGAATCCATCATCCTGTTACATGTCTCAGCAATGAGACTTAACTACCACTCTTTCACACTTGTTTTTGAGAAATATTGGAATACCACAGACCTAGTGGAAGATGCTGAAAATAGAGTGATTTAAACCAGAGTTTCCCATGTCTGTGGAGAAGGGCTCCATATACAGTCTTAAGATGAAGTGTCAGGCTGTAGTTTTGCTCGGTGACCTGAAGCCTGGGCTTCTTTTCCAGAGGAAAATCTTTGGTGAGATAACTGACCCAAGGGTGACTGCTAGCAGCAGGGAACAGTATCCTCATATTTCCAGTGAAGAGAACAGACAGCAGGATTTATGGCAAGCTTGTTCTTAGTGTGTCTGGGGTAACATGAAGCTCTGCATTCAGACTGGTAAAGGTCTGCAGGGGGATTATGGTGAGGAGCAGGAGAATGAAGAGATCGTATCTGAATGAAGAGGTCGTATCTGAAGAGACTAGAGCAGATTTTCATGTTTAGCTTAGCTAGATGGAGGCTGGAGGAAATACAATTGCTGATCATAACAGTGCTAATTGGAAGGATGAGGAACTGGAGGTGTATGAGCTGGCAAGGAGCACATTCAGGCTAGAAATAAGAAGGTGGCTCCCCATCATTACATCTGTCAAGTCCTGGAACAGCCTTCCAAACAAAATATAGTGATTTTTTCCAAAATGGAGCTTGACATGACTATGAAATGGCTTTATACAACACGGTGCCAGTGGCAGGCCTCGGTCAGAAGGAAATCTATTATTTGTGTAAATCCATTTGTTAAAATTGCTTTTAAATGCCACCAAGGAAAGGTAGTCACCACAAAGAAAACACGGCACTCGGAGAGAATGCTCATCAGCAAAGTGGCAAGGGGTCATTAGCCTTTTGTAACAGTGCCCAGCAGCTCACAGGGAGCTCTGTCGAGCTGGCCAGTTTATTGTAATACGTATACATATCACAGGCAAAATTAAAATTCCACAGGGAGAGGAAAACAAGTTAGCCAGCAAGCAACAACAGAACAGTTCATTAAAATGCAGCCTTGTGTATTCAAGGACTGGTGCTTGGGGACTGGTGTGTGTTGGGATCTCTCCTGGGGAGTGCAATAGAGAAATCTGCTTTTTTCAAGGTTTGCTCTTTATTTCTTCTATTGTCTAGAGGAACTTAGATACGGGAATATTAATATTTTATGTCCATTCACAGACAGGTCTTTTTTCACTCAAGTCCCTGCTAGCAGATGTTCCTTATCTCTTGCCTTTCGGAGGCCTGCTCTTACCCTCCAGCTGTCCCTGTTCCCTTTCGATTAGGGATACAGTAGCAATTACCTAAATAAAGAGAATTTTCTTTCACATCTTTTTGCATCTTCTTAAAAAATTTGATTATCACTTGAACCACAAGGATTCTTCACAGGGTAAATTTGGCTGGACTTGTGGTTAACGGTCAACTCTAATGAAGGTGACCTTTCCTGTTCCCCCAACCCTCACAACATTTTATCCTCTATTAGTTCTTATTCTTTCAAACTACAAAGGAGGCCTGTGTGTCAGATTTAGATTCTTTCTGAGACTATTTTCAGAATTCTTTCTCTGGTTATTAAGTTCACAAGGCACCCTTGGCGTTGATTTAGCTGTGGTACCTTATTTATGCTGGTGGTATTTTGGGTGAAAAGGGGCTATATGCTACTTTTAAATTAACGTTGGAACAGCAAAATCTGTTTTTTTTTTTTTTTTTTTTTTTTTTCTCCTCTACTTTTTAATTTTTGTTTGTGGGCAGTTTGTACTTGGAGGCGCCCAAAACCTTCAGACAGTCTGCTTTTTTGTTCTCATAAACACATTTGAAAATAGTATAGGTAAAAGAAAAAGCCCCCAAACTCAAAGCTCATAAAGCCATGCACAATTGCCTTTCAGTTCTCTTTTCAGAGCTTTTTCTGTAACACTTCTCCCCAGCAAATCCATATTTTTCAATTAAGACAAGAATTTTATCTTATACCTAAGGCATGATGGAAGCCAGTGAAAGGTTGCAAACTGACTGTGGTGGGTACCAGACTGAGGCAACTCTCACAGGTCTCAGGCAGATTAGGTAGCTAGAAAGTATTTTTCTGAGAATTGCATTTTATTCTAAGAAGCATTGTGTTACATGCTTTTTGGACTAAAAGGGCTCTAGAAAGTTGTGTGAAGAGTGGGAACATAGATGGAAGCAGCATGGTCATACAAGCTGAATATGGTCATGCGCTGCCCTCTTTTATATCCCTACTAGGATGAATTTGGCACACTTTGTTAGTACAGAGCCAGTGGAATAGTCTGTGCATTGCAGGAGGTTAAGTGCATGTAATTCCAGCAAATCAAACCAGGGCCTTTAGCACTAACATAATGCAGTAACCGGGCCCATTCAGTAAAAGTGACAATTCCTCATGGTAGTTGCCACACTCCTTACCCCTTCTCTTAGGCTTTTTCTTTACATACCCTGCTGTACTTGCCAAAATTAGATGCAATAAGTTTTTGTTCCTGTAATACTATGTTCTACAATTGGAAGGGTAATCATCTTTAATTCTTCAGAGGACACTGGTCTGTTTCAAACTTACTTCTGTGACAAGGCATACTTTTTCATTTTCCAAATGTTTATAGTCATAGTCAACCATATTAACAGGATCCTTTATGAAAAGCACGGAACCTCTGTGTTCTCTGGCAGCCACTGTGTCCTCTTGCCCCTTTCCCAGCTTCTGGGGTAAGCTGGGTGCAGGAGGATCCAGAGCAAACTTGAGCAAAGTGCACTTGTTGAGGTGTAAGAGTCAGTAGGGTGGAATCAAAGGGCATTTTATTTGTGAAGCACCTTCTAGCTGCTTTATCTCACTACGCAAACCTGAGTCCTGTACACTTCCATAGTTTCATTTAACTACTGCCTCTCAGATGGTCCACAAGAGCAGGGATTGCTGCTCTGTATGTCCTTTGCCTCCTGGGATGGCTCATGTGACAATGCTCAGATAATGCTCAGCTGTTCCTAATGTTTCCTGTGGGTTTCTTCAGAGTCTTTGTACCAGGCCCTTTCAGTGTACACAGTGGCCCATCTCAGAGGTTAACATACTAATGGCCCTGCTGCCTCAAGACCAAGGTCCATCTGGCCTAGGACACTGTCTCCAGCAACAGCCAGCAGTGCATGCTTGGATGAAAAGTGACCATCACTCTAGAGTAATCCCCATGTTCCCAGAGTTCAATGGTTTAGGGGCTTTCTGGATAACAGGCCCAATCCATACTGCTGTTTTTAATGACCGTGAGTGAGCTGATCCTCTTGGAATTTTCCTGGACCTTCCTCAAACCTGCTTAGCCCCTCAGCCTCCACAGTGTCCTGTGGCAGTGAATCCCACAGTGTCATCATGAACACTGCAGGAAAAGGGTGTGGTGTTAACGGTGAAAGAATGAGCAGGTGATACTTCCCTGTGGTGTTAATGGTGAAAGAATGAGCAGGTGATACTCAGCCTGAATGAAGTGAAATTAAAATCACTTGTGGGCAAAAATCAGAAAGAAATTATGTAGGTGAGGGTCCAACGGAGTTTCGTTTCTGAAGCCCATATTCACTGACATGGAGGCAAGATGAGTCCTTGGCTGCTCCTTGATGTAGAACAGTATGGGCCTCAGTATGGGCCTCACTTTTCTATGTGTTCTTAGCTAGAAAATTGTGACTATTTTATTTTATTTTATTTTATTTTATTTTATTGGCAAGCATTGCAGCAGCGATCCAGGCTGTTCCTTATGGGAGTCAACCCCTGCAGTGTGCTCTGCCTGGGGAAGGATGCAGCTGCTTCCCCACTCAGCTGTGCTTCCCTTGGGGGACTAGATGACATTTATGCTCTTGAGCCTCCCTAGCTTTCAGTTTGCTTCTGGATGCGCTTCAAGGTGTTGATTTTAAACATGAAATATTTTGCATCCTAGTTGTGAACCTGCCTCCTGTTATCTGATGTGTTGTGAGTTACAGAATCCACCTTTAAGAGTAGATGGGAAAAAGGGATTTCCAGTAAGGATCTCTTGACCAGCATTTTTTTTTTCCCTTACCCTGAATGATTTCCACTATGTTATCTTTTGCATTTCATCTATTTACCTGTGGCTGTTCTGGGCAGACCCTGGGGCTATCTCTGTGTTAGGAAATGAAACATGCCTTGGACCACTACCCTGGCTTCAGGAAAGAGTGGTCCATGTCTGTGGCATTAAAATCCCATTGCTCCAGTTCGAAGTTGCCAGTTGCTGCCTGCATTTCTTGGCCTTGCTGTCTCCTGTCCTTCCCTGGGAATAGCTGGTAGGCTCCTAGATGACCTGGAACAAAACTGTGAAGGGAGCCATGGTCACAACTGAACAGTCTGAGTGGTCTAGTTCCCGTGATTGGGAGCATTTCCAATACAAATATAATAGGGATGTCTGATGACCAATGATTATTAACGCAAGCTTTGCAGAAGAACTAACTAATTATTTGGTGTTCTTGGTAAGGTTTTGTTGAAAATGCTGGTATTTTTATTTATTGACATGGAGGCATCTGGGAGAACTTTCACTCAAATAGACAATTCTGGATACAAATAGGAAGGTTGCCCAGAGCAAGAACAGTGTCTCTTGGGCATGTGTTTTGGGTGATGATGGAGGAGGTAAGAGGGTTGTTTCAGGATATATTTATACATCAGTGATATGCTACCAGTAGTTTGGCCCCATGCACAGGGTTCATCAAGGAACACTGGAGCAACCACGAGTGATGACCAGCTCAGAAGGGCCTGGGAGGCCGTGAAGCAGGAAGGAGCCAGCTGACTGTGTGCAGAATGGTCCAGGTGGCTGGAGGAGTTATTTCTGAAAAGGCAGTGAGGTGGAACCAGACGGTGGCTCTGTGGCATATGGCTAGAGCTATTTCTGAGAGCTTAAGTCAGTTAAACTAATACCTAGGCTCTCTGATCAGGAATGGATTTAACTCTCCACCATCAAAAGTTCAGGAACAACGTAACATATAAATATAAAGCATTATCTATATAAAAAATCAGTGGCCAGGACAGATGCAATTTCAGTTTATTTCAGGCATCCATCAAGAGATTTTGTTGTTACTCTTTCACAAAGCTTATCCAGGATTTTGTGCCCCAGTCAGAGAATACTTCCAGCTCCATTCGGATTTAGAAGTGCAAGGCTGAGGGAGCACTGGCAGTTGACGGGGTAGGGGAAGGTGATATAGAAGTGATCATTTGGATGTGCAAGTGTTTGACAAAAGAGAGCTTTTAAGATCAAGCTCTGCCAGGAAATACATGAGCAGCCAGCACAACTCAGTGTCTTGTGCTCCTGAGAATGATCTCTGCTTCCAGCACCAGCTTCCCAGTGGCTTCAAAGACAGCAAGTTGTTACACGGTAATCATTCAAAAGTTTCTTTGAAAGAAAACTCTCTTAATAATGTCTGAAGGGCAAAACCTAATTTGACTTGTCGGTTTCATTAGTAGCTAATACATTTTTGTTCTACTGTAGCATAAAGTAAAATCCAGGAAATTTAGGTTAAACTCTGACTTTTACTAACTCAGATGTTAAAAAATATTGGTTGCCAAATGCCTTTATCTTCCCAGTCTCGTGGCAGACTGTTGCATGCTCTGTGTTTTAGGAAAGCCAGGATGTCTCTCAAGATTTCATTAATTCGAGGTTTGCCTCTCATAAAATTTATGAGACTGTCTTGGGATCTTGAATGCTGTCATATTGAGCTTTCCTGCATGCTGCTGCACCGTGCATTTCAAACATGCAGCCAGGTTACATTTCTAAAAACCACTACAGGTTCACGAACTGGGAGGGGGAAAAAAGTCACAATGAGCATCATATTAGTTCTGCTGGATATAGGCTGGAAGAAAAACATTATTAGGAAGAGCTAAAAAGGGTCATTCATCTTCTGTGTACTGCAGCAGCTCAATATTGTAGCAGGATAAAAAATACTTGAAAATCTCTGGACACAGCTTTAGGAGATCCAGAGCATATTGGCAATTGAGATAATAACAATGATATTCTGTGATTGATGGCAGATTAGGGAAAATCTCGATTGAGAATTGATGAGCCCCCATTAGTTTCTGTTCTATGTTATGCTGCATCTGGGCCAGCCTCTGGGATTAAATTTGGCAGCTGGTTTGTTAGCCAGGAGACTCAGATGCGGCCTTAGATTTTTAGCTCTCTGGAAGTGACATCTGTTTGTGTGTGATCTGTTTATGTTGTTGGTGCTGTTGTTTTTGTAGTAGGAGCTATAGACTTGTATTTACAAGTGTCCTGAGAACGGGAAATAATTTCTTTTTCCTCTCCTTGCTGAGAGAGGGGTGGCTCACCTGGTAAGAAATTCAAAAGAAGGTCATTTAAGGCCTAAATAAATAGAAATTCCTTATATTGAAGTGTGGTTTTAGGCCTACTGTTCCTCCTTTGTATACATATTTGTTGTAGGCTGTATGGCTTATACACTGTTTGATGTTACATATTTATGTACCACTTGTTGGATGGATGTTTGTAACACATTTTTTGTTCTGCAGAAGATGCCAAAATGTTTTTCAAAGATACGGAGACAGCAGTGATCCATAGCCAACTCCAGGAGAAGCAGCTGGGGCTGGGCAAAAAGACACAGCACAATTTACAAAACTTCACAGGTAAAACTTTATTAGGCAGAACTGAAATACTTCTGTTGGAGTTTGATCAGTGAAACTACCACAAAGTGGCAGAGCATCTTTCAGCATCTTTAAGACTGGTAAGAACTTCATTAAAAACTCAGCTTTATCTCTCATGTTTGCAAAAAGGCACTACTCATATCACAGTGTAAAAGCTGCTGTACTTTTTAAAGAAACTGTTTTAATTGCAGGTCTCAACCTGAACGCACCTGGTCCTACTTTGCTTATCACCTGCAGCAAGAGTGCAGCCTGAGAGAGCATAGCAGGAGGACTTGCACTGGTTTCAGAGCTTCTCTGCATTAGAGTTAAAAACTTTGTAGGACACTTTAGGCAGCCGTCTATCAAAACCCATGTTTTAACATTTCCTTCTCTAAGCAGCACAAGTAGGAGCCAAGGAGCAAGGGGGCTGTAATAGATCCTTATTAGGATCTACGTGGCTCGTAATTAGTGCTAGGTTCTTGCCTGCTTGGTTTTATAT
The DNA here is from genome assembly GCF_047663525.1 of Anas platyrhynchos. NCBI lineage: Eukaryota > Metazoa > Chordata > Aves > Anseriformes > Anatidae > Anas > Anas platyrhynchos. Next base: position 189,757,985 of record NC_092587.1, on the reverse strand, counting down.
ATACTATATATATATATAGTTATTATTATTATTTTTTTCACAGAATATTTTATAAAGCAATGAGAAATTAGGTAAACATCACATGGCACTTCAGATCTGCACGTGGAGATCTGCATTCCAACTATGGAGGCAGCAGGTCAGAGACTGCTGTTTATGGCAGGGCTTGATTAGAGGGAAAGACTCTTTTCAAACATCATCCAACAAAATGGAGCTCTGCAGCAGTCATCCCTTGAAGTGAGAACTCAGGCTTAATCCCTTCAGACTGATCTGACAGCAATTTACAAAATGCAGCCTTGTTAGTGTGATGGTTGAAAAGTTTTCTTGCTTTTTGTCTGTTCTGTGAGATTCAGATTTTCATTTTTTCTGTAACTGGCATTTGATTCTGGAGCCGCAGTTCACATCAGAAACAGCCTTTCAAACTCTGCATCTTTAGTCTGGTATTGATGACTTGTAGCTATTGGACATCACTTTAAAAAGAGACAGGAATAAGTCCTTCACAGCCAGACAAGAGACACCAGGCAGTGTTAGCTAGCCATGGGCCATACTCCGCAAAGGTCTGTGAGTGCTGCCTTTCTTAGGCAGGAGTCGAAGCCTGGCATTGGGATTTCACCACACAGCTGCAGTTCAAGCCACTGACAGTTGTGTCATCGAGCTTTCAAACCCTGCTCACTGCTCTGAAAAACATCCAGAAACATCTGACTCTGCAGTGAATAACAACAGAAATGTTTGGCACTTCGGAAGCAGTTAACATCTGCTCATATATTAGTTAATTAACAGAGTAATATTAATCTTTGGAGAAGCCTTATCTTTCATCTGATGTAAACAATGAAAGGAGATAGCACTGCTGACACAAGGATTGCCCAGGCTGTACACTGATCTTGTCATTTTAAATTAAAAATATGTCCAGAAAGAGCTGCATTTTGAAGCCTCCTACCGACTTCACCCTATCTTGGCTAAGGGCCCAAGTGTAACTTGTCCACATCAGTCATGCCCCATTTGTTTTATGAAAGATTCATTTTTTCTTGATCCTTCCTAAACGACACAGTGAAGACAGAATTAGCGCCTGTTCCACAGATCGCACAAATAGGTATATATGCTGGCTTTGCATGTGTATATTTGACAAGTTTTCCCCCACAACTGTTTAGAATCAGTTAGAAACAAAGGGACTCGTCAGCTATTAGTCCCTTTAAAGTAAATGTCACGAACTCCTTTAGCAGTTGTACCTGTACACCTCCTCCAATACTGAACATTTTTCTCTAACAACACTTCCACCAGGAAGGAACGCTGTATTGTCATCATTGTAATGACACAGAACCAAGATACACAAGATAAATTTCAGCTCCAGCTTCAAATGCATTTGTTCAGATGCTGGCATGTCTGCAAGCCATCTGAGCTCCTGTTATGGCTGATGGAGGTGGAGTCCGTAATGGGGTTGTCTTAACTCCTAAGGTAGATAACCACTTGCTCCTCATTGAATCCCAGAATGGGTATTTGGCTTACTTCTCCATTTCTCAGTTTTCAGTGCACCTTTCCTCCTCTTTATCCAACCAGAAATGCAAAAAGTATGACTAAATTACCACTGCATGTTAGTTTTGGAATCCAAAGGTTATGTCACTTGAAGGGAGACAGAGAATAAAACACGCATAAGGCACAGAGGACTAACACACACAACTGATGTCAAATTGCTCAGTGAAGTACATGCCCAGAGAGCTGACTGCAAGTGTCACTGAATTGACATAACATACCCATTGGGCTCACCACCTGAAGTGGCAACCAAGCTATGGAAAGCACATAGTCCCAGAACTTATAAAGAGAAAGGAAAGAAAGTCAGCCATGAGCACCTAGTACCCAGTGAAGCCAATGTTAGAGAGGCTTTCTTTTCTGAAAGAGCAGTGTCTTTATTACTTCAGATCTGGAGGGTTACTTTATGATCAAGAAGTCTCGAGTTTTCATCTAAAAGATGAAGAACAGAAATAAGCAATAGATCTCTAAATCTTCCTGCAAAAATAACCAGTGGTATTACAGAGATTAAGATAGTTTTAAACAAAATAAGTCACCAGAATTTTGTAGTCAGGCTGCACCTTGTAACAGATCAGAAAATACACAGATATATATTTTCCTCCATGGTTTTTGGTTTTGGATCTAGGAACAAACAAAATTTAATGTGCACTCAAATCATTTCAGTCTCAGCTGGACTTGAGAGATGCTGAAAAGCCACTTGGCAAAACTCTTCTCTGTTTTGTATCCTCTTGTTGAGCCGGCTCAGAAAAGCACCTGCCTGCTTACCCAGATCAAAAAATGAAGGTGTTACTACCTAAATCCAGCTAAGAAGCTGGCATTTCTGTGTTAGATTACAGTTGCAAGCGAATCACTCACTGTAAACATGCTTCTGTGCAGTGTGTTGAATGCTTTGCAAGCAGATTTTTTTATATTTATATTTATGTTTTTATTAGTATTATTTTTTCTCTACTGGGGCAGTATCCTCAAGGGAGTGGATGAGCTCAGCAGAACAATGCTCAGCTATTTTTATGCTTACTCTGTAACATTTCCCTGTAGCAGCAATTTGTAGGTATGGTGAACCGAGGCCTCCTCACTGGTATTTTGGTTGTGTATTTACTGATGCATATGTTTAGCTAATTTAGTTTTCTGCAATACTGGACCCAATAACTGCAGTGATTCAGAGGGTGAATCATCTACAGCCCAGATTCTTGTCCCAGAGTATGGTGGTTTATGGTGTCTTGGTCTCTGAACAGTGCTGGCAGTAGTGCAGATGCTAAGAGCTTCTACTGGTACAGAGCTATCTCTATCTCTTCTGCACAGCACAGCTGCTGAAGTTAATCCTCAGGTAAGTTACTACACGTGTAGTAGGCCACCACAAGGTCCCTTTGATTTATTTTATTGGGAAGCTGAGCGAACCTCTGACCCGTAACTGCAGCATCTGTCTAGCAAGAAGACTTGTTCTGCAAAGAACTTTTTCTACACATGCTGGTCCGTGCCTGACACACCCATTCCAGCTCTCTTTGTTCTGTGGAGGCAGGCAATTCTCCTTCATCATTGCAGGCTGTGTTTATCAGCTCATGAGTACCTCTGTAGGTCAAACTTATACTCAAATATGTGAAGTCTTTTCCATCCAGGCCAACAATTGTGGCAATGTGACCAAAGTGCCTCCTTAAAGCCTTGCATTTGTTATTCGGAATGAGATTATTTCCAGAAAATAGTATAGAAAATAACGTGACAAAGCACACCAAATGCTACCTAATCCTTCACTGGTGCCTCCTGTTCTTCCAGCAGTGGGAAGGTCATTTTGCTCGCTCCTGGATGTCACCTGAATCCCCACGACATCTGCATCAGTCTTCTTTTGATGTCCACTTCCTGTAAGGACCAGAACAAAGCATAGAGAGGTTTTGGGAAAGGATGGGGAAATCTAATCTGGCCATGCCTCACATCTGTTCAAGGTAGCTGTGCTATTTGAAAGCAGAGACAATAAACTACAGTGCTACTGTATATTAACAGAATATATTCGTGTATTAACAGAACATTTTAATTGCAAAATAAAAATCTGATTTCTGTGACACTGAGGAGCAGGGCCACAGGAATCTTTCCCTCTCCAAATCCAGCACACTCTGTCCCCTTTCTCCCTCTCAGAGCTTTCAGGCTCTGAGCACAAGCTGCCACTGTGCCCTCTTTCCCTGCCCTAGTAAGGTGGAGAAGTGCTATGGGATCAGATAGCGTGTTTGGTGCCTTGGTGCCCACAGCAAAGGGGATAAGGTGCCTTCCCCACTGAAATGAGCCTGCTTGAGGAAACCTTCAGCTGACACTTTTGAGGTGTGTTGGAGAGCCTGAGTGACTGACACTTAGGAATTATGTTAAGGTGCCTGAATGTTTCCAATTTTGCCTGAAATGAAGGTTTCTACCATATGTTCCAGAATGCTACATTGGCTCTTGATTACGTTTCCTTGCCATTAGATTTCCAATTGTTTGTTTTTCTCTTTTTGTTTTGTCATTTGCAGCATGTATTTGTTTTTTATGCCCCCATTGCACATGTGCTTGAGTGTTCCAGCTTGTGCAGAGGCTTCTCCTGCAATTGCTTATTGTGATTCTTGTTTACATAGCTGCAAGCTTACATGAACATTAGTAGGTATCCTGACATACTTGCATTTTCTGATTTATACTCAAATGAAAGGATTATTCCTTTTATTGATGTGCTCACAAAGAGTGGTGAGGGGTGCTCATAACCCTCATCAAAAGAAATTCTTTACTTGGAGGATGGTGAGGCCCTGGCACAGGCTGCCCAGGGAAGCTGTGGATGCCCCATCCCTGGAGATTTCAAGGCCGGGATGGATGGGGCTTTGAGCAACTCCATCTGGTGGGAGGTGTCCCTGCCCATGGCAGGGGGTTAGTACTGGGTGATCTTTAAGGTCCCTTCCAACCCAAACCATTCGATGATTCTATGACCATGAAGAATTTCTTCCTAATATCTAATCTAAATCTATACCCCTTCAATTTAAAACCCTCACTCCTTGCCCTGTCACTACATGCCCTTGTAAACTCTGTTAATAGTAATTCTGGATGGAGTCTCAGAAGGATTTTATCCCTGCTGACATGGTTTCTGCTGCTTCCAGTCTTCTTTAAAGTAAGTCATTCAGCACTGTCCTACAGATTACTGGAACTGCACTAGGTGGAACATTGTCCTGGTTTCAGTTAGAACAGAGTTAATTTTCTTCCTAGTAGCTTGTGTAATGCTGTGTTTTGGCTTAGGATGAGAAGAGTGCTGGTAACACCCCGATGCTTTAATTGTTGCAGAGCAGTGCTTACACCAAGCCAAGGACATCTCAGCCTTTTGCTCTGTCCTGCCAACAGGCAGGCTGGGGGTGCAGTAAGAGCTGGGAGGGGACAGACCCAGGACAGGTGACCCAAACTAGCCAAAGGGGTATTCCATACCATCTGAGGTCATGCTAAACAATATATAGGGGTGGCTAGCCGGGGGAGGGGGCCAGACTGCTTGGGGTTAGGCTGGGCATCGGTCAGCAAGTGGTGAGCAATTGCATTGTGCATCACTTGTTTGTACACATTATTAGTACTAGTACTATTATCATCATTGTATTATTATTGTTATTATTATTATTATTTTCCTGTCTTATTAAACTAACTGTCTTTATCTCAACTCACGGGCTTCACTTTCCATTTCTCTCCCCCGTCCCAGAGAGGGAGGGGGGAGAGTGAGCGAATGGCTGCGTGGTGTTCAGCTGCCAGCCGGGTTAATCCACGACAAACATAAACAAGATCCATTGCAATTTAGTAGATGTCCAGCATGCTCAGTTTTGGTGCCTTCTTTAGTTTACTGGAAAATATTCTGAACTACTTTTCTCCCCGAATAATTGGCACCTCCTGTTCTTTGATCCTCAGCAACCCCACAACAGAACTGCCCTCTGAGAGACTGGGCAAGGTAGACAACTTGGCAAGGTAGACACTTACCTCCACAGCCAGAGCAGCTATACCAAAAGCTTATCAGCACTCCTTTGGGTCCCTGAAGCACCCTCTCCTGAGGTAGCGTATGCCACGGGTGCACAGAGCCTCCAGGCCAGTTACAATGGGGTGCTTTTTCCACTCTCCCAGGTAGAGTCATTTTGACCTCTGGGACAGTTAGCTGTTAGGATCCCCCTGCCACTCTGGTCCCGCCCATTGCTTTAGCACCAGCAGGGTTATCCCGAGATGGTCCCGGACAGTCCCCTCAGAGACCACCCATGTCTGAAGTACTCTGGGGCTCAAATAAGGGAACGTGGCACCGAATGACCCATCGGGAAGTTTTACTGACGACAGAAGCTGAGTAAACCTCGCTGTTTATACCAGGAGTTACTTAAACCTTGCTGTATAGGAGCTATTCGACCCTTGCTGCTTGTAATGGAGGCTCTTTGAGGCTTGTGGCTTTCCAAAGGGCTGAACAAGCCGTTAACGGCAGCTGTTTGAGCCTCGTTACTGAACAAAGGGCTGAGGGGCCCTAACTTCTGGGGAAGAGAAAAGACAAAGCAAGAGCAAAAGCTGCAAGGAGAGGAAAGGACCGAGGAACACCCCCGGGCTCCAGCAAAGTCTCAGCCCCAGCCCCCTCCATGATGGCGGGCAGCACCCACACCGTCCCCACGGCTGCGCTAATTACAGCCAGTCCCCTCCTCTCCACCCCCAGCCCTCATCTCGCATGCTAATCACCTCGCATGCCCAGCCTGTTGTTCCAGAACCTTCTGGAAAGTGTGTGTGTGTGGGGGGGGGGGGCGTAGGGGTGTGGAATGCCTGCTAAGGCCTTTTTTTCTTCCCCTGTCAGCACCACAGCTAAAACATGTCTCAGGCGGTTGCTTACCAGAGATGGTTCCTTGGGAGATTGGCCCCAGAAAAGCGCTATCCTGCCTTTTCAGCCCCACTTTTCTGAGCCAGTTGAAAACGCAGTAATCCTCTGCAGCACCCAGGCCCTTCCCTCCCCTCTCCCCATGAGCCATGTTCAGAGGAGACCCCGCCTCAGCAGTCTCCGTGAGTTGGGGCTCAGCGCAGCACAGTGAAGGAGGGCTCAAGCAACTCCTGAACGTGAACAGATCTTTTATGGGTAGCAAGTGAGAGATTAGCAGGGTTGACGTACCTCTGCTTCCCACCTGTGGGAGAACAGTAGTCATGCACCCTCCCACTCCCTGGCTGAAAGGTTGTCCTCCTCAGGCTGTGCCTGGATGGGCTGCCCCCATTTCCTTTGTGGGTCTTGTCCATGGGCTGGACATTGTCCTTCTCATGCCTCATCCCAGTGGTCTCCACCACCTGTGTTGGTGGGTGCCTGCCCACGTTTTGGATGTTGTTCTCCTCAGCCGACCCCCCAATGGTCTGCTCACATGTTTTTAGTGGGTTCCCAACCATTGTTTCCCCATCATCCATCTATGGACACCTTCTGGGGGGTTGACTATCGAGGGCACCTATTTCTTGGGTGTATTTCCTCTTCTTCCCCTGCCGCATCATTTTATCCATCCTTGGATGCTTACAGGGGAGTTGGCTGTCTAGGTCAATCATTGACCTAGACAGGTCAATCATTTCTTGGCTGGGTTTCCTCTTCCTCACTAGCCACATCATTTGATTTCCTTGCACCCTGTCTACTCCAAGTCTCCTTGAATTCCAGGAGCAAGAAACTTGGCAAGAGGTTGCCAGCTACAGGGCAGCCCCTTTTGTGGGGTGGGTGCCAGCGAACACTGAGGTGACATCAGAGTAGGTGGCAGCTGACATCGCAGGAAGCTCCTTCCTGGCAAAGGAGGCAGATACTGAGTACCCCCAGCATCATGTTGCTCATCCTTACCACAGATATAAGAAGCAGTCTTCTCCGTTTCATCTCCAATTCATCCATCTTACATGGCTCAACAAATGGGCTACCTTGCAGTGGGAGATGGTGCTGATTAGGAGAAGCTTCTTAGAAAGAGTGGTTAGGTACTGGAAGGGGTTGCCCAGGGAAGTGGTGGAGTCACCATCCCTGGGGGTGTTCAAGGAAAGGTTGGATGTGGTGCTTAGGTACGTGGTTTAGTGGGTGATGTTGCTGGTAGGGGGATGGTTGGACCGGATGATCCTGGAGATCTTTTCCAACCTGAATGACTCTATGATTCTATGAACAGCGCCCATACATGCAGACCTTCCCCTCCCTTCTCCCCAGGGGCCATGTGCAGAACCCCTAATCTCAGCAGCCTCCATGACTGGGGGCTCAGCGTGGGACAGGAAAGGAGGACTCAAACAACGCTTGAAAGTTCACAGGTCTTTTATTGGTGGCAAGCGAAAGGCAAGCAGGGGCTAGCTGCACTAACGTACTTCAGCTTCCCACCTGTGGTAAGTCCACAGTCATTCTCCCCCCTCCGTCTCTGGCTGAACATTGTTCTCCTCAGACTGTGCCTTGATGGTTTGCCCCCATTTTCTTCGTGGCACTTATCCTTGGGCTGGACACCGTCTTCCTAATGCCTCACCCTAGTGGTCTGTACCAACTTTATTGGTGGGCATCTGTTTGTGGCCTGCACATTAGTCTTCTCATTTTGCACCGTGATGGTTCTCACTGACCTTGTTGGTGGGTCTGTGGCCTGGACATTGCTCTTCTCAGGCTGAACTCTGATGCTTTGCACCAATGCTGTTGGTGGGTATCTGTCCCAAACTGCCATCGTTTTGTTAATGTCAACGCATGCCCTGATGGTCTGCAAAAACTTTGTTAGTGAGTCCAATTCCATTTCTGCATCATTCACCTTTTGACGCTTACTGGAGGGTTGGCTGTCAAGGTCATCCATTTCTTGGGTGGATTTCCTTTTTCTCCCCAACTGCACCGTTTCATCCATCCTTGGATGCTTTCAGGGGTGTTGACTGTCGAGGTCATCCAGTTCTTGTGTGGATTTCCTCTTCCTCCCCAGCCGCACCATTTCATCCAGTCTTGGATGCTTATGGCGGGTTGACCATTGAGGTTATCCATTTCTTGGGTGGATTTCCTCTTCTAAGATGGATCATTGCATCCGTCCTTTGGTCTTTGTATCACACTGCCCAAAGGCTAGCAGACCCTGCCTGATTTCCCTGCACCTGCTATGCTCCAGGTGTCCTTCAAGTGTCTCTGTGGAACTCCAGAAGTGAGAAATTTCAGGAACAATTGCAGGAACTGCCACGTCAGCATATAACAGCCTCAACCATGGTTCTCCCCATCACAAAGCAGAGCGGGGGAATGGCCCTTTTAGTCTTTTTCTGTTTTCATTGAAAATATTTAGAATCTGCTCAATGCCTTCAAGACCAATGTAAAGAGGAAAGGAAGAAGAGATCCAAGCTAATACCTCAAATCCAAATGCTCTACAACCATTAGGATTCATACCCAGACTTTGTGTTCACCTTCTCATAAAGAAAGAAATTGCATGTGAACACCTCCCAGGTTTTTTCCTTCCTCCTAGGTGTTTTCCTTAAGCACCCCCAGAGACAGTGACTGTAGTTCGAGCGTGGGCTGCGTGTCCATGTTGTCCTGGGGTGGAGCTAGGGCTTGGCCATGCTGGCTGACGCACAGATGCTCATCACTCTTTGAACCCAAATGCCAGCATCTGGTTTAGGCTCCATAATGGTTGGATCGAATGCAGCCCCTTAGTTCTGTGCCTCAGACAAGTAGATAAAGGTGATATTTTCACTTGCCCCCTTAGGCTGGGGGGTTGTCCTCTGCCGCTTCCCAGAGTGAGGCCCAGTGCCCATTGAGGAACAATGGGAATAATGGAACAATGGAAATAAACAGCCTAACACGAGAACTTAGCAAGCCCTTCTTACAAGGCTGTTTTTATAGTATTCGGTTTCATCTTGGGAGAACTGGGTGTGGTGGTTTTACTCGGGTGGGCCGCTGAGCTCCACCACAACTGCTCTCTCACTCCCCCTCCTCAAAGGGAAAGGAGGAGAAAAATAGGATGCAAAGGGCTCAAGGTTTGAGATATCTACGGGGAGATTGCTGAACAATTATCGTGACGGGCAAAACATTCTCAGCATAGGGAGATAGTAAGATTTATTTTCTAATACTAACAATCTAGAGAAGTGAGAAACGAAAGAAACAAAAAATGCCTTCACCCCATCCACCTTCTTCTACCTCCTCCCTCTGAGCAGCGCAGGGGAATGGGCAGTGGGGGCTGCGGTCAGTGCCTGGCGCTTCGTCCCTGCTGCTCCCTCAGGGTCCCTCTCTGCCCCTGCTCCCCGTGGGGTCCCTCCCATGGATGCCGTCCTTCCCGAACTGAGCCTGCGGGGGCTGCCCACAGGCTGCAGCTCTTCAGGAACTGCTCCCACACGGCTCCGTCCCACGGGGTCCATCCCCCAGGAGCAAACTGCTCCAGCACGGGTCCCCCACGGGTGGGCGGCAGCTCCCCCCAGACCCCCTGCTCCTGCGTGGGCTCCTCTCCACAGGCTGCAGCTCCGGCCCGGGGCCTGCTCCTGCGGGGGCTCTCCATGGGCTGCAGCCTCCTCCAGGCCACATCCACCTGCTCCACCGGGGGCTCCTCCACCCACGGGGGGGCTGCAGCGTGGAGATGTGCTCCATGTGGGACCCATGGGCTGCAGGGGGACAGCCTGCTCCACCAGGGGCCTCTCCACGGGCCACAGGGGAACTTGTGCTGCCTTGTGCCTGGAGCACCTCCTGCCCTCCTTCTTCACTGACTTTGATGCCTGCAGGGCTGTTTCTCACTACTCTCACTCTCCCAGCTGCTGAGAGGCAGCGTTTTTTTCCCCCGTCTTCAATCTGCACTCACAGAGGCACAAACAACATTGCTTATTGGCTTGGCTCTGGTCAGCAGTGGGGCCCTTACCTAACATGGGGCAGCTTCTAGATTCTTCTCACAGAAGCCACCCCTGTGGCCGCTGCTACCAAAACCTTGCCAAGTAAACCCACTACACTGGGTCTCCCAGAAAGTAGCTAAGAGGTTGACCGTGTACTAAAGCCTCACGCCCTGCTGTTGCTGCACATAAATCTAATTAAATTAAAGGTTCAGATTAACCAACACAAAGGTCTCCACTGTAGGACTCAGCACCACACTTTCTGTTGTATCTCATTCCTTCAATTTATTCAGTGTCATGGCTCATTACTCTGCATCACTCACTATTCTCTGAACGATGAGAGGCAAATCATTCCTGCAGTGCCCTGGCAATACTGCAAGAAGCAGAACTTCAGGGTGTCAGCAGCTTGCTCCCAGGACTGTAATGGCACCTCTGAAAAAAAAAAAAAAAAAAAAGACTTTGATAACCCAGAAGGTATTTTACTGAGGGACAGATCAGACAAGCATACATTGTCAAATGCATTTTTCTGTATAATAAGGTGACTGAGCTAAAATTTTACCATGTTTGAAGTTTCTCTGTGCATTCCCATTGTGTTTTACCTTGTCTGAAAATTGCCTTTTTTGGGGAAAAAACACTGAATGTATGTATTATTTAATATAAAAATTTACTGGATATTTTAAAATACTGTACTTTACATAATCAATTTACATAATCACACCATCACATTTTCTGTGATTACTTTCATACTTAATGGCTTTTTTTTTTTTTTTTTTAAATAGGTCAAAAAATATGTCCCAACTGCATCTTAATTTAAGTATGGTCAAAAATACTATGTTGCTGTTGATAACAACAACAAAATAAGGCACAGCAAGTGAAGATACGTGAACAGAATGCCATAGGACATAGGAACTAAAACTTTGTTCAGCATCACTGAGGTGTCTGTTGCAGCATTGTGTCCGGTTTCAAATATCATTTTACAACATCAAGGCAGGCCATATGGAAAGTCAGGAGAGAAGAACAAAAATAACTGGAAACCTAAAAACATGAACTTGGAGGGAAGGCTGAAAGAACCAGGCTGGACAGAAGGAATTAGAAAAGTTACTGAAGTGAGACACGATAATCTTCAAATATGTAAAAGAGAGCTGCACAAAAGACAGTCAAATGTTCTCCATATCCATTACAAAGATGAAGTAATTGGCTTAAATTCCAGCAAGGGAAATTAAACTTAAACATTAGGCTAAATTTGCTACCCGTGCATCTAGCTAAGCTCTGTAGTAGACTGCTGGGAAGCCTGTGGTTTCTTCATCACTGAAGCCTTTTAGGAACAGACAAGCATATGTCAGGATGGTATAAATAGAGATAATCCTGCCTTGTGCAAAGTAACAAGCTAGGTAACCTCTAGACCTTTTCCTGCTTGTTTTCCTTCAATTCCTAGGAAATTTCTGAGTATGTTCTCTATTATCTGATGAGGAGAGCTGTGAAAACCCATTTCTTGTCAGTGATTTGTTGGGGTTGCTCTCTTGCTCTCCCAGTAAAAGCTAGCAACTTTACTTTCAGGTTTGTAGTTCTATATTTTTATGGGTGAGGAAGAAAGGGAGCAAAGGTAGAGGATGGGCTACAGTTTATTTAGTTGTGTTTTCTCTTAGTTACCATGTCTAGCTAAACACAGTAAAAATGTCAGTACAGGTTCCAGCTCTGTCATTTCTCAGTCAGAAATTAAGGTTGTTTCTGTCAGATAGGTCACTTCCTTTTGGTTGGTACAATACTGAACTCATCATTTTTCTTTTCTGGTTAGCCCAGAGAAGCACCTCACTGAAATTCTTTGGGATGGTTATTTTGTGAGAAGTGCTATAGAATTGCAAATCATTGTTGCTGGTTAATGAAATACCTTTCAGCAAGTAACAATATCTTTTGGCTACCCAATATCTCTTCTTTTGCTTCATGTTAATTCCAGGGATTCTTGAAAAAAATCAGTTTTTTACAGTTCTTTTCTGTTCTGACAAGTTCTTAGTACTGTGTTCTGTTTTTTGCCAGGTTCTGAAGCTGACTGAATTATTTGTTGGGAACATATTATGTGATGAATATTCCTGCTTTTATTTGAAAATAGCTCTGAATCAGCATGGATTTCTGCAGATGTGTTTAGCATTTATAAGTGTTTGCTAGACAGTTTGGAGGAACCTGCCGTTGGCTGGTGAACTTTGACCATTCATTATTCAGGTGGTGCAGCGTTTCTATGCTGTGACTGGAGAACTAAATTTTTTTAAACATGTAAATGGTGAGTAACAAATGAAGAGGAGTAGTCTCTTGTGTTTAGGAGAGACCTTTTCCATAAAAGAAAACACAAAACTTTTCATCTTCTAAGCAAAATCCTATTTGGTGTGCACATTTGCAGACAAATGTGTGCCTTCAAAGTGATTTTGCAGTCAGATGATGGTTGCTTCAGTTTTGGGCCAGAGGCAGCAGAGCAGGGCTTGTCTTCTTTTTCCAGATTCCCCCCTACTTTGTCTTGGTCTCTCAGTGGTTGACAGAGCCCAGATGCATATGGTAGGCTTTACAGCATGGCAGCACTTCTCCTACCATTGCCAAATCTATCTAGGGTATCAAGGCTACTTCAGAGCTTATTAAAAGTGTTCATGTCATTTGGGGAGAATCTCAGGCATCTAGAGTCATTTGCCCCAGTTAAAACATCTGTGTGGGTTCAGCAGATGTGATGTGGTACCTACAGTAGGGCCACAGCCTCCAGGAGCAGCAGCTGGACACCGCTGGGACACCCTGTAGTACCTACAGTGATGGGAGATGCTGGTGACCCGACTGCAGAAGCCTGTTTTTGGCTACCAGTCTGGTGGACTCTAAGGGGTGGACCCTATAGCGTATCTTGGCAATGCACAAGCTCAGAGTTTGCATGAGTGATCTTCTCCACAGCTCCCGGAACAAAGCAGCCAGCAAAGCTTGGGTCAGCACTTGCTGGTCAAAATCCATTTGCCCACAACTAAGCACCACTGATATCTCAGCTAAACATTTAGAAAACTTATTATCCTATTTCTACCACTGCACGTTGGACATCACTCTGCTCAGCATCTATTACATCCTCCCGGCACCTCTGCTGTCTCAGCATCTTCTAGTTTTCCAGTGTTTAGTCTATTTTTGATTGATACAAACAAAAAGTGTGGGGTCTTTTCATAGTGATTTATAATATAGTCTGCATTTCTACACTGGTATATGTAATATTTCTATTACAAGCAATCGCTGTCCTTTCTTTCGAGGAGATGCAGGACTCTGTCTTTGCAACAGTGTAAAAACTTCAAATTTCTTAGTGTCTGCACCATTGATTTCCCAGGATTCCCATCTTTTAGTTGTTATGGAAAAAAAAATAAAAATAAAAATGAGTCTTTCAGTACCTTTACATAGTTTGAGATAATGCAGGTTTTTTCCAGATTTTCATAAAAGGTTCTCTCAGGGTTCTCTCATCTTTCCCTAGTTTCTTTGGGTTAACTTCCTTGATAAAAAATATACAATTTCTGATTCTGAATTACTGAGTGAAACTATAACCCTTGCCTTTTGATTATTAGTTATTATATTGGTTTTTATACATGCATACATATATATTGAATTATTTAGTTTGTTACACTTGGAAATAGCCCATATTATTTGTAAGTTTTTGTAGTGACTATACCACTTCACTCTTTGAACAAGTAATCAGATTTTAAAATATCCTGTCATCAGTGAACTGAAGGTGACTTAGGATGTTCTGCTGTTGAAAATCAAATCCTCCCAGCCAAGCTTTACAAAATAATGAGAATAGTGGGAGACTTTTTTGTTTGTTTTTTTTTTGTCCTAAGATTGTTGAAATAAAGAGTTGTCCATATGCTAACTTCCCCTGCCTATCAAAACATCCAAACAAATTGTTAGTCTGGGCTATTTTTTTGCAACCCTGCATTTTTTAGTGTAACCAGAGAGGTACCAGACATGCAACAACAGCTTTTATGCACTCCATGCAAATTTTATACCATTCTGATGCTCTATCTGGGCTATGCCTGTGAGGGGAACAGGGGGTTGAATCTCTCAGACCAAAGAGGATATCGTCTCTGGTCTTCATTTTCAATGCTGTCATGGCTGAGTTGTTTTCCCATAGGGAGTGTCATAATTATCTTGGTCTAGTTTGGGGGTGTAGGCTGCCATACCTTATTGCCCGAATATACCTTTTCAGAGTGGAAGGATGGAATATTATCTCTGGAGAAAAGTCTCAGACCTGGGCAGTGTTCCTGTTTGGTGGCTTTAGCCATTCCTCACATCAGGTACTGGCCCACGGAAGTCCCTTGGTGTCTTTTCTTCTTCCTCCATTGGTGCACAGGGAGCTCGGGGCTGTATTCACAGCTCCTGACTTCAGATGCCTTATATTTAGGTGTGTTGAAGAGGAATGTGGTCATGCCGAAGGTCTCTTGCAGATACAGCCCTTTGCACTTGCATGAATTTAGTTAATTATTTAGTCTCTTTTTGCTCCATGAGGCTTAATTAAAATATATTGTATCCTTTACTTCTGTGTCCATGTTAATCTGTGCGTGTTCAGCTTCTATTTTCTCACAAATTCAGTAGGAAGTGTAGGCAGCTTTCTCCCAGCCACGCTGAATTTCAAGTGTTTCCATATCCTTGCTGCTGCTCATCAGAGTGAATCAGATTTTTCTGAATGTTGATTTCTGACTGTTTTCTTCAAGTGGCCTAGGTGAACTCAAATGGAAGGAAGCTCTTAAATCTTGTATTTGACTCTGGGAAATAAAGTTGTAATTATCAAATCAGGAAAGAAATGGCAAATTGCTTAAACTACTCTTGGTGGTAATACCCTCTTAGTGTAAAATAACCTGCTCTGAAGGAACTTTTCGCTTTGCTGGAACAGTTTCCCTGGAGAACTCAACTGCCAGCACCAGAAATGCATGCATAAAAAATGAAAGTAACTGAATGCTACGTGACAGTGGTTGCAGGCTTTGGTGCTGTCATATCACCACGGTTAGCAATGAAACAAATGGCCTTGATATCAGATGTCTGAATCAAAGATCAACACGCGCTACTGGCAGACCTTGATTTTCATCAATAGGCTTGTAGTCTGGGTACCCTTTTAAGCTAAAACCATTTTTTTGATGAGGAAAAGGAGGGGAAGAACTTCACGTTATGACAAGTTCTTAAGTGAGAAGAGAAAGTTGAGGTGACATCTGAAATAAGAGCTCTGAGTTGATTGACTCTGCCACTCCATGATCTATAAATACAAAGTTGTGGCTGCAGTGAGGAGACTGTACTATCTTCACTTTTCAAGAAAAATCGGAAAAAGCAACCAAACAGCTCAAGGAGCAGGCAACTGGATAAGACTGTCCTGGTTTGTATGGGTGAATTGGTGGGCTCTGGTCAATGCCTGCAGCTTGCCACCGTTACCGGTTCTTTACAGACATGAGTCACAAAGCTGCCCGTCTGAGATGATTTCTGCCTTCAGGAAGGAACTTGGATATATTTTACTTCTTTTGCCAATTAGGACTGTGACTTTCATGTGCCGGGCAATCATGGTTTCAAATATTTCCTGGAAGTGACTCTCTGCTTTGGGTTGTAACACAATTCTTAACGCTTGGGGGAATTGTAGCACTCTGTAAGCTATTAGGCTTACATTTCCCCCTATAATGTGCTAAACAATAGCCAAGAAAGCAGAATCACGGTTTTTCCTTTATGCTTGTTTCTGAGCTATCCGGGCTTTGCCAAGCTCAGCACACATCGCTGTATTTAATTTAAATACAATGCAAATGCAGACGCACGTAGAAGATGGGCAGAATTAATTAGGTTGGGAGTGCTGGGAGAGCCATTGGGAAGGTTCTCACCGGGCTGATGCTCCCTGTCAGCACTTCCTACCCACTCTGCTGGGTCCGTAAGCTCTGGATGACATCTGACTCAAGCACTCCTTTAATTTATAGCACTGACAATTAAATGGCAGCTCTCCAGCCTCTGCCCAAGGGGATAGAGCTATAATAGGCTTTAGAGGTGAAGCTACTATATTGCAGGATGAATTTTGTATAAAACACTGATGTTAACACATTGATGCCCTTCAGCAAATACAGTTATTCAATAAGTTAAAGCTTTTTTATGATATTCTCCTTGACATTTAATAGCATATTTTATGAAGTTAATGCAGCTATGCAGATTTATTCTCCCAGCATTTAGCAATCCAAAGTAGCCCTAATTTGCAGGTGTTATTTGTTGTGTGTATGATGAACTAATAAAATTAATTGATCAAAGGCTTTGTACGCATTGGAGGTTTGAATTGTTCCTCGATTCCTGTAATCGCTTATTTTAATGGCTGGTAAACCAGGGCTGAAACAACATTTGGTTTTAGTGCAGAGATTAATGATTATACAACTGGTGTTTTGTTGCTGCTTTGAACAGTGGTCGCTGTTGTTGTTATGCATCTGTAACTTTGCTAACTCACTGGGACCAATTCACCCATTACTCTGAAAGCCTTAAAATTCAGTGGATTGGAACAGTTTGGGTTGTACAGAGTTCTTACGTGGTTCTGTGGCTGATAATGGACAAAGAAGGATGGAAGTCAGAGGGATATTCCTATGATAGCATGGGAAGACCTTCCCAGGTGCTTAACAGAAGGGAAGCCTCAGTGTAAAATGTTATTTATTTGTCTGGGGGGGTGGGATGGAGGTGTGAAAAGAAACCTGCAGCTGGAATCTTATGATTTGCTGCTTTCTTCAGGTAAAGAAATGGGCAATCGGTGGTGTTTGGTTAAGACGTTCTATTTTGTTGTGAAATTGCACAAGCTGTTGTTGCTGCTGCCCCACAGCTCTGTGAAAGCAAGGCAAGGTTTGGGTTCTCCATGCGAGTCCCACCAGTGCTTTTTTCATCAGGCAGCACTGAATATTACTTCACCACTTTCTTTCAAGCTATTTCTGCATAGCAATCAGATTGCAAGTTGCTCTTCGAGTATAGCAAGTGTTATAGATGCTGGATTGCGCTGCAGCGATGGAGTCAATTTCCATCACTGGTGATTTCTTTTGAAAGGCACCGGCTCTAAGACATGCATTTGTCACTTTTTTGTCACTCATGTAGCTCAGAAATGATCATTGCTGTGGTGTATCAGCAGGTAGGGGAGCCTTGTCTCCGGGGCGGTCTGTCCCCTGGCATCGGTGAATCCTATAACGGGGAATATTGATGAGATCGGATCACACGTTGTCTTGACTGAAAGCAAGTTTCAGGAGGAAGAGAAATAAGGATGTTTGTGCTTTTCATGTCCTTTGATCAGGCACACAGCTGACAGCAGGACGTTGATAAGGTCAGAGGGGCTACATCTAAGACTGGTCTCCTGCAGATTGGGTGTGTGGTGGTTGTAGCTGGAGTTGGCCAATGTGTGGTCTTACTGCCATTTATTTTTTTCTTTTCTGTTTAATTCCCACATGCTTTGATCACACTACCCTTTTCCTATCCAAATTATGATGTATTGAACATCTTTGTGCCAGCCCTCAGCCCCACCTGCATATAACCACTGCCATGGGAAGGGGCCAATGCTTCTCATAAAAAGCCTTTGTGTTCTGGGGGTCGGAAGGCAAGTCTGCTTCATCCTGAGTGCCAGCTTTCCTTGCTAGTTTTAAGCGTCAGTAATTCCTCTTTGAGCTATGCACATAGCATCAGGGCCAAATAATCTTTCCCAGCATTAACTACTTTCTGTTCTATTTTTAGCTGTTGATTTCTATAATTAAATCCCACGCGATGTGTTTTGTCCAGTCAGCACTGTCCCACAGTCAAATCTGTCATTAAAATTCATCGTTGTAGTGCCAATATAAATAAATAAATAAATACAATTCCTTATCTGCATTCAGACATTTAGGTGGTATAACTATCCCGGTCCAATTAATTCATCCTGTTGGGGACAGCAAGAATGGGTGCCAGCCTTTAAAGTCTATTTTAATTTGCTTTAATAGGGTGTATAATTATTTTTGTACAACTAATCAATTCCAATACTATAATTGCAATTATCAAATAATGGAAAAACTATAAAAATTTTTTGAAAAGCAAGATCTTGTTAAGATTTTGTTAAAGTAAATCCCTAAGTGATTTCAATTTCTTTTCATTTCACCCTGGAGGACTTTTGCTTTCTGCCACCCTGAGTCAAAGGGCAAAATGCCCAAAGAGAATTGGTAAAGTAAGTATCTTCAGTACTGTTCATAACACCGAGGGCAAAGCTTATTCTTGTCTTATTCAAACCATGCCCCAATGTTTTTTTTCTTTGTTTTTGTTGCTGTTCGGGTTTAAGTGCAGGTCTGTAGACTGTGACTGCGGCTGGCACAGTATAGGGAGGGAAAGCTGGCTGATTTTATCAGCAGTGGATAGAGGAGGAAATGCACGAATCAGAGAGACATGACTGAGAGCAGTTTAAGACAATGTGAGGATTTGCAAACGTAAGTCATCTCTACTGGGATATAAAATCTGCTGAATGATAAGAGGACAATGTAGTCCTCTCATTCCTTGGACCATTACTTGCTGTCTGCATACAGATTTGGGCACAGACCTCAGGCTTTAATGGCCTGACCAAGGAAAACAGTGATAATAAAAGCCCAAACACCTGGTGCTCAGCATTTTACTTGGTGCAGTAACGTCCCACCCAGCTGAACGGGGAGGCTAACACCTCTCAGGGCTGCTGTGGCAGAGAGGCTCAGACCAGTAAATTTGCATTCTTCACATTCGCTTTGTGATTAAGACTTGTCATATGTATATGCAGAGCTTCTGGGCCATCACGTTCCCCCCAGGACCTTCCAAATGGTGGTTCAGAGCAACCAGGGAATGGGAGAGGTGCAGAAGTTGTGGCAAGGCGTAAGACCAAAGAGCTGCAGAGAGGATCTGATAACTTATTTGCAGCCTAAGGTTGGCTACCATGTGGCTCAGCGCTTCTACATACCCCTGCTGTGAAGCCGGGTGGGGATAAGTCAGGGCGTATCAGCCCATCCTCTTGTAAAATGAACCCAGCTGCTGCACAGGAGGGCATTAAAATCACTTGGTCTGTTGCTGTCCGAAAACAAGGGATGCTCAGTAAAGTAAATATCAAGTGATATGGAATGAGATAATGCTGGTGGCACCTGTGTGTCCACTATCCTGCTGGTCAGGGATCCGGCACGGCCTCTGTCTCACATGGAGTATTTAAGGTGTAGACAAAGAACTTGTCCATGCAATTTGTGTCACAGCCAGCAACACAACATGGAACTGTGCCTCCATGACATGACCGTCCTATCATGTTTTTTTTTTTTTTCAAAGCTAGATCCCAGTCTGCATCTTTTGCTACTACAAATGACAGAATTCTCCTCGGTTGCCCATGTACACTGTGCTTCCAAATGCATCCCAACAAAACAGCAATTAACGCCGACACAAACTGAGTGCTATATGCCAAAAATTACCAGAAGGATAACCTGCATCCAAATGGGTAGATAATAAACCCGTCACCATGGTAATCTTAGGCTCAAGCAAGATTTTACTTATTCACAGCCACGAAGACTAGAGAGCCTTGAAAGAAGCTTCGTCTGCGTGGCAGAAGAGGAAGAAAAAAGAGCAGTTAAATGAAGTTCTGTCTGTGGAGCGAGGAAGTCGGTTATCCATGACAACCTCATTGCCTGCAAGATGCAAAAGCAGGATTGGCGATGGTGTGAAATAATAACAAACAAGCTAGGAGTAAAGGCAGGGTCTGGAGAAGACAAATCCTGCTATTAAACTGTGGCTGCGAAGTGGAACTGGAGAAAAAAGGAGGGAAAAAATAATAATCTGTAAAGCCAGCAGCAAACAGTAGCCACAAATAACTGCAAATGTTGGAAATGAACTTCAAGGCAATTATGAAGTACAATGACAGTCAACATTTGTTTCCATAGACTGAGAACTTTCCCTGAGAGGGAATGAGGGGAAAAAATCTTGCAAATCAAGAAAACCAAACTTTTCATTTGAGCACTTATAAGATTCACATGTGTTTTTCAGAGCTTTGTATGAGAACGTGGCTGCTCTGATAATAACTATTAAATTAAATTCATATTTTGAGAAGATGTTTACTAAATCAAAGGAATTTGTTGATTTATACTGCTTTGCTCTCCACTGAAAGGAACACTTTAGATCTCTGTGGTGTGAGCTGTGGCTGGGCTGACATCGTTGGCTGGAAGGGGTGGTGGTGGCTGTGGCTGGATGCACACAGTACGAGCATCCTTCTGTAGGAGGCTGCTGTCTCTGTAACATCCCTGCTGCAATCTCTCCACTTAGACAGTGTTCACACTTTTTGACCATCTCTTCTGCTTTGGGTCATTCCCATGTGACGCGTGCCTTTGCACACTGTGATTTATTTTTTTTTTCTGGTGTCTATCTGTGGAAAAAAAAATGGGTTAAAAACAGCAGCCCACCTACTGAGGAACTAATCTGATCTAAACCAAGACACCAGTGCTGCACAGATGTGCTGTCTACCTGTTAGTTTCCTGGTGTTTACAGTGTTTGGTCTGACCCATGCTGTAAATCATAAATGGCCTGAGGGCTGCCTACCAGCACAGTCTCTTTCCGTGAGCCTCCTTTAGCAGAAGCACTCCCCAGACAGTCCTAATACTTTTAATCCCTCCTCAAGAGAAATTAAAAAGTCCTAAAGTTGTTCCTTGTCTCTAATCCTTTTGTTGTCTTTCTTTAATTCAATTCAGTTTCTCTGTGATTTTTGAGCTAGAGCTGACCAGAGTGGAAAGCAGCATATAATGAAAAGATGCTCTGTTGGTTTATTTGGTGGCATTGCATTACTGGAACTGTACAACGTACATGTTATTTTCACTGACTGTCAAAACTCCAAAACCAAACAAAAAGAGTCCATCTGAAGTAATTTTTTTTTTTCCCAGAGCTGCAGCCAAACTATGAACAACCCAGGAATCTCTCCTGTCCTGTATCTCAGCTGATGTGAAATATGATAGAAAACAAGCTTCCAGTACTGCTAATAGGGCATAACGTTTTAACAGCTTCTGTGTTTCATCATGAATCTGTGTATTTGGGGGAACAAGATAAGAGCCTGTGTGTGCAGTGAAATCACATAAGCACCGTTTTTTAAAATATCATGAGGGTTAGAGAGGTGAAATGTGGCTGAGGGTTAAAAAAAAAAGCAAAAAAAAAAAAAGCAAAAAAAAAGCTGTTGTGCCTTGAAAAAGTTATTTTGCAAAGCACTATTGCAGTTTTGCTCTCAAGAATTTGCTGTGCACACTACAAAAATGAAAGTCCTGGCTCCTGCCAGCTACCTGAGACGTGCTTGTCCAAAACAATCCATCATTTGTTCATGGCAGAGCCAAGAAGGAATTGTGCAAAGCCAGTGATAATGCTCGGGAAAGTGGAACTGGGAGATGCTGTCCAGCCACGGTGAAACCAGTTGGTCCCCAGCACTGGGCATCGGTCCCCAGCTTGGCCAGACTCGAGGTGGATTTGAGCCTTCTGCAGCACTGCTGACTGCAGAGGGACGATGCCGGCCTCATCTTGCTCATCTCCTTGATCTTCCATTCTGCTGAGCATGGACAATGACATCTACCTGCTGTGGGATGTTTTATGGAAACAAAGTGTGATCCTTGTGCTTCCCGAATCAGTTCTGAGGATACTCCATTGGTTTTGCAAGGAGTTACACAGAGAGCATTCTGAAGAGGAAGACCAGGATCCTTCAAGCATATTTGCTGCTCTTATATTCCTCCATGGCACTACAGAGGAGAATCAGTCCCATTGCAACCCATGCTGGAGGTAGGAATGTAATTACCGCTGCCTTCAGTACAGAAAAGCTTCTAAAAGCTTTTCCATTTCTGGGAACAATGGTCTGTGTATCTCTCCAGTGTGATGATTAATGCATCTCCTTCTAAGTCCCTGTCATCTCATTCAGTCATCTCTCTTTCCTGGAATGTGTGCATTTAGCCCTATGCATAAAGCTACATCAACACTGGGCAGACTTCACCTGGCTCAGACTGTAGGGGGCACCTCCAGGCTATATAAACACCTGAAGAGAACTTGCTCAACACTGCTCACTTCTTGAATAAAGCTAAGATGTTGTTTCTTGGAGGATTTGACTAAGGGGAGGATGTAAATTATCCCTGTCGGAGGAAATTTCAGAGTCATTTGGAGCTTGAGCTTCGTTGTGCCTGGAAAAGTAAGGTTTTAATGCATATGAAAACCGATCTTCTTGAAAACTGATTTTCTCGGAAAAAAAAAAATCAAGGCAAAACCCATAAAATCCTCAGTATTTTGTGTATCTAATCAGTGACAAGAAGTTTCTCGCATTACTCACATGCAAATCTCATTTTGATCAGCTTTATGTTGTCTTTTTCCCTGCCTCGCTACCAGCGTCTCCTCTGTGTGGATTTACTTGGGCTCTGACAGCCTTCCTGCGGCGTCTCTCAGAGATTTTATTTCACAGAATGACCTTGGAATTAAATGCTCATAATGACTCCTGTGATGTCCTAACGGTACTGGGGGACGTTGGCGGAGGTAGGCACGAGGTCACCACTGATTCTTCCCGTGTGGTGCGTCTATTGGACCTGTTAGGAGCAGATGTTAGCTACAGGTTTGCACGAGGAGGTCATTTGTTGAGCTGTCAAACCTTGTGAGCATTACCCAGGAATAACAGCTTTATCACCATGGCATTAGATGTGCCAGAAATGTTTATTGACACAACCCCCTTCTGTCTGAACAGTTACGTTTTATGAATAGAGACAGCAAAATTTATATTTTTGGTCTTAAAGCGGCTTTTATTTTGTATTAATGAAAGCTGCAACCAGCCCTCTCCCCACCCACATGGGAGATGCGTCGTCTGCCTGACAGGCTGCAGCAGCGTTGAGCAAAATGGCTGCAGCCTCTGTGCTTGGGTCAAAAAAGCTTCAGAACGGGTCAGTAAGTAGGCAGGTATCAAAAGCATCGTGGTATTCCTGTGCATCGTGTGCCACGTGGGTCTCTGTCATGTGAAACGGTGTAACTCTGTCCCTTAGAGACAAGGGAAATCGCCCTGCTGCTCATTTTCTGCACGTGAAGCCAGGCAACTGGTTGGAGGAAAAAAAAAGGTGTGTGTGATATATTGAAGGAAATTTGCTGTGTAAGTTGTAGCGCAAAGATTTGACTCAAAAATAAGCTGGCTGTTTGTTGTACTGGATATCCTGTGCACACGTGAGAAACTAGAGGGTTTGTGACATGCTGGGCTCTTGGGAAGACGTAAGACCCACTTTTCTATTTAGGAAATACAATGAAGTCTGTCTCGGAATTAAATGAAATATCTCATGGGGGAAATCTGATCCTCTCACATAAGGTGTTGCTTGCTGCCCCCCTGTACCTCATGATCTGCAGCGCCTCCAAAGGCAGTTCTCATGGGAGTGAAAATCAGCACAGCAAAGCATTAAATAAAGAAACTTTTAAATTTTGAAATGCAACAACCTATTTTCAGCTGCTTGGCCTAGCACAGAGAAAGGAGAATGGAGATTGCAAATCCTGGAACCTCTTCTCACCTACTTTTTGTTCTCTTTTCAACTGTGTGCAAAGAGCCCACCAAACTTTCCTGCAAACAGGAGAAGTCTGAGGTTATCAAGAGGAGCATTTCAGCTGAGGGCAGTGGACCTTATTATGATCTGTCTGTTCATTAGGTGGAATTTTCTGTCCCAGCTGAATTATATATTGCTGCACACATGCTCGGGAACAATACAATGTCACCTAGTGCTCATGCTATTATGGGTGGTTGTGGTCACGGGGAGCACAAGCAGGAATTTCCCCCACGGCTGCTTCAGCATCCCACAGCCCTGTCCTCTGCAGAGAAACCCCCACAGATGTCCCACATGGCTCCTTCACCCAGTCTCAACTTCCACAGCCAACTCCTCTTCCATTCCAGAGGCCACAGGTACCACATGAACATGATTTTCCAGTGTGTTGTTGCGCAGTGGAGTTCCTTCATACAAGCCAGTTTGCTTAAATGCTGTGGAAGATGCTTGTGAAAGCATATTTTCTTCTGTTATTTTCTTAATTTCATTGTAACCTTTTACTTTCATCGTGAGAGTGATGGTGTCCTTCACATTTTCAAAGTACTTATTCAGATCACAACCTTGGTATCACTCATAATTTTGCTCAGTCCTTGGAGAGGTGCTGTGATTTTTGTGGTAACATGAGCATAAATCTTGACAGGCAGCTCACCAGCCAATTTTTCAGAGGTTTGTACTTTTAACTATTTTATTAACTACACTTACAGTGAAAGTTTGGCCTGATGTTTCAGATGTCTTTTTTTTTCTTTTCTCTGAGACATGGTTAAAACTAGAGGTTTTATATTAATTTGCATTTTGTGTTCCTCAGTTACACCTTTCATTCCCATTTCTTGTGAGAATTGACCTAACTTGAGAATAGCTTAGGGATGCCAGTGAATTGCAATTCTTAGCAAATTTACTATTTGACATGAAACTGTCTCCTCACTCCTCTGCAAATCACTTATTTGCCTCAGGTCCTCCAAAATAACCAACTCTATTAAACGCCTTCCACTTATCTGGGGCTTGGACTGCCTCTTGTTCCGAGTCACCGTATAGTATTTGCACCAATCCCCTGCATGCCTGCAGTGCCCACAGGAATGGAAAACCAGACAAGACAGCGTGAACTAAGTAGTTTCCTAATTAACACATTTAATCTAAAACACCCCAGCATCACAGCTTCAGGGAAGAAGGGGGAAAGAGAAATGTGTTATCCTTGAAAATATGCATCCCGTGTTTATCTTGAAGGCACAATTATTTGAGACTATGCATGAATAGAAGGCAGTAATAGTATCAGAGTAGTTGGAAGGTTGTTCTGAATTGTACCTATATCCCTCCACAACAGTATAAAGTGCATCTGACTGTACACATACTCCTTTCAGTCACAGCTCGTTCCCTTTTCCACTGTGCTTTGTTGCTTTCTTTTCAGCCCTGCAGGACCAAGTACTATTGTCCTCTTCGCTGCTGCTGCTGGAGCACAGCAAGACTTTGAAACAGTCTCCATGACAATCAGAGAGATGCAGCCCTGATCTTGATGGGTGAGATACACGACTGTGATTGCATCCCATGGTATATTTGCTGGTGCTGGAGGACATGGGTTTACACCTCCTGGTCCCTCCTTTTACAACTGTGTGTGGTGATGCGGGGAGATCTCTCTGCTCTGTGCATCCATCATCTCCCCTTTTCTGGAAGATGTTCTCCAGGGGCTGATTTTATCTGGTGTGAGGTTTAGAAAGCGTTAAGAAATATTGATGGATGAACGATTATAATACCATAGAAAACTGAGCTGAAAGCACGGTGCATAGAGATTAAAATGAAATATGGTATCTGGCCCTGAGATTTTGAGTGATAGGAAAGAGGGACTTTATTCCTGCTTTTTAACTTACTTTTTGTCACCTACAGGGTTGAATCTTAGAAACATTAGTTCCTGCTTATTATGACAGTATGTTGTGTTTTGTTCGGTGTTTTAATGTAAAATGAAGTTTTAAAACACAAGATCTGCCAGTTTTATGGGCATCAATCATTCACACAGAACAAAGTATTCAAATGCTGTGATTTTCAAAGTACTGCAAGTGACAGTAGACCATTTTATTCTTGGCCTTAAGACATTCAAATGAGAACAAATGCTGCAGAATGAAAATGAACATGAGTTCTGTCTGATTATCATTATGTGACTTCATTATTTTTTTTTTGAGATTGACCATGCCAATCTTTGTCCATTGTATAAATGTGATAAAACAGCTTTAGGCTGATGCTGTTTTAGCTACAAAAAAATCCCTCTTAGGGAAAACTTCAGCCGCATTATTTTGAGATTCTTTCATTATCAGGTCCTTTGCATTGTGTTTGTGAGCCAACAAACATAATAAAAATGGTCCCAAACACTGAAAGACTGGACAATCGTGCATCAGTTTTTAATGAACCACATGTAAACAACCATCTAAAGTTAGCAAAGGTGAGGACTGAATAGCATGACATATGGTGAATAAAATTGATAATATTGGAACAGTAATGAGAGCTATGTGATGCTCATGTATCTATTAATATCTGTATCCACATACACCCCCATGTATTCTAAATATATGTACAGTAGCTCTAAGTTCCAGAAAGTAAAATGAGAATCTATAATGCAGTAGAATGGAGAGAACATGAAAATGAAAACAAAGGCAAAGCCACAATAAAACTGAAGCAATCAGGGGGAACAAAAGAAAAAGAGATACTTATTAAAATTCATTCTATAGAGGAGGATTATGAATGTAGAGAGATATATCCAGAGAGATATTGTTTGAGGAATGCTTCTTGGATTCTCTGCAATGGATGAAATATCTGACCCTTCATGTGCAGTGTGACCATGAAGGTGGTCTCTCAGTAGAAAGGGGGTAAAATAGGATAACGTTCAAGCATTTTAGCATGAAGAAAAAATGTATTCTTCTTCTTTCTTAATGTGCCCTGCCAATCTTAGTCATAATCCTTCAGAATATTTTTCAATGTCTGCTTTGACCTTGGCTCCATCTAGATGCATTGGTTGCCTTTTCTAATGTGCCAGCCCTTATCTCTGCTGACTTGTGCCCAACACTCCACAGGCTTCCTCTTCACATATGATTTATTTTTGTCCTAGCACATTCTCTGACAGATTTTAATATCATTCTGAGTTTTCTTCCATTTCTTTTCACTGGACTCCCATTCACAGAATCACATTCCTTCTATTTCATTCAAGAACACAACTTTACCTGCAAATTCTGCATCTTCTTCCATGCTGAAAATAAATTCACAGAAAATCTGAATGGAGTTTACATGAGAACTATTCAGAAAAATCTCTTGAGAGCTTGAAATAATTCCAGTGCAGAAATTACAGTAAGTGTTGTGCTGCTAGGAGGGGAATAGGTCCTGTGGAAATGGGGCCTTGTGGGAGTGAGATTTGACCTCCACTTTATACGATAATACCTGAAACATAGAGGCACACCTGGCCCAGAGTCAAGAGAGCTGTTTGGGAGCAAGGCCAATGCAATTGGAGGAAGATGCCCAAGGTACAAATGAAAGAGTGAGGGAAATAGGAAGACTCAGCAATCTGAGACTTGCGTGGATGTCCAGCCAAGTCCAAGCTGTGTAGCTGTCATGTCTATTATGCTTATCATGAGATATGTCCAGTGATAAGACCATTTCTTGGTCATTTTTTTTTCTTCCTTATTGTTCCTTGCCTCTATTTCCATTATTTTCCTGCTTGTCGATCACACCTTTCCAATGTTTCTATCATGTTCTTAGTCACTGCTCACCCGATGTGTTTCTAATTTAATCACTTCCTGGGCTCCAGCTCCTCCAGCACTCCCAAGTGTTGTGGTTTTCTGAACTTCCCTGCAATCTGTGAAAATCTCTCTAGAAATTAGGTGCTCCCAAATGAAGCATGGCCCCCACACAACACCTCAGTGTTGAGAGAGTGCTTCTTGCTGCTCTGTTGGTGCTTCTTTGCACATACACATACAAATTACACTGACCTTTCTACTGCCATATTTATTAGAAGCTTGGAAAGCAACTTGCTGCTTTGTATCCTCTGAGTCCTTAGCAAGTTTCTATCGTCCAAGAACCTCCCTCTTACAGAAATCTCCCATGCTAATTTTCTCCTTCTCTTGTGCTGATGTCCTTCACTGCATTACCGAAGGTGATTCTTGTTTTAGTATTTTTGGCCCGTGGTACTAATTGCTCTAATCCCTCTGTCCTAATTCTCTGGCCTCTTGTTTTTCTTGTCTCTTCCAAATTTAATATCACCTGTGAATTTCATTAGTATGCTGTTTACTCCTCTTTCTAGCTCATTACTGTAAGTATTAAATAAGGCAAGACCTAAGACTGATCCTTAAATATTTGCTTGTCTTCCCTATAAGCTGTTATTCTACCATGTGTTTATTAG
This sequence comes from Anas platyrhynchos, assembly GCF_047663525.1. Lineage (NCBI taxonomy): Eukaryota > Metazoa > Chordata > Aves > Anseriformes > Anatidae > Anas > Anas platyrhynchos. The sequence continues at coordinate 189,729,809 of NC_092587.1, read as the reverse complement.
CCTTGTTTTGGTCCTTCAGTCCAAATTTCAGGACAAATGAGATTTGTTTTGGAGTGTGGGGGTTGGGGAAGCAGATACAATTGATCTTTTTAAGCATGTTTTTGTGAAATGTGAGAAGCCACCTTCTATTCTCTTGCTCTCCAGTTTTATGTTAGTGTAGCTCCTTTGCTTTAGGGGGAGGATGATCAGACCAACTGTTTAAAAAATATGGCTGAAATCCAAGAGCTTTACATTTATTCCCTTCCATTCATCCATTAATTCAGTAATTCCATAAAAAAGTGTTAGGTTTGTCAGGCAAGATCTATTCTTTATAAATCCTGTGTCTTATTGCTCATCATTACATTATTCTCTGGAAATGAAGTGACTTTATTTCTTAAGACTTTATTGTATTTGCCAGGATTAGAAGCTAAATGTAAAGAATCATAATTAGTAAGTTCTTTCTTCTTCCTTTTATGAATGCTGAGACAGTGCCACATTTGCTTTTCTGTTCAGTGAGACGAAGGACAGATAAGGGAGTAGTTACCTCCTCCCTCTCTTGATTTAGTGCTTTCATGTGTGGTGCGTAATTCCAGCCACATGATGGTGCAGGTGATATGGTGCAGTGTGACCACCACTGTTGGTCCTAAACCCCCAAATTTTTCAAAACAATTTCTGATAAATGCTATAGGTGCTTTCAGAGAACACATAAAGAATGCACTATATCATATGTTTGGTTTTGCAATATCATTGGTTTCGGTATGTCAGGACTGATCGTTTTTTGTCAGGTGAAATCTCTAAAAGATGTGCAACCAGAGCGTGAATGTCTTTTGCTTATGAGCTTAACAGAAGATGCAGTTATGAATGGTCAGAGTATGTTTAGTTTAAACACTTAGAATTGATCCATAATTTCCTGATACTGGTGGCGAAGCTTGAATGGTAAATTAACCAGCAGTCCTGAAATTATGTTTAATCTTATTAAAACATGAGCAATACAACTGATTTTTCAGTTCCTCTGTTACACCATAGACCTGGCCATTCATTTTGAGTGTAAAATCCTATCCCAGCTATTTAAGAAGTAAAGTAAGGTTGCCTTGAGTTAGGGAAGTGACTCCCTGGACTGGTTTGAAATAGTATCTGCTTCAATGCATTTAGAAGAACACATTTCTCCTCTCCTAAGAGAAGTATCAGAAAGCCTGGACAGCAAGTTCATCCAGATCCACATGTCCTAGAACCCTAATATGATATGGTACAGAGTTATCTGAGTACCTACTTGAAAAAAGCTTTTACTTAGGAAAACTAGGTTTGGATCCCGAAATGAGTTAGTTCCAGTGCAACTTAGCCATTTGTTTTGCTCTTGTTCTTATCTTGTGGTGCTGAGTAGAGCTTCACGCTGGTGTGCATGGCTGGGCAAGCTGCAGCTGGGAAAAGACAAGGCCTTAGGTTGTATGTGTCCTATATCTGTTAATATATATTTGCCTTGAGGTTGCAGGTTATAGGCATGACCATCTTGTTTGCACCATGGCTTTTCATTTACCTCACCATGCAACCTGGAAAAATGGACTATCCTTATTAAATTATACTACCTTTCCAGAGTCTCACAAAATCGGAAATATAACAGCAAAAGCTGCAGTTAGTTACTGTTGAGCTCAATGGCAATCCCTGGGTGAAAAGTCCCATTTAACAGTGACTTTAGGTAGGATGGAGAAGTGATGGCTTTACTGAGAGTTATAAAGTTTGATCCTTCAGAAGTGGATCTTCATCTTGCTCTGTGGGAATAACAGTACGTACAGCTAAGGAAAGTACCCACTTCAAGAGCATTAGCTAAACATATCAGTGACTGAATTGAGACAGACTAGAGCCTTGACTTTCAAAAATATTATTTTTTTAAAATGCTTTTTCATATCACATATGTTTATTTCTATTTAAACCTAGTGTATATCTCTAGATATGTATCTGTATTGAAGTGCTTACTAGAATGAATCAATGCAATGTGCTGTCCATCTCTGTTTCTTCATGCCTACTTCCTCATTCTGCAGTTAGATGCTAAATAAAAGTGAATTCATTTTTCCTGTTAAGCATATGATCAGGGAAGATCAAAGCAAAGCCTGAGTTCAGGCTGTGTAATGTTTGGCTAAGCAGACTTTTCTTTTTTTTCCCCCCTCTGTGTTGAAACTGGGGTAAAGGAAGTTAATTGGCTATAACATTTCTTTACATTATCAATTGGCTGTTCAAAGATCTTCTCCCAAACCAGAAATCAACTCTTTTTGCTACTGTATGGTATGATAACCGAAGGCACCCTTGCAAAATAATCTGACAGGCAGTCACACACCAGCACCTACCTCAATCTGACAGGCTGCTTGGAAATTTTGGGGAGCTCGTTTGTGTCACTGGACTTGCAGCTAAGTGGAGCATACAGCAGGGTAGGGGGCAATGTGCAACAAGAACAAAAGCTGCTTGCACTGCTTCTGTGTTTTTCCACGTACTTCTTTCTCTGAAGAAGGAGTTGGATCCTAACAAAAGCTGGGAACAGGAATTGGATCTGTTGTTGGTCTCCTGCAGTCGGTGGCATGAGGTGATTCAGATGTAAGCACCATGAACCATGCAGTAGGCAGTGACATGGCCCACACATTTGGTATTATTCTAATCTTTGATAGTTAGATTGCTTTAAGACATGACATTTAACATCCCTTCCTACTAATGCTGTTAGCATTAACTGTTATAGCCCTGGATATACTTCCTGTGCAAATAGAAATCTGGTTCCTTCTTAATCTTGCTAAGTTGCTGAGAGCCCAACAGATGTGAGTAATCCTAGCATCATAAGGCAACGTGTATTTTATGGTCAGAAAAAAATGCATTTTGGTCAGCAAATATATTGAAGTTTGAGCTTCCAAAGAGGTGTTATAAACAAGAATGCGTAAAACAGTATATATGTTAAGATGAGTGTATAACAACAGCTTATAAAATGAACACTTGGAAGTAACTTACAAATTATCTTTAGAAGTGGAAACAAGAGTGGTAGACATTTTTCAGGCTCCACAAGTATGAACACTGATTCAACCAATTAAGAAAACACCTAGAGGATTGTGAGCAAATGAAGAGCCTTCAGAAGTCACTCTAAATGCAGAAACCTCAAAAAATGGAATCCTCAAAAATTCTTTAAGGAAAATTGTGAGGCAGCATGGTCTACAGACAGGGTTATACTTCCCAGTAAATCCCATCAAATCTTTGAAATCTAATAGAGGTCAGTGGCTAGAACAAAGATAAAAAAGATTGCAGCTAAAATGGCTATCAGAAAGTGGACTGTTGTACTACCGAGAGAGTTAATGCTCCAAGAGCAAGGAGGGTGAAAATCTAGCATCCTATACTGTGGATGATCTACAGCTTACACTTCCTGGAACTGCTGGTCTGAGCTGAGCTGGCAGTTGTTCAACCTTTTCTCCTGCTTGTGCAATCACAAGCGGCGGCCAGGCTCTGCTTTGCCTGGTGGGATCTCACACTTGGAGAAGCCAAAGAAGTGTCAGTCTGCCTTGTGCTGCCCATGGGGTAGGGTCTGACTGGTGTTCCCATTGTGAAGAAGAGCCTGTTTGCAGGGTACACTGTGGGCATCCGAAATATGATTGTGTACATGTCCCAGGCTGCACCAAGCAGTCTCCTTCTGGATGCACTGGGGAGGAGTAGTGCAGAGGGAAGGGTGACTGTATGATATGAAGCACTCCTAGGATCTCTTGCGAGAAAAATAATGCCTCTCCTATAGTAGGAAAGAAAATGTAATGTAAACACTCTTGGTAATTAACACAGCAAACATGTTTTGTAATCCTGTGGTAGGCAAACCCCTGTTGAATTTTTGACATTTGCAAACTGAGAAGTAAGCTAAGGCGCCCGACATCCTCCTGTCACCTCTGCACCACAGTCAAGCATACGCTTAGGAGAGATTGTTCATTTGTATCTTTCTGTACTCAAAGGTAAAAATTTTACTGAGAAAGATGTACAAGAACAGTATATTAAAAATAGAGCAAAAGAGGGGATCTGTGCTGTCTCCCACATACCCTTCAAGAAGCCTGCAGTGGTTGAGATCTATGAAAATGGAAGAATTAGAAGCCCAGCCAGATCCAGCCAGAACTTCAGGAGACTGCTATGGCACAGGACTTAAATTTCCCAACAGGAGTAGAGACACAGTACTTTGCTTATAAATTACAAGTACTATTTTAATGTAACTAGGTCCTGCCACTTAATAAATTACCATTCATCTGCTGAGCTTCCAGAAGAGTGTATGTGCACTCTCTTATTCCTCGCTGCCTGTTGGATAAAAAATGTGTTAAACTACCTTCACAGAAGCAAAGCTGGTGCGTGTTGGTTGTCAGCTCAGCAAGGAGCTCAGCGAGGAGCATGTGTCCCCTCGGTAACAAGTGGTACCTTGTCAAACCGCTATGAGCTGTTCACAGATCTCAGATTACACAGCGATAGGTGTACTAGAAGCTGAAGACAGAGAAAACTTTCTCTGGGCTAAAAACAGTGCAGCTATATTGATCTGGTGCCAGCTGATGATTGAGCCTCCTTCGCTTAGAGAACAGAGATACCTACTTCGGCTTCACAAATTAAAAGGAGTTCAAAAGAAGTGATAACTGCAGACCCTTTTTGCGGCTTCTTTTTGAAGTCTCGGGAAAGCTGGTGAGGAACAAATGGAGAACACTTGGGCTGACTTAGATTAGTTAGGGATGCTCAGATCGGGCAGATAAAAGAAGATCAAACTTAGCCATCTTGATCTCTCCCAGGTGGAGAAAGTGAGGATGGAACAGGGCAAATGAGTGGGCATCATTCATGTGGGATTCAATTCCCACTGAGACAGTCCTCTGTAAGGTCAACAAGTGAACACTGATGTTGAAATGCTCAGTTGGGTTTGCTAACAGAAACCAGGGACGGTAAATGGGACAGAGAGGTTGAGAGAGACAGTGAGATAGGAGTGACAAGTGGGAATATGTTGAGCCGGTTCTGTTTCTGCTATATATAGGAGGTAGCAGTTATCTTACAGAAGGAAATGTAGAACAAGATGTGCAGATTTGGAGATGATGTGGAACTGACAACCTGAGAAATGCCAGCAGTAAAGGAAATAAGTCGGAGATGCTGAGAAATCTGCCTTATGTTTAGGGTATGAGGAATGAGCAGGCAGTGCAAAGCAAGATGGAGAGACCAGAATATGGTGGTGCGGGCTGTGTTTGTTTGCTGATTCGAAATCTGGATCTTGTTGTGTGGCAGTGGCTGGGAAAACAACAGGATCACTCCATAAGTGAGGGAAGGCATTTGAAGGACACATCTGCCAAGAGACAAAAGGAAGAGAAATAACTTACAGTTTTAAGAGAATAAAGAAAGTTGTTAGAGCTGAAGGACGGGTGAGCAAACATCCTTGGAGTCCATAGTTACTTGTGTAGAAATAAGCCATATGGGCTTTCTGTAGTGGCAATGGTAACTACAAAAGCAAAGCAGCACGGTGCTGAAGCCAGGCAGCAGGTACTGATACCAGAGAAGAGGCTGGGAATGCATTTCAGCTGGCCACGATGTGAATCTGAAATTGTGTAGCTAATGCTTTCAGTGCTTTCTTTTTCTTTTTCAGTGCTTTGTCCTAAAATGAACATTTTAGGACATTCTCCCTGGCACACCTATACCAGATCATATATAAAATATCATGTAGACATTGTTCAGCTGGAAAACCAGGTAATATTCCCTTGAGGACTTACATGCTGTTTGCATGAATTACATGTCCTGTCATGAAACCACAGGCATACTGTAGTCCTCTGCAGCTCATCCAATCTGAAGTGTATCCAAGGCTTCAGAAGTACAGTTTTCAGAATGGAGAGATTATCACTGGGAAGTGTACGAGCTTCAGTGATGGGCACATGATGCATCCAGCCTACACAGCTCTCCCATTCACACTGTGGGGATTTGGCTACTCCCGTGGAGACTGGGCTGTGGCACTGAGAAGGACAGGAGTGGTTCTGCCACTTGCCTGCAGAGCACAAGAGGAAAAAAAAGCAATAATTACTGAGGTGTTGTAAAGTAAAAGGAGAGCACCAGTATAGATAGAAAAAAGGGACAGTGAACCTTGTGTAAGGCTATTTTCATAAAATATTGACTGTGTTCACTTGGATGCTGCCCAGCCATCCTCACAGACAAATACACTCCATTGACACTGATACCTCTGTGCCTCCTACTAAGCTTTTCTCAGGCAAGAAGGGTCATGGCAAAGTGAGACAAAAAGGATTTTTTTTTTTTTTTTCTGAGCTGAGAAGAACAGTGCTAAGGTCAATACAGCATGCAACAATCATTGGACATGGCCTAGCAGAAGTGACTGTAGCCTTCATTGCAGCCCTTCTTTGTGCTTCTGAATTGTCTCTGGAAGCACAGGAATGATTTCCTTATTGTTGCAGGAAATACCCACAAAAGTGATACTAGTGTAGAAAACCAAAAAAATTGAAGTGGTACTGAGGTGCATGTCTCAAGTGTGAACTCTTATCTCAGGTACAGGTAAGGAAATTGTTGTTCTTAACTCTGTGGACCAGGAATTCCTCCTTGTTCCCGTGGTCCTTGGGCAAATGTTCTGGCAAGCATTGTGTTGAGGACTGCTATGCAGGCTCTCTCATTCATCCACAAAAGTATTGTGGTTTTCCATTTTGTGTTTTACATTGGTTCTGTTTGGGTTTATCCCATTTGCTGTCCTCAGAAAGCTCCCCCAGGATGCTGCTCCCCAGCAATGCCACCAGCAAATCAGACATGCAATGCTTTCTGCTCAATTAGCAACAGGAAAACAATCCACGCAATAGCCAGTCTGTCGCTGAGACTGGTGCTGAGTAGTTCATAAGGATGTTCAGGAACGACTACAACAGGCAGCTACAGAATAATGTCTCCATAAAATGCTTTTCCTCCAATTCTTTATTATTCAGTGACGCATTAAGCCCAGATTTATTCCATTTGGACTTATTCAATTTCTTTTTAAAGAGGGAAGCTGCAGCAAACGATTGGTGTTCTCTTATATATAAACATGAGCTTTTTTGAACTTTCTTTGTCACAGAATGAAATCTTGTAGCAGGGACTTCCACCACACACTGTGCCTGCTGCTGGTGCTGCTCCTCCTTACCTCAAACTCTCTTTGAGAGCCTGTGCTTTTATCTCCTGTCACCTGCTAGCTGTTCTCCATCTCCAAAATCATAAATAACAGACGGAGATGCACCTTTGTGGGGACTACTCTGCCAAGCAACCCCTTCCCGTGGAGGATGTCACTCCAGCGACTTCACTAACCAGAGATGGGGCAGTGGCAGCTAGATGGGTAGCAAAATATTCACTTTTCTATAGCCTCTTTTAGGTTTGGGCTGTCCTACTGATTTATGCTGCAAGTGTTGTCTTTATACTCCATATTCACATGCCAGATGCTGGGATCCAGGTGCTGCTTTTGTTCTGCCACTGACCTCTTCTGTGGCCTTAGCTTTACCTCACTGGTTCTTTAATTGTGTTCTTGTAGACCATGATCCCTCTTTAATGTTTCAATATCTTGACATTGACTTGATGGGGACTTTTAATGTTATAATGTAATTAATAATAATGTAACATAGCAAGCTGAGAAGAATCAAGCAGTTTGGTTACGGCCTTGACTCAAAAACACTTTCTATTCCAAGACGGTATAAGAGTTTGCCATCTTTTTGAGAAAAATAGAAAGGGATTTGTAATGTCATGCACTGGAAAAGCTTTCAGAATGCTTACATAAACGCTTTCAATATCACTTCACTCTTCATGCTCCTATAGTCTGACAGTTTTACACAAATCTAGTCCTGTCTAATTTTTTTCCCCTACAAAACAAGCTATTAATAGAAGAAATTTTTGCTGCTCCTCTGCACTAATCATTTGTTTGCACACAAAAATTACTTGCAGACTGTTCTTTTTTTTTTTTAATTTGATTTCATTTGTTTAAAAAAAAAAAATCTAGTTGATTATATAAAAGAAAGAGACCATTGTGCCTTTGCAATGTTATTGACCTGTTTTGCAGAATGATATTGTGCTGTAGCCTCCCAAGTTCTGTAAGCTGTACATTTGCTTTTTGTTGTTATTCCAATTTTGTCTGCTTATATTACCTTTGCAGAAATATTGCTTAATTTGACTTTCAGCAAGGGAGACTTCACCTTTCCAAAGTATCTTATCTGTATTTTTGCAAAGTTTCTGTTCTAATGCAGTCCATTATTTTCAAAGGCTTTCAACAAGCAGCAGAGAAATATCATTGTGCTCAGACTAGACATGTGAACTGATCAGGAAAATGACCATTGGGGTTGTATTTGTCCATTTTTGAAGAGTTTGGCAGAGGGGTTTATAGTATAAGAAAATCTCTAAGTTCATCCATGCCTCAGTGATTCACCTTTCACAAAAGCACTGAACTTCTTGTTCAAATGCCTGTGTTCTCCTGCCTTTCATATAAATGCATTGTTACGTGTATCTACAAAGAAGGGAATAAAACAAGACAAGCTGTAGCCTGCAGACACAGTGATGAGATTATTTTGAACCATCTTAAAGTTTCTCATGTTAATGACTGGCAAGTAGTTAGGTCTTTTTATAAGCATGGATTCAATGCTCTGTAATGGCAACTGAGAAACATAATTATTTTCCAAATAAACTCTTAAGACAGAAGAGTTGCAGCCTCTCAGATGTACAGAGTGAGTCTGTCTTTAATTTTAAAAGCCCAGAGAACATACAAATTGTGCAAACTTGTAGTCCCTTGCTAATTATACTTTGTGTTTATATAGCAGCTCTATCTCAAAGCTCTCTCCAAACATTAAGACTGCTAGCACTTCTTTTATGTAGGTATTATTATCCCTGTCATTACCATTATCACATTTTCCATTTTATAGGTGGTAAATGAGCAAAATCACACTGTGAGTCAGTAGCTGAGTGGGGAATAGAATATTGTAGTCCTGACTTTGTCCCTTGCCTTAATTACTCACTAACATGATTGTTATTTGTGGATTGAAGTGATACAGATTGTGTTCAGTGTAAAATCTCCACAAATAAGGAGGATTCTTTTGATCTGTGAGGTCTTTGCTTGCATGCCTTTCATACTAATATTTTTCAGCTGATGGTCTGGCTTTAAGTAGGAGATGCTCTCATCTTCCAATTATATAAGAATCAATAAATTTTGTTTAATATGATACAATTCGCATAATAGACTGGAACAACTCAAATGAAGCTTAGTCTATCAAGTAATGAAGTATTTATCTTTTTAGGTTGTGTCCTACTCCAGTCATTGTAAAAATCATTATGGAAACCTATGGAGAAATGTACTTCTGTAAAGTAGCTGTTTTTTAAGTGGCAGTAACTCAGCTGTTATTAATTGGGCTTTTTTAATGTGAAAATACTGTATGTGATGACTAAATTAAGTTAAAATCACTCACCAAATAGATTTTTTTTTTTTTTAAACAGAACAGATTTTAGCTGATAAGAAAGAGGCATCCAAATACGTTCATATGAAACGCAGTAGTATAAAAGTGCCACCTTCATCAACTAGGTGGTTAACATCATTTTGTTGTTTCCCAGGACTGTTTTAATCTGGAAAGGCAATCTAATCACATAGTTGGCTCAAGCATATGTAATTTAGCTTCAAAACATTCCACTACCAGCATCCCAGTCCTTTGTTTCTCTGGTATCAAATGTCATGAGATATAGGAGAAGAAAAAATAATTGTCAGGACTGGTTACTCAGAAAACCACAAAGTGCAGTCCTGTGAGAAACTGAAGATGCCCTGGGAACTGAAAGCATGGTTTGCCCCAAAAGATCCATAAGGCACTCTGCAAGACATCATGACTGCATAAGACTCTAATCAAGGTCAAACCAGCAAAGGGCACTTGACATCACGAGCAAGATTGATACCGCTGAGCAGCTAGTGCCTTGTATGGCCAAGCTCTTTCCTTCCCCTCCTTTCCATTGCACCTTATGCCTACCATCTGCTGGGAACAGTCCTTGGCCTCAACGCTACGATGGCACATTGTTTGCAAGGGTGCTTGTTGCCACAGGCCAAAACTGAGCCACAAAGCATGCTAACAGGACACCCAAGCCCTTATCCTTGTCTGTGTGCACTGCTCCTGTGAGTAGGATTGCATCCAGAAAGGATTTCCTGCCTCTTCAAAGAGCACCACACTTCTCCTACTTCTGGATGCTAGTTATGGTCTTGCAAAGTAAATTCTAATCTCTGATTTTATCTCAGTTGTAACACTCTTAAACAGGGCATTCATGTTAGAAGTGGTTGTGTGCCCCCACCCCCCACCCCCCCTTTTTTTTTTTGTCCATTTCTCTTGGACTTTTTCTATATTTTTCATCCAATAGCTGTTTAATCTATAATACATAAATGGCCTTTTGAACATGGACCAGAACCCAGGTTTTGCTTTCAAGGTGCATTTCTAAACAGCCAGGCTTAAGAACCATATTCCTTGCCAAGTTTTCTGTGCAGTGTGCTTGGCTTCGCTAGCCTTTCTGTGGTACTTTGTTTTCCTAGTCATCATATTAGGGGTGCAAGTAGTTACTGCTGCCTTATACAGCTCTGTTCAGAGGGTTAAGCACTGAAAGTTAGGAAGCTCAATCCTTTACTGAGCCAAATATTTTCTTTGTTTTTTCAGCCTCCTGCCTGTTCTGAGGGTGGCAGAAATATTTGGTATCTACCCCAAGTATTACCATGAAGACATATTCCAACTTTTCTGATGAACAGTGACCCTTGTCCTGCCAAATTCTCTGGTTGCTATTGGATAGTGAAAGTTCCTGCTTTTAAACAGTCCTCATCCCTTCTATGTCATCCAGTCACTTACTCCTTTTCCAGAGTGCCCCATTCCCAGCCTCTTGCCAGCTTAAGACTGTGACCCCCAACTAGATTTAAGGTATTTAAAAATTCCTTCCTGTTTACTAGATCCTGACCTTATGCATAGAATGAGACTTTATTAACTTCAGAGTTAATATTTTGATGCAGATGTTCCATTCTGATAATTTCCTTATCAACAATTAGTATCTTATGTTTCTGTGTGAACACTGTACATATCCATACAAGACTTGAGAGTAGTCACTCTGAGATACTTACTGCTTGCTGAGAAGTCAAATGATACTCCAAGCATGTTGAGAAATAGCAGATTTCCCTTTTCCAAGCATGTTGAGAAATAGCAGATTTCCCTTTTCCTTCTCTTCTCCTTCTTTTTCTCCTATTCTTCCTTCTTCTTTTAAACAATACATTTCTGGATGTCTTTGTCTTTTCTTTAGCTGCAGTGCAAAAATCATATGCCCTACCAGAGGTCTGCTTGCCTACAGGTACAAAATTCAGTTCTTAGTGAATCATTTTAGAAATCAATACTTCCTTTAAAGTCCGTGGGACTGGCACTGTTTAACATCTTTGTTGGTGACACGGACAGTGGGATCAAGTGCATCCTCAGCAAGTTTGCCAATGACCCCAAGCTGTGTGGTGTTGCTGACATGCCGAAGGGAAGGGTTGTCATCCAGAGGGACCTGGACAGGCCTGAGAGGTGGGCCTGTGTGAACCTCATGAAGTTCAACAAGGCCAAGTGCAAGGCCCTACACCTGGGTCAGAGCAATCCCAAGCACAGATACAGGCTGAGCCAATCCTTCTGTGGAGAAGGAGAATCAGGTGAAAAGCTCAACATGAGCCGGCAATGTGTGCTTGCAGCCCAGAAAGCCACCTGTACCCTGCGCTGCACCAAAAGTAGCGAGGCCAGCAGGGCAATGGAGGGGATTGTCCCCCTCTGCTTTGCTCTTGTGAGACTCCACCCACCTTCCTTCCTTCCTTCCTTCCTTCCTTCCTTCCTTCCTTCCTTCCTTCCTTCCTTCCTTCCTTCCTTCCTTCCTTCCTTCCTTCCTTCCTTCCTTCCTTCCTTCCTTCCTTCCTTCCTTCCTTCCTTCCCCCCTTTCTTTTTTTTCCTAGAAAAGAGTGAACACAATACCAATTCCTATTCTATTTCAGCTCTGTTTCTACATTTGCTCTCATTAGGCAGACATTCTGTTCTTGTAGTACTGTCCCTGAGAGTTTATGATGTGTAGTATTTCTATCTTTAACACACACTTTGTAGTGAATGTCCAACTCTTTTCAAACTAGTGGAGTAAATATGACAGGCTGGAAAGGACCCCACAGCACTGAAAGTGGCAGGTGACATAAAACCGCTATAGCATTTCTCTCTCTTTTTTTTTTTTTCCATACTATCACAGAATTTACAGAATTTTTAAATGTGTGTTCTCATAGGAATTACATCTTGCTCTAACCAGAGCAGCTAAACTGCGTTAGTATCATGTCCTTACAGGCCTGTGAGTGAAATGACAGGTGATGGTTTTATGTTGTATAATTTTCTGTTATGTAGTTCCAATTTCTTGTAATCTCCCACTGTTATGTTTTGCTCCCCAAATGATAGCTATTTACTGTCATGTCTGCGCTGTATATCCCATGTTCCACCTGCACTTTTTTATTCTATAAATTGTATTCTCATGTTCATTTTTTGTCTATTCAGTTAATTTCTGTTCTGTAGACTGTCTTCCTCTTTGCTTACCGAGCTTTTCTTTTTCACATTGATGCTCTACCAATGTGACCCACAAAGACGGTGAGGGGTCGGTTAGCTGAACTATACTCCTGGGTCCTTCAAGGCAAGCAAAAATATTTGCACCATGTCCTGATGCTCTGCAGTAAGCAATGATTTAGAGACCTAATTTTTACTTTTGAGCCATGAAGGTCAGAAGAAATAGGAAGCAGTGCTAATCGCAAAGAATATATACATAGGATTCCTCCCGGTTCTATAATCTACAGGCACTTCTTACCTAAGTACGCAGAGAAAAGTTATGGTATCAATACTTTCTTTGAGTATGTGCAAAACAGCTAAAATGCCTCCTGCTCTAAAGCAAGGACATTGCCACATCCAAATATCTTCTTGCAGAGCTTTTAAAAAGCCGGTCATTCTTGTTGAATGTTTATTACATTGATATTTTCTCCTTATTTCCACATGCTGCTGTGGTGTTTTTCGTTTTTTTTTTTTTTTTTTGTTGGTTTTTTTTTTTTTTTTTTCATTCTTTTAAATCATTATTATTGGTATTATTTTAGAGAGAGCTTAATGCTCTCTCAGAGCATCTCCTGATAAAAATCAGATAATTCAGTTGCTTTCTCAAAGTGTTTTTAGTCTAATTTCAGACATGACATGGCAAAGAGTATTACAAAACTTAGCAGAAGGAGACAGAGAGAAGAGAAAAAAAAGAGTGCAGCAATAAGAGATTACATGGTTCTCCAGTAAAGCCTCATATAGTCTCTGGTGAAGCAAGCCAACTTTAAAATGAAAACACAGTAAACAGCTGCTTTCTTGCTGATATCACTGGGAAAATAAATGCTTCTAAGGGGAATGATATTATTTTTGTAAAAATGGATTATTCACAAGCACATCCTGCATGATATCAGGTAAATGCCAGGAATAACAAAGTGAAAACCTTGAGCTTCTCTGTCCATGTGTCAGAGGCTTTTCCCCTTTAATAGCCACTGGTATCGTCAGTCACAAGATGGGGTCCCTTTGCCATGGACAGGACCATCCCTTCTGCAGCTGGGGCAGCTCCATTTGCTGTGGAAATGCCATTTGCTCTTTTGGAAGAAGTGCCTGAAAGGGGCTGTTGCTGAAAGGTGCTTGACCCAATCCCACGAGCAATTAGTGACTTCTTTAGTTCAATATTTTCTGTGGGCAGTTGCTTGTATCCTGGGTTGGATTTGACTGCAGGGCATGGCACTTTGCAGAATAAGACTTTAAGATCCTAGTTTAGAAACTATCAACATACGGAAATTCTGCACTTAACAAGTTTGGGGGTGGTACTGTCATTAAAAATTAATATTCCTTCTCCCTTTTTCCAAATTGCACTCTTGGAAGAAAAAAAAAAAAAAAAAAAAGAAGCAGCAGTATAAATCTAGTAGAAAAATTGTTATGATTAAATAAAATTTTTAAAACGAATTCAAAGTTCTGTAAGAGGAATGGTACAGAAGATGGCTGCTTATTAACATCCTGGCTACAAGCAGTGTGATAGACACGTTGAAAGCACAGGATTGTTCATAATGGATTTAAAGTACACAACAACAGGAGGAAAATGTATTTCCAGCAGTTGTTACCTGGATTTCTTTTACTATACTGGTAGGGAGAATATAGGGATAAAACCAGTGGTCTCTTGGGTACTTAAGGCCCAGGAGATGAGAACAGAGCAGAATAATAACGAATACCACCAACTTCCTGCCTCACACAGTGGTTGAAGGAAAAAAATTATAAAAAAAAAAAAAGAAAAAAAAAAGAAAAAAGAAAAAAAAAAAAAAGAGAGAGAGAGAGGTTATAAAAGGCCCTGAGCAAAATGTGAGCTCTATACTTGACTGGAGAACACCACAGTAAGCCCGGGGTTGACTGAGCATGGATTTTTTTTCTGGTAGAGCTGGAGGTAAATGGCTTTGTCATCCATTACACTTTTCCAGCTTTCTTAGATTTCCTGGCTGGAATGAAGCCAGGGTGCGACAGGGAGCAGGAGGCTTGTTGTGTGCATGGAATGAGCAAGAAAACCTCAGCCCGAGCCCCGTGCTGCTGAGCCCTGCTCTAGCCAGGAGATGAAAGATGCGAATTCAAGCCCCTTCCCTCCTGCATGTGGGCAATAGCTGTCAGACTGGGGGCTGTCCCCTCCACAACACCTCTGTGTCTCTGAGTCTCTGGAGGGATCACAAGAGCGTCGGTCAGGACCACTCTCTTCCTGGGCCATGGGATGACCTGTGGGAGGTGTGTTTTTAACTTCTTTCTCCTCTCTTTAACCCAGCCCTGAGGAGGTTCCCCCTTGTACCCACTGGTGTGATGGGGAAGTGTCCTAGATCAAGCAATGCAGACACAGCACCAAGGCTGTACAAAACCACCAAAATCTGGGGCTGAAATTTGTCTGAACAAGGGGTTTATCCCATATTAAAAGCTGGAGTGAGTGATGTGATGAATTCTCTTCTAAATGCTTTCAAACTGTGCTAAGGGAAGAAGGTGAGGGGCTGTTAACATGAACTCGGATTTAAATTGGGCATTGCTTAAACCTCTTTCCAGGTGAACCAAGGAATACACATTTCTTTCATCTCTCTCAGTGATAGCCACTGGAGTGGTCACTTTATATTTTGCCAGCCAGTAGCCATTTTTTCCGTTTAAAAAGTATAATTAAATTCTGCACCTCTGAGTTCCCTGAAAACTCTGTAAACTATTAAGAAGAGCAAAAAGATTAAATCTGAAAGGTCATTACTCTGAAGAGGCCTTTCTAAAATGTATTGTCTAATGAAAAAATAAATAGCATTTTTAATGTGCTGTTACAGATAAAATCCTGCCTTTCTTTCCTCTTTGTATTAATTTTACCCAGATCAGCAACTCATTAGTAGATATACGCATGCTGCAGCTTTAGAAGCCTGTTGTCATAATTAAACTGAAGATCCGTGTGTTCTGTCAGGCATGTCCAATGTTGTCTATTTATTGTAAAAAGCCTTCATAGTCTGAGCCCATGTTCTGCTCCTGCTGCCATTTAACACCCTGCTGAATTCAGCAAAAGCTCAGTAACCTTCCCCAGTCTGCATCACATGCATCCTTTCATTTTCTCACTGTCCCATGTGGTAGATTTCTCCTTTACCAGAAAAAGAAAAGAATATTTTTCTAAAGTAAGAACAGAAAATGAATATGTAAAATTGTCCCTACGCTTCATAAGGAATCATCTCTTGAGAATGAAGCAATTGTAAGCCCGCATCACCCAGACTACCCTCTTCTAGAAGGCATGGGGGAAAGAAAGAAAAAGAAAACCTGCTTTTGAGCTGGGTAACCTGGGAAGCAGCACTATCAGTCACAGTTAAACTATTTCCAATCAAATATCTCTCAAGGACACATAATATTTTTGCGAGATAAACTTTTGCAACGTGCAGGATATTAGCTGACCTACCATTGCTCATGAAATACAAATCTATTTTATTTTGTTTTTAAAATTACTTTTATTTACAGCACCATGCTTTCAGACTGTGTCTAATTCACTGGGCTTCACCTATAGTAGTGGGAGTATGGAAGGACCTAAAGACTTCTGTACAGATGGACCTTATCCCGTGGGGAGACTGCGAATTAATATGAGGGTCATTGGCATTCATCAGGTACTTGGTCTGTCTGGCAAATGATGACATCAATCTCAGTGCAAAAGGGATCATGCATTATTCTATATGTAATCAACTGCTAAATTTAAACAGTGAGGGGACGATAAATTTTTTTCAGGAAGGGTCATTAATAGCCAAGGGCCTGAGCCATCAAACCTTTACTTACATGAGTGGTTTTTGCCCTTACAGGTTATCTCATTAGGCTCCCGCCTTGGCAAAAAAGGGCTGTGTAATACAGGGTCTGAGGAATTAGCATCTGAAGGAACAACTTCTCTAATTAACAGATTAAAAAATATCCATGTACAAAAGTCTGTTTGGGAGATTTGCAAATATGTATGCCGTCTGCTTCTTACCAGTGTGAATCCAGAGAAAACTGGAAGTTACAAAGGTTGTAATGAATATAAACACAATTGTAAAATACAAAAACTAAATACAATATTGTAGGTCATGCAGTGGCCATTCCTACGTGAACAAGAAACCTGACCTCCATAAATGCCATAATGTGTATATACTATGGGGAAATTCACTATAACTAACGAGCAATTTGTTCTTGAAAGAGGGCACTCATATTCTTTATTTTTTTGATAAATAAAGGGAAGGGCTTTTCATGACCACATTGTGTATTGGACATGCATGCTCTTCTGTATGTTTATATTCAAATCCAATTGTATCAGTTAATCAGAAGAGTGGAATAATGCACAGCTACTTGTCCATAACAATATAGATTTTTCCCCTGATTTCTGAAACTGACCATATTCTGATCATGGGTATTTAAATCTATAAACTTTGACTGGCTGGCAGCCAGTGTGAGCCAGAATGCCAAGGTATATATAATGACAGTTCAGTTATTTCCCTTCTTCTCTTCAATGCTTCTCTTCTGACTATCTCTCTCATTAAAAATTGTAAAATTAGTTGCCAGACAGAGCAAGAACTAACTCTGCTTTTCAATTCTTTAGCTGAAGCAGAAATATTCCAAAATGGTACATGAGCACAGACAGCAAAGGGTCTGTGACAGCAGAGAGAGAGCTGAACATCTGCTGAGGTTTCGATGCTCTCTGCCCTTCTCCAGTCCCTGGGCCCAACTTTCACCCCTTGCAGTTTCACAAAACCCTATGACTTAGAGTAATTAACACACCAATACACAAGACACTTGAATTTTCACTATCTGATAATCCTGAAAGCCAGGAATAATGAGAGTAGCATTCTGAAAGTAAGTAACATTTTCACAAAATGTTCTGAGGATTTCAGCCCAAATGGTCTGGGTGAAAGTGGGTTAATGTGACTGGGCAGGAGAGAGGAAACTGGGGCAGGAGAGATGAAGAGGCAGTTTGAGACATGGTAGGCAGATGGTCACTTGGTGAAAGACAGCAGATGAAATGAATACACAGCTGATTTTAAACGTATTTTAAGCAATTTAACTTTCAGTACTTCTGTGTTACCTGTTGACAATTGAAACCAGATGATGATTAAATATTTTACTGCTATATGTAACTAGATCTATCTATTAATTTTGTAATAACCATATCCTGAATTAGCAAATTCTTTGTCTTTGAAGTTTATTCAATTCACAATTTGGTTATTGTTGCCATAAATAGAGCTAACATCCTAAGATGTCTTTATACCTACATTAAAGCTGCCAATGCTATTTTCTGTATAAAAGGCCATTCCTACATGGTTCCTTCCCTTCCCTTCCCTTCCCTTCCCTTCCCTTCCCTTCCCTTCCCTTCCCTTCCCTTCCCTTCCCTTCCCTTCCCTTCCCTTCCCTTCCCTTCCCTTCCCTTCCCTTCCCTTCCCTTCCCTTCCCTTCCCTTCCCTTCCCTTCCCTTCCCTTCCCTTCCCTTCCCTTCCCAGCCCTGGCCACGGGGCTGAGAATTCATCTTGGCAGAGGAAATCCCAAGTTGCAGACCCTTTGCTTGGGTCTACCCCAACTGGGCTGAGCAGTTTTTGCCCTGCAGCCTAAATCTTTCTCAGGAACCATCAAAGAGTTAATGGTGACTGACCAGATTTTGCAAATCATGTGTTTACCAGAGGCAAAAGCACTACAGAAGAACTCCACGGGGAAACCACGAAGCACGTAAACGCACGGCCTATCAGCTACATCCCGACTCTGAGACCACTCCTCAGCTGTCGGGGCCAAAGGGTCTTTGTTCCTGAATGGTGATTTTTTCTGAAGTCACATCAGAGCTGATCTCCTACAGATCTTCCTCCAGGCTTCTCGGGTGCCTCCAGGCCAGCAGAGCACACTGACACTTTCTGTCTTCCCTAAAAGTCCTGCTACGTGCAGTAGGGCCATGCAGCACCTCTGCCCCAGCTCCCAGGGCAGCACTGAGGGAACCTCCTGGGCCACCAGGCCTGGCCCTATGCAGTCACACCCAGCCCATCATTTCACTCCTGGACATTTGAGGAACACCACCCTATTTCTTTTTTGCCCTGTTATCTCTACAGGAAGCATCATGCAGATCCCTTGTGTTTGGAAACGGTGAGGGGCCTGGAGAACAAGTCCTACGAGGAGCAGCTGAGGGAGCTGGGCTTGTTCAGCCTGGAGAAGAGGAGCGACCTTATCGCTCTTTACAGATACCTTAAAGGAGGCTGTAGTGAGGTGGGGGTTGGCCTGTTCTCCCACGTGCCTGGTGACAGGACGAGGGGGAATGGGCTAAAGTTGCGCCAGGGGAGTTTTA
The DNA here is from genome assembly GCF_047663525.1 of Anas platyrhynchos. NCBI lineage: Eukaryota > Metazoa > Chordata > Aves > Anseriformes > Anatidae > Anas > Anas platyrhynchos. Next base: position 189,710,978 of record NC_092587.1, on the reverse strand, counting down.
GGTTAGATGTTAGGAAGAACTTCTTTATTGAAAGGGTTGTTAGACACTGGAACAGGCTGCCCAGGGAAGTGGTGGAGTCGCCATCCCTGGAGGTCTTTAAAAGATGTTTAGATGTAGAGCTTAGGGATATGGTTTAGTGGGGACTGTTAGTGTTAGGTCAGAGGGTGGACTTGATGATCTTGGTGGTCTCTTCCAACCTGGATGATTCTGTGATTCTGTGAAATCAGCCAGATTTTAGCTGGGAAGTGCTCTCAGGCTGTTCATGTCTGGATGCTCCTGGAGAAGACACCTGCGGCTGTGGGAGGGCAACCTTCACATCGCTACGGCTGGGTGCTCAGATCCTTCCTGGGGGGACCAGGGACGGGATGGGATGGGGGTGGGATAGGGGAGCTGGAAGTGGGAAGGGTGCACCGGGATTGTGGTGGGGATGGGATGGGGATAGGATGGGGGGACTGGAGGTGGGGTGGGGGTGGGATGGGGAGGCTGGGAGTGGGATGGGGATGGAATAGGGGGGCCAGGGGTGGGATGGGGGGAAGGAGGGTGGTGTGGGGATGAGAACTGGGGGCCGGGAGTGGAGTGGGGATGGAATGCGGCGGCCGGGGGTGGGCTGGGGGGGCCGGGGGTGGGGTGGGGATGGGGGCAGGGGGTGGGCGGCCCCACCCTGACGTCAGCGGCCGGGGCGGTGCCAGGCTGCGGGCGGCGCTCCCCGAAGCGGCGGCGGCTCCGCTCCGCTCCGCTCCGCACCCGCTCCGCACCGCTCGGCGCTGCCGCAGCCCCCCCAGCGCCCGCCGCCGCCGGGCCGCCCCCCGGCCGCCTCCTCCGGCGCAGGTAAGGGGCTGGGGGGCGGGCGGCGGGGCTGGCTGCCCCCCGTCCCCGTGCCAGGGGTGGGGGGGTCGGGGCAGGGTGGGCGCTGATGTGTCCGGCTCCCCCTTCGCAGGCTGCTCTGGGGCTCGAGGGCGAGCGAGAGGCAGAGCCGGCAGCACCCCGGGCATCGGCAGCGAGCGCCCGGCCGGCCGCAGCAGCCCGGCAGCGGCTGGAAATTTCGGCGAATTTAGAGAGGGGAGGGAGATCCTCGTCTTTGCGAAGCCTCCTCAATGAGTGCCAGGCTCTCCAAGGAGTTGAGGCTGTCCCTGCCGCCCTGCCTCCTGAACAGGACGTCTGCCACCTTGAACGCCAGCAGCACCTGCATCGCGCAAGTGGGTCAGCTCTTCCAGTCCTTCTCGTCCACCCTGGTTTTAATCGTCCTGGTCACCCTCATCTTCTGCCTGATCCTCCTCTCCCTCACCACCTTCCACGTCCACAAGAGGAAGATGAAGAAGCGGAAGATGCAAAAGGCTCAGGAGGAGTACGAAAGGGACCACTGCACCCGCAGCAGCAGTAGCGGCAGCCGGCAGCACCCCGGGACAGGGGCGCGGGGAGAGGCACCCCAAGGAAGAGACAGCCGCCTGGGAAGACCCCCCCAGGACTCGGAGATCCAGCGCCCCTCTCCCTCGGCAGCCCCCAGCTCCCAGCAGCCACGGGCTTCTTTGGACACAGCTGGCGCGGGGCTCTTGCAGACGGTGATTTTGTCATGATGGTTTGGGGGAGACCTCGCGACGGCGCTGGTTGGTGTTTGTAAATACCTGAGTGATTATTCTTGTCCCCGAAGAAGAAGAAAAAAACGTTGCTAATTCAGACGAACGAACGAGCCCCCGATCCAAGCGCATGACAGATCACATTGCGTTTCTCATTGACTGTGTGCAAGGAAAGGATGCGTCTTTTTACCGGAGAAGGAGCTGCACTCAGCTGCCACACACCATCGTCCACCTGGAGGAGAGGGTCAGGGGTGGGGGTCCCTTTTCCCCGGACGTCGTTACCCCAAGGACCAGGGCAATCCCACTCTCCTGGGCTCCCCCTGCTCCCTCTGTCACCATTGCATGGCATGGTTGGGGCACGGGTGAGGGGTGCAGGGGGTGAGGCAGGTCTGGCGGGCACCTCGGGACCCCCCGTCCCCTCGGAGCAGGGTGACAGCCCACCGTGGTCTCTCCTTCTGTGCCAGGACCTTTGCCCCTGTCCCACCCCTCTCACTCCTTTCCAGGACTGGATATTGTTTCGTGTAGAAATGTCCACCCCCAGTTGGGCGTTAGAAAACTGCGGGCACCCCACGGCCCCGTCCCCCAGCCGCAGCGCTGAGCCCCCCGCCGTCCACCCAGCAGGATGGGCAGAGCAGAGCAGAGCCTTCCTCTCCCCTCAGCATCCCTCATCTTCAAACACCCCCCGTGACACAGACCCCGAAACCCGGCACCGTTCTGCGTGGCGGTGCGAGGCGGTGCACCCCGAGGGAGGGTGGCCTTGTCCCTCCTGGTGGTCCCCAAAGAAGCCTGGTTCTGCACCAGGCACCCCGCTCCGACTGCGCTGCATTCACAGCTTCACCTCCCGGCAAGGAATCCTGCAGCAGAACGGGGCTGGCTCCTACTTTTTTTTTGGCTGATATGTATTTTTATCCCTCCTAACCCAGTAGGCAGTTAAGGATGCGCAACACTTAATTTTCCCCCTTTTGGGGAGCAAACCATGCGGTTGTGAAAAATGTCAGCTCGTAAACCCCGGCAAATGTTTATTTCAGAAGTGGCTGGTGTGGGTTCTCCTGAGCACACACCAGCAGCTTTCTGTATGTGGCAGGCAGGTGTGAGGGGCTGCTGGTGATGTGGGTGCTGGAGGAGCCCTGGTACAGCGAATGCGGCTTCGCTCAGCGATTAAATCAGTGCCCGTTCCTTGGAGGTGCCTTAGCAGAGTGCTGTGTCCAAACTTTGAGACATCTCGTGTGGTATCACAGCAGAGGCAGCCCTCTACTGTGCAGATGAACATCTAAAAAAATACAGCAAAGGAAAAGTAATCCCGAGGGATTTCTTTTCTTTTTTTCCTTTCCTATCCCGGCATTCAAAGTGGTGCGAGGAGATAGTAGTCCACAGTTCTTAGTGTTTTGTCCCCGCTCTGCTGTACTCTGCCTCCTGGCGTGGCTGCCAGGCTGGAAAACCCTGGGCACAGGCGGGGAGCAAATGCTGCTCACCGAGGTAAAAGGAGGGAGGAGGGCGGCAGAAGCGCTCCCTAATCCTTCGGCAGCACTAAAACGCGGAGGTTTCAGGGCAGCGCCTCTGTTACCCCGTTTTACCCCTTTCTGATCTTGCCTGGCCTGATGGGCAATGACTGCTGGGTTTGGATCCGTGTGTCCGACGCTGTGGGCAGGTGCTGTAGCATCCCGCTCGCTCGAGGAGCTGCTCCGCCAGCCGAGGTTAGTGCGGGGACGTGCCTGGAGCCCACCGGGTTTCACGCTGCGGCGCAGCCGCACCAGTGGCCGATGCTCCCCGGCAGCTGGTGCCACCAGATGCTGATGGCTCCTGCGTCGTTGCTGGGCGAGGAAAACGGGCTTTTGTTTTGTTTCCCCTAATAAAGGATGCATGAACTTTTGTGTTTAACCTCCTTATGCAACTGCAGCACGGTATTGCACCACAGGGAATAGATTTAGGACAATGAAGAGAGTTCAGTGAGCAGCAACGGAGCTTCCTGGTCGTTGATCTCCACTAAATAGAGAGATATTACTTTCCCCCTTTATTTTGTGCCTTTTCATAAAAACCAGTGTATAATTTCGAGTTTTATAAAAGCAATAAGATGTTCCAGATCACTCCAGTGCATTTCTGGTTGATGGTTCCACTTCTTTAGTGTCTGAAGTCAGATACTCTTCCTTCTGCCTTATGCACTCAAGGCATGCAATAATTCCCCAGAAGTGTACTGCTTGTCACATCTCATTGCAGTTATAAAATTGCCCTATTTTTGAAGAAAAAAATAAAAAAAGAAGGATGGAGATACATATATATATCTTTATATATATTACGGATATATAGGTATATATATTATTTATATTATCTCATGACACTAAAAAGTAGTTGCAAAAAATGTAACTAGAGTTAAAATGTTATCATGTAAACCTCTATCCTCTGTTAATTAGCTTTGATTTATTATTTTAATATCTCTGTATTTATGTAAATCTATGTAAATTATGTGGTCTATAAGTAAAATTTCATACTGACTTTAATTTTATCAGAACTGTGAGCTTCTTGTGGTGTCATTTAAGGTTTTGCATTTCTAAAGTTAAGTTACACAAGATGCGAGAAGTTATAAATTCCTTTTATCACACAGGAATACTGCAATAAGGTTCATGCGTTCTCCCAGTACACGACCCTACCTTGAAGTATTGTAAGCTTACGAGGTTTAATTGAACGGTCTCAGGAGATCCAGTTGATACAAGCAGGACACGTAGGCTTTCATTTTCATGAAACAATAAGCAATCTAGGGAATAAATGTGGATTTTTAAAACAGAGTTTATGCTTGGAGGTTCTGTCAAATCAATTGCTTCAAAACCCTACAGCTACAGCTAAACTTCTGCACTTAGCATTCAGTATTAATAAGGCTGATGCTTCTTCCCTTTCCCCCTCCTTCTTAAACTAGAAAAGTGTAGGAAATTGTTCATATTTCTAAAGCATACATTTTCAGCTAACTGTGAAACTGCCCAAAGGGTTTTGAATCTACATATTTTATGCAAGTGTAATATCTATGTATCTGTATCCATATACTTAAATATTTTTGTGTAACCTTTTCTACGATATTTGATAGAGATGCTGGGTGAATGCTTGATCCATTCTCGTACGTAAGGAAGGATTTATACCCTGACTATGTGGACGTTCTTTTTCCTGCGAACTGTTAAAAATTTGCACTGTATTTTTGGCAAGTTACGTTGGAGCCCGGACAGCTGCGTGCTGGCTGCTGGAGAACAGACAGTCCTTCCTCTGGTAAGGGGCACGTCCTCTGGCTGGATTTCCCTGCTTCAGAATAAGAAATCGGGGCCTGTTGCATCTTGCAGGTGTAAGAAGAAGTGCCGTGGTGCTCACCAGCCCGGTCCGGTCGTCGTCCCACGGAAGGAGCACAACTGCAGTCGCTTATTTTGTAGAGCCTCACCAAAGCTGGGTGGCAGCGCCGGGGCTGGACCAGCGAGCCAGCAACTCCTCATCCTGCAGGGCATCCCCAGAGCTTGCTGCTCCCCCGGGGCTCCGTCCAGCTCCCACTGACAGCAATGCGAGTGGCATCTGCTGACTGCGAAGGGACCTCGGGCCCGTCTGTCATCCAGGCAACGGGTGACAGCATCCCTCATCCCCACTGCTTGCCATGCTCGGCATTTTGGTGGGGACAGGACCGCCTGGGACGCCGAGCCTGGCTGTGGTCAGCCCCGCTTCACCGGCCCGTGGCATGCTCATGGATCCTGCGTGGGTCACGGACAGGGAGAGGCATTTCGTTCACATGTATTGGTCCAGCATTTTTTTTTCGGAGGGGGTTTGTCTGCTGCAAACGTAGTCTCTGAGATGAGATTTGCCAGCTTGCCATCCAGGCATGATTTCGCTTTTGGTAAACCTCTCCCAGACATATATCTGCACATACACAGATATATATCTCCAAAGAAATGCTGGACAAAAAGAACAGAGATTCCACCTTATAGGCAAAACTGTCCCATGACAAAAACCTGTTTTAGTTTTGTTTGTTTTCTTTTTTTTTTTTTTTTCCTTTCCTGTTAGTTTTTAATTCATTTTAAAGGCTACTATCTTCAATGTAAATAGCAAGTTACTATGTGATTAATGTTTTCCACGGCATTCCTGAGTAGTTGCTATCTTGTTTCTGGAAAACTATGTCCAGTGTTTTGAAGCAACTGTGCTTTTCTTGTTCTATTGTTATGAATATGAGTGCAACTTTTATGTAGGGAGGAAAAAGAACGCGATCTGACTCCTTAGACAGGACTGAATTATTATAAATCCAGTTACGGGATTTGGTTGCTTTTCTTTCTAGTAGTCATTTTCTCTGCACGTTTGTATTTTTTCTATGGGTAATTGAAACCCTACATTTTAATAAGTACGCAAGCTATGGAGGGTAACGCGAAAAATGAAGTAGGAAACATTCTTTTTCCTCTTTTGTGTAAATAGCAAAATTTATAATGACTTAGATACCATTTCATTACAGTTCTCATCTACATAGAAGTTGGCATGACTCGTATACGAACCTTTAATAACGTTTTTATTTATGTTAAGTATTAGAACTACTTTTATCCAGGACTGACTTTCTCATCTCTTTCTGGTACCTAACTCTTTTTTCACTGAAGCCAAGTTTTCCATCTGATCACTAAATAAATTTCTAGTAGAACAGAGCCTCCTTCTGTTTTTAGTCTTTTACATGTAGCTCTCTGGTCTAAATCCGGCCAAACTCGACAGTAGAGGAAACGAGTTACAAACTTGTGAAGCCTGGATGGTGTAGGAGCCCTGAGGGGAGAGGTGACTGTCCGACAGGCACACAGGGGAGGTTCCTGCCGATGTCAGCCTTAGCTTCCCCACCTGGAGTCGTGGAGGTGAAACCTCATCCTCTGGCTGACCTGGATGAAGGGGGATCCATTCCAGCCACAGCACAGACAAGTATCAGCCTCCTTCTTCACCCTGTTGCTCCAAAGCATCATTTTCTACATGGCACTAGATCTCATTTCAGTAAACTACATGTAATATAATTCTCATTCAAGTCAAAGAAGTTTTCATTGCTCCACCGGCATTATATGTTCTCTGTGGGTAACTAGAAGAATTCATTTTCCAACCCTTTTAACCCAGTACTTCCACAAGCATCAATTTTAAATGAGTTAGGAAATAAATAATTATTTGGATCAGAACACTGCCAGTACAAATTGCCTTTATTTGTATAATCTAGTGTTCCAGTTGGCTTTTCCTTGTTGTTTTCTTCCTTGAAATGGAGCAACTTAATCTGTTCATTATTCTACTTTTCTAAAGGGTATGAAGATTCTTAAGCAAGCACTGCAAAATACTCATAAACAAACAGAGAAAGATTTCACGTTGTACATCACAACAAAATAATGTTGGTTTTGTTGGCTTCTGTGAAATTCTTTGTTCTCTGTTTTTCAGACCTCCCCAATCAAGCTAAATCCTTACCTAAAATCTTCTGAAGAAATTCCCAAATAACATATAACACAGAGTTTGCCTTTCCTTTATGGTTTTAGTTTTGCAAAGAGCAGTAACAGGCGGTCATTGACAAAGTACAGGTTAAAACTTTGCAAACATCCAGCAATCTAAAAATAGTAAAGTATCCTCAGGGATTATGAACACTGTAAATAAGGGTAAGTAGACCACATTAGAAGAGAAAATACTAGCTCTGTAGTGCAATAAGAACAATATATGCTGGAGGATGAATTCACCATTGTAAACAAGCTCCTTTAAATTTTATTCCTGGCTCTGTCACTCATTTATTGTTAGTCCTTCAGCTTCAGAGCTATGTGTGTAGTAACTGATACGTAATCTACTTATTAAATAAAGACACAGAACCTGCAAACAGGCAGCCCTGAAATGCATAAATTAAGCCTCATATGCATTAAGAAATTGCTGATACCACAATACAAATTAAGAGTCTTTATGCTGATCACCTGGCTTGGATGACTCAAACGCTTACATTTGGCAGTGAGGTCCAAGTGGCATACGGCGCAGCTGGGAGGTGGATGGCTGGGCAAGATGCTTCAGCAAGCACACCGAGAGACCCAGTGTAATTTTCAAGTTGAAGTGGAATAAGTATTATGAAGGAGAGCCAAGAAAGCTAATGTTTGTTTTACCATTTCATCACTCATAACACTTTTCTCCTAACAGTTCTGTGTGACTTTAAGTGGAGTGCTGACTCAGGTAGTGAGGATATAGATGAAAATTCTTGGGAATAATCCATCACTGATGAAGTTAGCTGATGGAAAAACCTCCCCAAATTCAGCAGGGTCTGGACTATGCCCAGGATTACACCTGCTGCTGGCTGTTAATCCCTTGCCAGTGCAATCAGACTCTTGACTGCTGCAGTTAGTATTTCTGGGATTTCTCTTGTCTTTTGGCTCACAGTCTGCACCCAGCTCCTGGGGGGGACAGCAGGGGACAACCTGGGGGTTACCTGTATGTGACAAGCTCACTCTCACCTTTCTTTAGCTTTCTTTATGGCTTGCTGTTCATTTTGAATCTGACTCTCCACTAGAGAGCCTGTCTGGTGAATCTTTCCATGGGATGAGAGCTATGTTTTCCAGGCTTGCTTCTTCCTTACCTCAGGCTATCTCTGACATTACGAATTTTCTCTCTTTAAATGATCATTTTCTTTGATTTCTGCAAAGCTACTGTAAGACTTTGCCCTCACCTTGATCATGCATTTACCCATAGCCCAACCCTATGAGCACAGCATCAAAATCTCTGCTATCAAGCTGTTGAGAAAGTGCTGGACTTCAAACAGCCTGAGAAATCCTGCCACGCGTCTCAAGATGGCCCACTGGCTTTGGAACAGCGTCATATTTCCTGATTAAGCTGCCAGCCCTACACTACAGGCTGAAACTGCTGAAAAATCATCATTCTTTCATAACAGGAACATCACTGTAAGGAAAAGTATCAATTACTACAGAGGGGAGAATACATAGTTGAGAGGATGCGGTGATAATATGGGTATCAGTATGCAAATGTATTTGTAAATCTGTGAGACAGACAAGGTCAAGTGAATGTCTACTGAAGGCTGACCTCCTGGTCCACATTTTATTCCCTTAAAACAAATTATCATAGTCCATCCTTTTACTTATGGTTCTGAGTATTTGTGATGCTATCAGACATATGATTTTACCTCGCTGCACAGATAGAAAAATCAGTCAGTGAGTCTCTGCTTGTCTATAAACTCCAGCTGAACTGTTTAAAGTCTGTTTGCTTTCATTACAGAAATAGTTTCTAATAAACCATCTGTCTTATAGACCTCAACAACAGCAAAGGGGAGCCCTCACTTCCAGAGCATGTGCTAGAGCTCGCCCAATCTGGCAACAGTGCTTTATAAAGAAGGACAAGTGTCCAGCTGGTCACATGTGGGCACTTTATAAAGTTCTGTGAACAACTTTTGATTGCATTTGAATGAACAAGAAACATTTAATATCTTGTCTTTTTACCCATTTACAGTGACGCTAGTTCAGATCTTCTCTGCTCTACTACTTGAGCCATCCTGGATTTATATATTGCTAAAATGGAGCTGAATATATGGGCCATTACCTATGTAACTGAGCTTCTCTAAAATCAGCTTCTCCTGGTGTAAAGGGACGATGCTGAAGCTAGCAGAGGAGTGAAAAAGGCAGCTGAAGTATAACAGACTGGCCTCAGTGCTATTATTTGCACAGGGCTGTGGCCATACTGCAGGGGGACTGTACCAAAATAAGGGCAGATTCCTTTGCTTGCAAGTGGAAAAAACAGCAACCACGATGTTTTTTGTATCAGATCTGTGTGCAATGTCTTTTATAAATGAAAACTTCAGATGCTGCAGTTTACAGAGAAACCCTTGAGATCACCATGCTCCAGTTAGGCCTTTTCTGTTTCTTCTCAGAATATTTCTTCACACATTCCAGAAAGAAGAATCTCAGATTATGTCCAAATATAGTCAGTGATGTGACATCATAACCTGTGTGAGAAAGCTGTGCTCCTGAAAGACACCAGTTTGACCAATCTTTATGTGTTCAAACCCTGGGCACTTCACCACCAGCTGTGCTTTGTCTCCAATGCTGTGTACCTGCCGTTGCAGTGAGGGGCCAGGAGGAGGAATTCAGACTCCTGGAGCATGCAGTCTCCACTCAGCTCCCCACAACTGACAGAGGTGGTGGCAATAGCTGTCAGTGAGGCACTGGAGAGAAAACATTCTCCTCCCATCGTGTAAGGCATAGAAAAAAAAAGCAACTTTGGTAAACACAAAGCTCTTGCTGGGTTAGAGCTGGCAATTTGGGAAGGAAGAGGTACTAGGGTTTACTTCCTAGTATCTTAGCCTAAATTACTTTTCTGTAAGCACTGTTTGTGTGAGTATTAGGGAACAGGAGTTTGTACATTTTTTCTCCTGGTTGGTATCACCCGATGCAAAGTGGAAAGCTGGGCTGGCTGCTGCAGTGCTGCTCTTGCACCAGGTGCCATGGAGAAGTCAGCATAGGTGCTGCTTTTGAACAACCACAAAATGTTAATTAATGTCAATGTTTTCAACAATATTCAGTGTTATGTCTTCGCTAACTTATTTTACTTGGACTGACACAAGTTATGACACACTTGTATGAATGGATGGTGAACAAGTAGTGAATCACAAGGGAGCAATGCCAACCATGAGTGTGGAGCGATGGGACAACATGTGGCATTGAAGGGAAGGATACAGGGGCACTAAACCCTTCAGCACAGTTTTGGCCAGAAGGGTTTATGAGTCTTAGTCTACCTGGTGCTCAGTATCTCCCTTATGGATGCCTGGGATTAAAATATAGACAACCTGTTGGGGCTGCAGAGCTTCAGCTGGCTCTTGGGTAGCACCACATCTCCCACAGCCTGCTCACACCCCATGGTGGCCAGCAGCGCTCCCCTGCTTTCCTCCCTCTGTCCTCTGAGTGAGTTCCTCATGTGTCCAGCCCCATACACTGTCTGCAGCTCCTGCTCCTGACCTGGTTTCTTGCACATGGTATGTACAGAGCTGCAGGGGTGATGGTGGAGTCATCAGTGCAGGCCTGGTCCCAGTTGTCCCTGCCTGTCCCAGTGCAGCCACCAGCCCGGTCCTGACCCGCAACCCAACCACCTGCAGGTCTTGTAAGGGGTCCACATCATTCATCTCCCTGCTCTTCTTTCAAACGTAGTTGAAATTATCCAATGGACACAGAAATGGCTGGGGAAGGACAACTGACAGGCAGTTGGGCAGCGAATGTGATGGCACAATAATGCAGCCATTACTGAAATAAGCAATTTCTCACATCTCATGAATTGTAAGTAAATTTCACGACTTTTCTGGTGCCTGACTCATAGTTTTGAAATGTTTGGATTTGGCAGTGCTGCTCAACAATATCTTTGAAGCCCATCTGTGCTGTTTATCCGCTCTTTCTTCAACCCCCAGGCATTGTCTGTTTCCTTTGGTTTTCCAGACTGTAATCTTTTGAAGCAAGAAATTAGGGTTTTGTTTGATAATTGTGGTGGTTGCATTAAGCTTGTTCAGAAGGTGAATCATAGATTTCTAAGACTAGAAGGGGATCTGGAGGGATAAAGCTACAAAATGATCTACTGTCTGTCACAAACAGGATTTTAATCCAGTAATTCATGTCCTGCCTGGCAGGTCTGCTGGCACAGGAGCATTCATTTTTTAGAGCTGATTTTAGAGCTGATTTCCAACCTGCAAGTGGTGGAGCATCCAGTTCAGACTTTCATAAGTTATTCCAGTTATTACAAAAGTAACCCAAAGAATAAAGGGTTTGTCCATTCAAGGCAACAATTTTTAGTATGCAGACTAAAGTTAGCATGTGCAGTAGTTATTAGGACACTGTTAAAAACTGACATCTGGCAAAGGAGGTAAGCCATCTGTGAAAATACAGTTCCTATTACATGTAATAACCGAAACAACGTCTCAGTTGTTATAAATTCACAGCACTGGGAGTGTAAACAAAACTGTGTCCTGAGGGAAAAATATGGGAAAGTGTTACATATGCAACTGTGTACCTACTCTGGAGGTGTCAGCTGAAATAAATGAGATGCTCATGGTAGCCATGGAATTTTGTCTCACAAAATAAACTGTTTTTACAGGTAGCTGTGGAATTTTGTCTCACTAAATAAACTGTTTTTACAGATTTTGTCTTCCCCCCCATTCATTGTGTCCTCCTTATTCCAATGTCTCTTTAGCAAAAACAAACAAGCAAAAAAACCTTGTGCTGAACCTCCAAATATTTCTCTGTGCCTCACTAACATCAGAGCAAAGTTGAGGTTTTTTTTTTTTTTTTCTTCTTCTTCTTTTTCCCCTGACACTGCATTGAATGGATTAAGGTCTGCATTGAAACCCTACTGAAGTTAATGGGAAGCTTATGTCCATTCCAATTGGATTTGGATCATATCAAAAATATTTCTGGAGCATATCTCATAGTTTTTAAGGTCTAATATGCACCAAGCCTATTGTATTTGGAAATTCAAATATCTTTTTACAGTTAAATATCTGAAAAGTATTTTGCCTGTATAGATTATGCAAAAATATTTTCCAAAGGAGACTTAGGGACATAGAATTTTTCTCATCAGACTTCTTTAAATTAGAATTAAGCCTTCCCTTTTATGATACTTTTTAGGCTAAAGTTACAGGATTCTGTACTTGTAGACAGAGAAAAAAATAAAATGTTATGAAGCCTCCTAAAGTTACAGGCAATTCCTTTTTGCCTCAGCAGTAGCGTTTTTTTTTTTTTTTCTCAGCCTTCCTCTGATGAACTTTACATGGTTGCAGTGTTAGCACTTGCAGGTATAATTCATGTATTTAAGGGGGTTTGCAGAACAAAATCTTTAGGCTCTAAGGGTGTTCTTACAAATGAATGTCCCTTCCCTCAGCACCTCTGAAGACAAAGTCACCTTGGTCTTGGTGACCAGGGAGAGGCCCTACAGCAGGCAGTTTGAAGGCCTGGGTAGAAAGCATGATGCAGAAGCTCAGTGTTCATCAAGCTGACTGGATGTGGGATGGAAATTTTGGTCTTGCATTGGCCCTCTGAAGAGCCAGGACATGTATGTTGGTCTTTCTGCAGCTGGAAACAAATTAAACAGTCTTATTTCAAGGGTGACCATAGTAAAAAAAAAACACAACCTTAGCAGGATGCATAAAAAGACCACATATTGTCCACGGCTTTTTGTTTATATATATATATGCGATTTATGCATGCATATCATATACATATGTATATATAAACTATTATACAAATATTTAGGTCTGTTTGCTCCTCTTGAAGCCCAGGATTCAAAAGTCAAGTTAATTGTTCTTCCCTCACTGCTTTCATCTGTGTTCTCTAAAAAGAATCACCACCTACTGAAGGTTCTGGTTACTGGTAAGAGCATGAGCAAATGGCATTAAACCATTTGTCTTCCAGCCTGAGCTCAGAAGCAGTCCTCATTTTGGCTTGTCATAAGAGAAAGAGAATAGCATTCATGCTTACCAGTGAGTATTTCCTGGGGTATCCAGCTAGACACAAGACAATATACTGAAGCAAGATGGAATTTTTCTTTTAACTGATGAATAATTTAGAAAGCAGCCATAGGATGGGGCATGAAATCTGCCTTCTAGTGTGAACCTAAAACACTCAATCTCTTCTGCTTACCAAAGAAAAAGCTGAAAAGTGGTTTGAGAACAGCCCTAGAAAAAACTGAAAAGTGGTTTGAGAACTGCCCTACAAGGGAAAAACTTTTTAAAAAATTATTTTTATTTATTATGTATTTATTATTAATTAATTAATTAATTAATTAATTTTGTGGGGAGCAATTGGTTAGAGTAAGATAAAGCATCCCAATGTGGCTCAAAGGGGAGAAGCTGAGGTTGTATAATACAGAGAACATTTCTGATGCTGGAGATAATGAAGTGCACTACAGTGCATTCTTATCATTTGGACCATTTAAATCCATGTTATTATAAAATATCATTACTTCTAAAGAAGTTACAAGGTTGATAAAAAGATTTTTGGTCAATGATGTTCTTCAGATGGATTTCTACAGGAGATAGGACAAGATGATTATATCATTTTCCTTTAGCCTTCAATCAATAGACCCACGGAACATATTTTTTCACCATTAAATACCTGTTTTTGTGTAAGGGAATTAGTGGTTTATTTATCTATTTATTTTTCAGAAAACTGCACAGAAATGGACAATTAAAAAAAAAATCATATTTTAATGTCACAAGTAATTTTTTTTATATCAGGCTAGCGTTTCCCAGAAGTGAGAGTTCCTCTGCTTTCTCGTAGCACACCCTCACTACTGCATGAGACATTGAAGAGATAGAGGACATTCAAGTTCCTTGACAACAGCTATTAGGTGGGTAATGTCAAAGGCTGCCTCAAACAATACTCAAGTTTCCTCTCCCACATGTTTCATTTCAAGAGATGAACCAGAACGTTAAAAAATATAAAATGGAGGCAATCACTGCATTAACTTTATATTTTCAACTATAACTATGAACTGAAAGTATTGTGGGATTCACAAATAACCTTTCTACAGATCAAAGACCAAACTTTACAGTTTATTGCATTGGAACAGGACAGTAGCCCCCTAAAAAGTTAGAATCCTCTAGTGGCACTATGTGTGTGCTCATGGGTATTCCCCAGAGCAGTGGGATTATATGCATGCTGCCAGATTTTGGAGTTTGTATGCAAAGTTGTTACCATGGCTGGTTGGGCTAGAGGAGCCTGTGCTCTTCCTTTGCAGCATGCATGTTGTATAAAGTAAAAAGTATTACCCATCAGAGTACTGGAAGAACATGGTCACCTCTCCTACATAAGTAGATGTTTTAGTAAATACATATTCACAGAAACTAAATTCAGTAGTCTGATGAAAGACATTAAGTACTCATAAGATTTTTGCTGCATCAGCTAACCTTGTGGACAGATCCAGTAATTGCTTGGTATCTCCCTAGTGATGCAGCTCAGCTTCAAAGAGGTGATGCTCTGTACACACTGGAGGAAAGCAAAAAGTGACTAAGGAATTCAAAGTCTTTCTGCAGGGGCGAGTGGAGATAACTGGAAAGAAGGGTATGGAAGGAAGAATGAAAGCAAAATTTGATGTATTGGGAATAACTTCCAGGTTTTGTTCTCCCTGACAATCTCCCTGAGCCATTGGTAGTCTCTCATAGCTATTTCCTGAGCCATTTTTTTTTTATCTCCATCTCATCCATCTCACTTTTTTTTTTTTTTCCCCCCACAAAATGCTGTCTTCCTTGCATATGCACCATGAGACCTCACTCTCCCTCATCCTGTTCCTCATATTTCCTTCAAGCCCATTAAGCTAGCAGCTAAACCTAATAACAGAAGTCTGGGCCTATTGCATGACTTGTGTGGGAGTCTGAAACTAGGATTTGGAAAGTGAGGGTTGGGTGGAGAAGCCCCTGTTTCCAAGGGTCCTGATCAGGGTTTGGTGGCAACCAAGTGCTCAGTGCCATGGCCGTGAGCAGAGGGAGCAGCAAGCTCTGGGTACTCAGGAAGCTGCACATCAGCTTGAGTCTTCATGCACGTTGAGGGTCAAAAAGCAACTAGGTGTGGGAATTTAGATATGCCTTTGGGACTATCCCTGCTTAAGCCACATAAATACTTTGCTGGATGTAGCCCAATTATTACAACAGGAGGCAAGATCTAAAAGTTGCAGTGCCCAGGATCTGGCTTTAAACGTGTCCCCAGAGCTGGATCTAGTGAAAACCTTCTCCAGCCCCACCTGATTCTATATGACAGCAGATACACTTATTAAAAGAGCAGCTTATATCCTTGCATAACCTCATATCCTAGCTCAGACTTCCTTGCAAAACAGATGTATTCACTCCCCACGGTTTTGTCTTGCTCTGCCTCCTTTTTAGATCCAAATCTATAACAAGTTTCTAATGAGGGGGTTAGCTATCTGTATAATTTAAACTCTAAGCTCCTTGGGGTAGGGACTTTGTTCACATGTACCAGGCACACAAATGGTGCTATATACACACAAAGGATATGCCACTAATTAATAAGACCTCAGTTCAGCTGTGCTTCCAACGGTGACTTACACAAGCAGGGGCATTTTAATGCTGTTTGCTCTGAGGACTCTCTTCTATGAAACGCAAAGCGAGAAGATCATTCTAAGAGTATGGAATTGCTAGTGACATTAATTCAGTCCCAGATGTGTTGAATCGTTCCAATATGCGAGGCTGAAAAGCTGAAGCCATTGAACATGAATGTGGTGGGTTGTTAATGTGTTTGATTATAAGGAAATTAGAACACTTGTTGAAATGTTGTCAGCAGAGTTTCATTTCCAATAGATTTATCTGAGCATGAAGCTCAGGGATGAGGTTGTCCTGCCCTGGATTATGCTTTTCCAACAGCATAGTATTTCCACTACAATATTCCCACTACAGGCAA
The DNA here is from genome assembly GCF_047663525.1 of Anas platyrhynchos. NCBI lineage: Eukaryota > Metazoa > Chordata > Aves > Anseriformes > Anatidae > Anas > Anas platyrhynchos. The sequence goes on along the minus strand of NC_092587.1, from coordinate 189,695,011 downwards.
TATTTTTTCTGACTGAAAACACCAGATCATTTGTAAATGTCTTTGTCCATGGGACAATGATGTGCTCTTCTAAAGGTTCCTTTCTGTAATGACAGTGACCTCCATTTCTGTCACTGCTCATAAATGACACTGCTCACAAGCTGTCTGCTCTGCAGCTGCCTGCAGTGGCAAAACTGTACTCAGATGTAGAAACACACGGTGTTGCCCTCCAAGGCACAGAGTAACAGTGACACTGCTCTGTAAATCACTTAATTAATGTGAAAAACACTGCACATTTTAGTGTGAGTTGGAGGCAGACGATAATGTTCACAGTGCAGAAGATGGAGGTCTCCAGTCTGTTCTTTTGGCTGCTGTAGCTGTTCTTTGAAAACCAGCTGCCAGCACATCTGGTATCATTGAGTATCACCATTTGTGTGGATGAAGAAATTGTTCAGATCTTCTAATGGACAGTATGGGCTTTCAGATTTCCCATCTATCTCTGAGACTCTTTGCTGACAGTCATCTGCACCAATATTGACCTGATCTTGAATTAGCTGCAGAAGACTAGAGCTGTTGAAGGCTCTGGTACTGTTGTATTCAGTCTCGTGTTTTTGCTAGGGCTTCTAATACTTATCTGCACTCTATTAATGACCATTGAGTTTCTCCTTTGATGAATATTTGGCTGCTTTTTTGTTTGTTTGTTGGTTTTTGTCTTTTCATCTCCCCCTAATATATATGACATTTATCGTAACTATAAACAGGATTTAAGAGGTGCCATACCTTAGATATGTAGATGATGGGCCCTGCACTCATGAATAAACTGATTACCAGGCTTGGGGCTGGGAAGAATTTTCCTCCAGGTAAGACCATTAGATTGTCAGCATTGTCCTTTCACTATTTTGCATAGTTGGTAAAGCCTGACTGAAAGTTCTATTTAACCACATTTAAGTCTTTTTTTTCCTCATTATTCTGGGTTACTGGTGATGTGCTTGCTTTCCTTCTGTGTTACTGCAGCTTAAGACTGATACAAGGTCATAGGGAGTATTCTGCAGCCTTTAGCATGGGGTGGAAATTGGCACAGCTTTTTGACCTAGATATTTACTGTGTGGTTGTCAGGGGCTGCAAGGGATAAGAATCAATGAACAAGCCCCTGATTCTTTTTTGTTTGTTTGTTTGTTTGTTTGTTTTTAAATCTATTTCATTTATTTATTTATTTAGCTGCAGTCCAGAAATGTGAATTCAGGTTCTTCAGTTTACGAAAGGATATGAACCAGATTGTCCCCTTTGGTAGCTGCATGCCTGTGAGGTGAAATCTACATGTATGTGTAAGAAATGCAACTGGGCAGTTGCAGAATGATGCCTCATCCTACTGGCCTTGTGAAATAAATGCCTTACCAGATAACACTGTCCCTGCCTGGGTGGTTCAGTGCATGAACCTATGGGAGATACTTAGATATGGGAAATTTACCAGGGGAAGACTATAGCACCTAATCCTGCACAGCTGCCCTTAGAGGGAAATGTTTGAATGAATTCAATCAAAAAGGTATGAATGTGGTACTCCTTCTCCATCTATTTCATCTGCCTGGTCTTTCAAAGATGGACCAGGCAGCCTCAATGAGAGGAAAGAGCAGTGCCCATCTGAAAACACTGAGAAGCAGCCCGAGCTTTGAAAGGAAATAGATGAGGGTCATTTCTGTCTTCTCCTGTTTTTCACCCAACCAAGGTCATGGATTGTTTGGGTTGGACTCAGCTTTGTCCCTGGCAAATCTAATACCCAAGTAATACTCTAGCATTAACTTCAGATGCAGCACTGTCCTGACTGGTTCTGCTCCTCCAGAGCAGTAGGCAGGGCACTGTGCTGATGGTAGGTGGGCAGTATTGATCCTTGAGGGAGGAATGAAGTTCGTACTGTTGTTTTAGTCTGTGTCAGTGCAATAAGAAACCTAGGTTGCCCCTGGAGGACAGAAAACGTGTGCATCTCTCTCTTCTATTGTTTCAATTGTTCCTTGCTATTTTACTTGGTCATTTGCAGCAAATTCTGGCTGGGGTGAAGGTAAAAAACAACCAACCAACCAACCAAACAAACAATAACAAAAAAAACAATGTAATTCCAGTTTCAGAGAACACTCTGCTGTTCTTGCAGGTGAAACTTCAACTTCATTCTCTGGACTGGACCAACATTGCATGCTGGAGTCCCAAGATAAACATTAGCCATGTGGCACCTCTCTCACTATTAAATCATGTCCCTGAAGGGAGAAGAAGAGAGGTGAAAGCTGCTACAATGGAGACAGAGATAGAGGTGGGATAACTAAATGGCCAACAAGCTCGTTTTCACATTGTAATTACGACCAGAAGCTGATTTTTTCTGTAGTGCTAAATACCAGTATTTTACTCTAATTCTGATGACAATTTTTGTTTCACAAAACACTGCACAGAAAGCTTTGTACAAACCAGCTGTTAAGTGCATCATGTAAAATTTGAGCGTGCCAGAATAATCAGTTCATTTCAAAGGATCTGATGTACTGAGGCTTTTCCTTCCTAACTACCCATGCAGTGCTTCAGATTGCTTATTAGAGCAGTTAGGCATATAGAATATTAATAGAAAATATCTTGCTTTTCTATTAAACCAACAGTTTAAAATTCAAATACTTTATATTATCTTCTCTTTTGAATGGTAGCCTGCTAATAGAGGAAACATATTCAAGGTGATTTTTGGATAATTTTAAAGAATAACTAATGCTAAAGGGCAAGAATGTGATTCACTGCATTTCAATACAATGTTAATGCAGATACTCTCCTGGATGGTCATAAAATGAACATATTTTTGATGACAATCTGTAAGATTATGGCACTGTGGCTGCCAAATTTTAAGTCTGAACAGTAAACAAAGGAACTTACTTCAGGCATTTTTGAAAACTGTTTTAAAAGGACAACTGTAATGAGGGTACGTGCTTGTAGATCTGCACAGTATGCATGGATTTTCCAAATGTTATAGAGGACTATAACTGTGAAATAACTGAAAATAAACCTGGAAGAAATATCATCAGGTCATCAAGCCTGTGTCTCTGTCTCCAGCTTTACTAGAATGAGGGACCTGTATTTCCTTGGTGAACAGTTATTTCATCACATATCATAACACTTCCTCATTCTAATATCATACATAAATCCTTTAACAATTTTCATGAGTAAACTTCAGGCCTTTATAAAAGTTTGAAGTGTATTTTTATGTGCTTTTTTCAAGGACAACACAACAGTCCCCCATTTGCAAGTGGCACTCAGCTTTGACAGAAAAGTCCCTGGGGAACTGAAACCAATTTGTGAGGCAAAGCATTCCAAATTCTTGTCAGTGCTGGTCAACACAGCTTTGCTACTGTAGTTCTGAAGTAAGTGCAGTGTCTTGCCACCCGGTGGGGGTGGGGTGTTTAAAATTATTTCTCATTTCAGTTCCTGAATATCTGAAGCCTGGACCACCTGGAAACAGGTGTAGATTTTGCATAGCTTTGGAGGGGAAGGAAAACTGGTACATCATCTCTCCCTTGTGATAACTCACACGTGGGAGGAGGATCTGAGCTCTGCATAGACATTTGCACTGACTTGCAAGGGACTGCAAGTTAGATTTCTGTTCCTTCAAAGGGTAACGACAGAGGTATAAATATAAATATGTAAATATTAATATGAATGGAATTTCTTTGATCAGGTCTGACATCTCAGTCTGACATGATCCACATTGTCTGAAGTGGCAGTTGAGTTACTCTTCAGGGTTTACTCATTTCACTCTTTGTCTTGGAATGGAGACAGCTTAGGTAAATGGCATAATTTGGGTGAGATGAGTTTGGGCTCTAATACAGGAAGGGGACTTGGGAACTCTTCAAGGTGAAGAGAAACAGGTAACCACTTAAAACAGGTGCTTATCACAAGAACAATGAGTCTAAATGACTGATAGATATGAAACATACTAATTGATATTATTTGATTATTTACAAATAAAAAGAAAAAATTGATTATTTACAAATAAAAGAAAAAAAAAATGAGGATTGATAACATTTGTTTTTTTCCTAGAGAATTTGGCCATTTGCCGAGGCGATCGGCTCCGGGGCAGACGCGTTCTGCAGCGGAGCGGGGGATCGGGCCAGGCAGGGCTAACTTTCCGGCATCGAGCCTACTTCAGGGAGCCGCCAGGACCCGGCAGCCCTCGTGAGGGAGGCTGACGAGGCGAAGGCGGAGCCAGCAGCGCCCCCTCCCCGGCCGTTCAAAAGCAGCCCCTAGGGAGCGCGGCGACCAGGGCGGGCAAACAGGGAGTGGCTTCAGAGGGGAGTGGCGCGGCAGTTCGCGCGGCAGTTCGCGCAGGCAGGGCGGAGAGCAACCCCTGCCCACACGAACACCTGTTAACGACAGCCGTTAGCTAGGTGATAATGGTATCCACCAGGCACGGTGGGCTCTCCAGGAGGTCGGTAGACACCCAGACCGACTACCCGTTAAAGAATGCAGCGGTTCAGGTCACCGGATGCAGGGAGTGTCAGAGCCTGCTGCTGCCATCGGTGGGAGGCAGAGACGCTGCGTGCGTGAGGTGTGAGCAGGGGGATGACCTGATCCGCATGGTGGCGGAGCTCAAGGAGGAGGTGGAGAGGTTGAGGGCCATCAGGGAGTGTGAGCGGGAGATAGACTTGAGGAGTAACTCCCTGCAGGGCCTCAAGGAGAGGTACCGGGGTGAGACACCCCAAATGGGGGTGGACCCCCTGCCCTGTCGCCGTCGGGCACAGGGAGGGGATCTGGGAGTTGAGGAGGAATGGAGACAGGTCCCTGCTCGACATGGCAGGCGATGCCCTCCCCTTCCGACCCCACCTTCCCAGGTGCCCTTACGAAACAGGTTTGAGGCCCTGGAGATTGAGAGACCAGCGACTGAGGAAGAGATAGAAAGTGTTCCCAGGAGGATGCCTAGGGCGAGGAGGTCGACTCCACGCCTCAGGACTGCCTCCACCAAGAAAGACAGGAGGGTGATTGTTGTGGGAGACTCTATCCTTAGGGGAACAGAGGGCCCTATTTGTCGGCCTGACCCTACCCGTAGGGAAGTCTGCTGCCTCCCTGGGGCCAGGGTCAGGGACGTTGCCAAGAAAGTCAAGGGCCTGGTACGGCCCACTGACTACTACCCGCTACTGGTCTTTCAGGCTGGTAGCAATGAAGTAGCAACGAGAAGTCCGAAGGCGATCAAAAGAGACATTAGGGATTTGGGGCAACTACTTAGAGGATCAGGCGCGCAGGTTGTGTTTGCCTCTGTCCTTCCGATAGGGGGGATCGAAGCTGAAAGGTGTGCTGTTCACATAAACTCGTGGCTTCGAGACTGGTGTGACCGGCAGAACTTTGGGTTCTTTGATCACGGGAAGGTCTATGCTACACCGGGCCTGATGTCACCGGATGGGATGCGCCTCTCTCGGAGAGGGGTAAGGATCTTTGGTCAGGAGTTGGCAGGGCTGATAGATAGGGCTTTAAACTAGAGTCGAAGGGGGAAGGGGCTAAAACCAGGCACGCCGGTGAAGACCTAAGGGATGGTACGCTAGAATCAGAGGGGCTGTGTGCCAGTGAGGTCCTTCGGTTAGATCCACAAGGTGCTGAGTGTAAGGAGATGCACCTGAAATGCTTCTACACGAACGCACGCAGTATGAGGAATAAAATGGATGAGCTAGAAGTACTGGCCCAGTCCCGCAACTACGACATCATCGGCATAAGCGAAACCTGGTGGGATGAGTCCTGTGACTGGGGTGTTGCGATAGATTGTTACAGGCTCTTCAGGAGGGACAGGCAGGGTAGGCGAGGTGGTGGGGTGGTGATGTATGTGAAGCAGGGGCTGGACTGTGTGGAACTTCAGGTCGGCGATGGCAAAGTTGAGAGCCTCTGGGTAAGGATCAAGGGACGAACGAATAAAGGGGATGTCATTGTGGGAGTTTATTACAGACTGCCTGGCCAGGACGATAGCGCCGATAAATTATTCTTTACAGAACTAAGAGAGGCCTCGAGATTAACTCCCCTTGTCCTTATGGGGGACTTCAACTTGCCAGACGTTAACTGGGAGTGCCACACGGCTGACACGAGCAAGTCCAGGAGGTTCATGAAGCACCTAGATGATAACTTCTTGGTGCAGGTGCTAACGGAGCCAACTAGGAAAGGTGCCCTCCTAGACCTGTTGCTAGAAAACAGAGAGGGTCTGGTGGGAGATGTGGTGGTTGGTGGCCGCCTCGGTCATTGCGACCATGAAGTGGTTGAGTTCAAAATTTACGGTAACAGAAGGAAAAATGCCACCAAAACCTCATCCCTAGATATGGGGAAAGCAGACTTCAGGCTGCTCAGGGAACTAGTCAGCAAGGTCCCCTGGGAAGCTGCTCTTGAAGGCCTCGATGTCCACCAGTGCTGGTCATTCTTTAAGCGATGCCTCCTAGAAGCACAAGATCAGGCGATTCCTAAATATCGCAAGTCAGGAAGGCGGGGCAGGAGGCCGGCGTGGCTGACCAGGAACATTCTTATGGAGATAAGGCGGAAACAGAGAGTGTTTCGCTACTGGAAGGAGGGCCGGGTGTCATGGAAAGAATACAGGGATGCTGTTCGTGTTTGTAGGGAGAAAATTCGTGTGGCTAAAGCACACCTAGAGTTGAAGCTGGCCGTGTCTGTGAGAGAAAATAAAAAGGGTTTTTTTTAGATATGTGAATGGAAAAAGGAGAACTAAAGAATACATAGGGCCGCTCCTTGATAGGGAAGGTCTCCTCACAGACAATGACATAGGCAAAGCAGAGACGCTTAACGCCTTCTTTGCCTCTGTCTTCAATGCCAATGATGGGCTTCGGGACCCAGGGTGCCCCGAGCTGGAGGACCGGGACGGTGGGGATGACAAACTCCCAACTGACCCTGAACGCATGCGGGATTTGCTACTCCACCTGGATCCCTACAAGTCCATGGGTCCGGATGGGATTCATCCATGGGTGCTGAAAGAGCTGGCGGACGTCATCGTGGAACCTCTCTCAATTATTTTTCAACGATCCTGGGAATCTGGAGAGGTCCCGGTAGACTGGAAGCTGGCAAATGTTGTGCCGATTTTCAAGAAGGGTCAGAAAGAAGACCCTAGCAATTACAGGCCTGTCAGTCTCACGTCAGTGCCTGGTAAAATCATGGAGAAGATGGTTCTCGAACTTATGGAGGTGCACCTGGGGGACAAAGCAGTCATTGGTCCCAGCCAGCATGGGTTTGTGAAGGGTAGGTCCTGCGTAACTAACCTGATTTCCTTTTATGATAAGATCACCCGTATGGTGGACCAAGGGAAACCAGCTGATGTGCTTTTTTTGGACTTCAGCAAGGCTTTTGACATGGTTTCCCATAGGATCCTACTGGACAAAATGTCCACGATACAGCTAAATAAAAACATCATACGATGGGTGAGCAATTGGCTAACGGGCAGGGCCCAAAGGGTTATGGTGAATGGGGCTGCGTCAGGCTGGCGGGCGGTCACCAGTGGGGTCCCTCAAGGCTCCATTTTAGGGCCGGTACTTTTCAATATTTTTATAAACGATCTGGATGTAGGAATAGAAGGTATTTTGAGCAAGTTTGCTGATGACACCAAACTTGGAGGAGTTGTGGACTCTGTTGAGGGTGGAAAGGCCTTGCAGAGGGATCTAGATAGGTTGGAGAGCTGGGCGATCACCAACCGCATGAAGTTCAATAAGAGCAAGTGCCGGGTCCTGCACCTGGGACGGGGAAACCCTGGCTGCACGTACAGACTGGGCGTTGAGACGCTGGAGAGCAGCCTAGAAGAGAGGGATCTGGGGGTCGTGGTAGACAGCAAGTTGAATATGAGCCGGCAGTGTGCCCTGGCAGCCAGGAGGGCCAACCGTGTCCTGGGGTGCATCAAGCACGGCATCGCTAGTAGGTCGAGGGAGGTGATTGTCCCGCTCTACTCTGCGCTGGTGCGGCCTCACCTCGAGTACTGTGTGCAGTTCTGGGCACCACAGTATAAAAAGGACATGAAACCGTTGGAGAGTGTCCAGAGGAGGGCTACGAAGACGGTGAAAGGCCTGGAGGGGAAGACGTACGAGGAACGGCTGAGGGCACTGGGCCTGTTCAGCCTGGAGAAGAGGAGGCTGAGGGGAGACCTCATCGCAGTCTACAACTTCCTCGTAAGGGGGTGTCGAGAGGCAGGAGACCTTTTCTCCATTAACACCAGCGACAGGACCCGCGGGAACGGGGTTAAGCTGAGGCAGGGGAAATTTAGGCTTGACATCAGGAGGGGGTTCTTCACAGAGAGAGTGGTTGCACACTGGAACAGGCTCCCCAGGGAAGTGGTCACTGCACCGAGCCTGTCTGAATTTAAGAAGAGATTGGACTGTGCACTTAGTCACATGGTCTGAACTTTTGGGTAGACCTGTGCGGTGTCAAGAGTTGGACTTGATGATCCTTAAGGGTCCCTTCCAACTCAGGATATTCTATGACCTTCTTGCCGTTGATCCCTTCAGTAGTGGTCAAGACTGATCTGAAACTGTGTGGCTCAGCCATGTCCTCAGCAAAGGAGAAGGTGGGCTGCTCACTGGGGCTGAATGGATTAAATGGCATGAAAGACTGCACGAAGTCAGAAAACAAACTGGAGCAGCTTCCTCTTCCACTTGGACCCTGCTTGTTTTCATCACCATTCCTGAGGTTGTCAAATGGGTCCCAGAAAGCATGCACAAAGGGATCCATCCCTCCAAAGAAATCCCTAAAGATCTCATTGGGGTCTTGGAATACATAAGTGGCGTCAAAAAAGCTGTTATGACCCATCGAGGGACTTCTTGCTCTGTGGGAAATGCTCTCCTTAACAGACCTGTCATAGAGTGACCGTTTCTGAGCGTCTGACAAAACTTCATATGCCTCAGCGACAGCTTTGAATTTCTTTTCGGCTTCCTCCTTGTTGCTGGGATTCTTATCAGGATGCCATTGCAGTGCCAGCCTGCGGTAGGATTTCCTAATGTCATCCTGGGAGGCGTTTTTTTGCAGTCCAAGGACTTTGTAGTAGTCCACCATCTCAGAAGTGAGGTGAGGCTGTTTGGAAGTCGCCTGGTGCCTCTCTCCCACCAAGGATTTGAAGCCTGGGGGTGTCCAGCTTCCAGACACAACTGGACACCCGCTGCCACTGTGTGCCTCGGGGACAGGCGGGCGCTCGGATCACCCCTTGCTCCTCTCCGTCCTGTGCTGTTACAGGAGGCAAGGCCCGTAAAAATAGCCTTTTTTTGAAGCCTGTTGTTCCCAAGTCATGGGATTATGACCTCAGAGTGGGCTCAGCCAACCACTGCTTAGCTGATCTGGCTTCATTCTAGGGTGGAATGGGTTGTCACCGGCCTTGCATTTTCAAGCAGATGTCGTACACATGTTGTAGTCGCCCCATGGGACTGTGGTATGGCAGCTGTGATGTATGGCCTCATCAGCTCGGTTTCTGCCTGTACCTGCCCAAAGGTGGGATTTTCAGACACGTGCTGTGCTTTCGTGTGCCATCCAGGGAAGCGTCGTGCAGTCAGGTCATCTTACATCCATAGGGTGTTTCCTATGGCAGCAGCCATAGGAAAGCTGTTTGCAGTTTAGCTTCCTGCAATTGGGGAGGAGTGTTGATAATTTGGACAAGGCTCAGAGAAGATCCATAAAATGTAATTAAGGATTTGGAAAACATGCTCTGGAGTGATATATTCAGGGAATGTTCCTCGGTATTAAGAGGAAGTTCAACACCAGCTTCATCGTAGCCTCTGAGAACATGAATGTCCACCATACAGCTAAATAAAAACATCATACGATGGGTGAGCAATTGGCTAACGGGCAGGGCCCAAAGGGTTATGGTGAATGGGGCTGCGTCAGGCTGGCGGGCGGTCACCAGTGGGGTCCCTCAAGGCTCCATTTTAGGGCCGGTACTTTTCAATACTTTTATAAATGATCTGGATATAGGAATATGTGGAGGAATCGTTAAGTGAGGCAGGACATGTGAATGTTGAGCAGTTGGGAGACAATGGGCTGGTGAAGCACCGTACTCAACTCACATGAGCCTTGGCACGTACGCAGCTGGCTGAGAGCCAATCAGGCTCAAGGACACGATGCCCTTGGGCAATCGGGAAAGTCCCTAAGGCGGGACAGGTAGCTAAAAGAAGGAGGACCAGACTGAAAAGCCCGGGAAGTGTTAGCCAATCCTGAGCTTAGTTTCTGCAATATGTATGAGTTGATTATGTTCAAACTAGATAAAAGGCGACTGAGCTATCCATTAAAGTTGAAGTTCACTGTTCACTCATATTGATGTGCTGTGTCTTCCTTCCGTCGGCAACAGGAATAGAAGGTATTTTGAGCAAGTTTGCTGATGACACCAAACTTGGAGGAGTTGTGGACTCTGTTGAGGGTGGAAAGGCTTTGCAGAGGGATCTGGATAGGTTGGAGAGCTGGGCGATCACCAACCGCATGAAGTTCAATAAGAGCAAGTGCCGGGTCCTGCACCTGGGACGGGGAAACCCTGGCTGCACGTACAGACTGGGCGTTGAGACGCTGGAGAGCAGCCTAGAAGAGAGGGATCTGGGGGTCGTGGTAGACAGCAAGTTGAATATGAGCCGGCAGTGTGCCCTGGCAGCCAGGAGGGCCAACCGTGTCCTGGGGTGCATCAAGCACGGCATCGCTAGTAGGTCGAGGGAGGTGATTGTCCCGCTCTACTCTGCGCTGGTGCGGCCTCACCTCGAGTACTGTGTGCAGTTCTGGGCACCACAGTATAAAAAGGACATGAAACCGTTGGAGAGTGTCCAGAGGAGGGCTACGAAGACGGTGAAAGGCCTGGAGGGGAAGACGTACGAGGAACGGCTGAGGGCACTGGGCCTGTTCAGCCTGGAGAAGAGGAGGCTGAGGGGAGACCTCATCGCAGTCTACAACTTCCTCGTAAGGGGGTGTCGAGAGGCAGGAGACCTTTTCTCCATTAACACCAGTGACAGGACCCACGGGAACGGGGTTAAGCTGAGGCAGGGGAAATTTAGGCTTGACATCAGGAGGGGGTTCTTCACAGAGAGAGTGGTTGCACACTGGAACAGGCTCCCCAGGGAAGTGGTCACTGCACCGAGCCTGTCTGAATTTAAGAAGAGATTGGACTGTGCACTTAGTCACATGGTCTGAACTTTTGGGTAGACCTGTGCGGTGTCAAGAGTTGGACTTGATGATCCTTAAGGGTCCCTTCCAACTCAGGATATTCTATGATTCTATGATTCCTTAGCAGCATAAGACGAAAGGATACAGCCAACCAGTTCAGAACCTCTTGGCCACAACAAAGTTTGGGAACTGCTTGGGGCACTCATCTACTGAAAGCATCCTACATAGTTTCCCCTTTGTTTTCCTAAAATGTTCAGCATTGTCTATTGATTTAAATTATGATAAAACTGTTCTTGAAGCCTTGCAGCATACTGGCTACAAACCAGACCCAGTGCTGTCATTTTGTTTCATAAAATGGCAGTGTTTCAATGATAAACATAGCCCAAGGGGAACATTTCGGCTTTTTTTTTTTTTTTTTAATTAGCTTTATTGTTTCCAATTAGATGAAATCTGCTTTAATAGGACAAAGTGATTTTTTTTTTTTTTTTTTTTTTTTAAATTAAGGTTTTCTTCTAGTTGTCATCTAGCCTTGGAATTTATGAAGGTGGGCTGGAGGCACCCCTCAGTTCTGGGTTGCCTATTTAGAAACAGATCTGAAATACTGGCAAGTGCTTTGAGCGTATTCAGGTCAAAAGAAGTAGGAGGCTTTGGGGTGTGCTGTTGACTTGCCCTGCCAAAGTATGGCTGTTGGCCAAAATGGCCTGAAGCTGGAGAATGTCAAAAATCAGGAGGCAAGGGAGCTTGTGGGGTCAGGGGAAGAAACAGTGATGAAGTGGAAGCTTTGGGGATATTTGTGGCAAAGGAAAACATCTGGGTTACTTGCACAGGAGAAGGGAAGGTGGGCAGTGATGGGATTATTTGAGAAGTGAGGACAAAATGGCACCACAGTGCTGTATGACATAAGGAGTGAGAGAAAGGTACTATCCCACCTACAGGAGCAGGATGCAGAGCAGAGCAGCTGAAAGAATATCTTTACTATTCCATTCAAGACAGAGGGCCACTAATCCCCAAGCCTCTCCTCTATGCAAGCATGATACTGGTGAGCTCTGAGTCACTCAGGCAGGGAGAAGTCCAAGCCCTTGGTGCACAGTAAAGCTTTTTCCTCAAACAGGCACAGCAGAGCCAGGTGTCCTCTCATTCATTTCACCTCCAGCTACTTCAAGCAGAGCTCTTCCAAAGTGCAGTGCAGAGGTGTTGAACCCGAGGGTGCAGTTTCATGATCCATTTGATGTGACTAAGCCATTTGCTCAGCTTTTTTTTTTTTTTTTTTTTTTTTTTTTTTGTGGACTTTCAGCTAAACCAGTTTCCTGATCTGACCCATTATGCATCTACACACCTTGTTCAGGCCCAGGGGAGGGAACATGGCTAGGTCAGAGAGCAGAAGGTAGAAATATTCCCTTAAAAAACAACTACACTTAGGTCAGCTCAAAGTAGTTATGAAGCCGGAGCTGTATCATCAAGGATTCACAGTCAGATATATGGTCACAATATGGGTGTTGACTTTCAAGCATGAAAATACTGTCCTCAATCACTGTGCATTTCAATTTTGTCTCACACAAATTGTGGAGTTACTAATACTTCCCTATATAACAGAAATGTGAGGCATAGTTGATCAATGTGAAGTGCCAGGTGCTGCAGAGACCTGAAGCATGATGTAGCATCTTTTCTAGACACCCATTCCTGCATATTGTATCACTTAAGCTTTTCAATTATCCTATTCATTGTGTCCCAGGTTGTACTTTAACAAGACATTAATGCCAGAAATATTCAAAAGAGCCTCTGTGAGGTATGTGCAGGCTCTTAGACTCGACCCCTCAGGTCTACAATCTGTTGTTTTGTGTTTCTGGAGGGCTGAGCACAATGGGTCTGTAACTGAATGACATAACTTTTGTGTAGAAGCTAGTGCATTAACAGTTACTAATAACAGTAAAAATAAACCTAGGTACCTAATGGCCCACAGACAAGGATACGTTAATGTGTGTTAACACATGGTATGTGAAGTGGATAAATTAGATCCCTTTCTTGTCCTTATCTTCCATTTTCCTCACAGGGGGGGAAATTATATGGATTTCCACACAAATTGCATCGGAAACACGGGAGATTTTTTTATATAATTATTATTGCAATGATTTAATTCCTTTTAAAAGGTGAGATCACATTGGTGGATATAGAAATCTGACAAGGTGAGGCACTGCATTTGTTGACGATGTTGTGAAAGAGAAATTGTGATGATGATTATATACTTAAGGTATGAGAGTGATTAGATTACATGAAATACCATTTCTTTTTATATGGAATGCTAAATGGAAAGGAGACCTTCAGTCAGCTGTATTTAATTTTCTCTTCCTGCATGCTGAGCTCAGACTCTGGGAGACTTGGTGTGTGAAGGTAGAGTGATTACTGGCATGTAAAAGACAGTATGATGAACTGACGTTATCACAGAACAGTAACAGTGAAGTGTACATCTTGATCTTGAAGTCCAGATCCTTCCTAATCTAGGCAAACATGCCATTTTATCTCTTTTGTAAGTGTATCAGTCAGTTTGCTGGTGAATGCAAAGCAAAGAAGTAGAAAAAGCTGTAGCATAGCTGAATGTTCCATTGTTCATTAAACCATCATTCATAATTTAATGGTAATAATGAGAATGGTTGGTAACAAGAGCTGGAAAATGTGTCAAAACAGAAATGACAGATAAAAGAAAATCTAAACAAAAAGCAAAGCAATAGACTTTGCAATGCCACAGAGTGGCTATGAAATTTTGTTCAACTTCTTTCTTAAAGCTAGAATTTCCTAGATCTAAGCAGATGAAAAATTGAAAAAGCAATTCTATATTATATTTGCAAAGGAATAGATTTATTGAATACTTAGACCTGCTAAAGAAAATCACTTATCTAATTTAACCAATATACTGTATGATCCCTTTTCCATGACTAAGACCTTCAGGGGAAAAGAAGTTGAAATATAGACCCCGTAGCTCAGATTCAGGAAAGAAAATTAAGGAGTTGTTCATGGCCTTCTGTTAGACCCAACTGTTGCCTGGTAACTGTCTAAAAATTAACTGTGCATCACCTGGCTTCTAAGGACCGTGGCATCACTAGGAAACCTGGCATCTGCTATGTTTTACATCAAAAAGCAGAACTTCATGACTTGGTTATTACGATTTTTTGTCATAATCAGGGAAGAAATTCAGCTACACAGCTGAGATGCTTATGAATGCTTAAGGTAAAATATTGCACAATCTACAAAGCAAACTTATGTTAATGTATGGAAGTTTCAAGCAATCAATTTCTGCTGGGACTTCTGCAGTTTCTTTTTTTCCTTGTGTGGTGTAGATACTGTTTTTAATTTCTTTGCTAATATCTGCATATTCTGAGTTTCACCAAAACTTTGAGAGAGGCTAGAACCTGAAAACAAAGTGCATTGACAGAAACTGTGGTATGGGTATTCCTCTAACGGAGAGCTGGCAAACATCCCTAGACTACCAGATGAACCTTGACCAGACTCATAAAATAAACTGTATTCAAATACTTTCCAGGTTGCTTGATGTCTGTTTTGAACAATCTTTAGGGACAGTTTCTACCTGTTATTCAAATGGCAGTGGTGTGTAGACTATGAAGATTTAGGTGGATATGGATAGGAATACATGGCATAGGTATATAACTAGGTGAAACCTGTGTTCTTTAAATTCAGCAATTAGCCTGGGATTGCAAACTGCTCACCTTTTTTATAATTCTGGCTGCTGAATGCTGAATCTGAAGGCTCTGCTGCAAAACTTATTGCAGGGCATCAGAAAACCTGGTCTGAAGTTTGTTTGTTCTCTCTTTTTTTTTTTTTTTTTTATATATATATATTTTTTTTTCCAAATTGTTCACCTACAGCTGCTGTGTCGGGTTATTGTGTAATATTCATCCTAACATTAATTTTCTGTGCTTACAGTGCTTCCCTTTGGAGAATCTCAGAGTCCTGCACACACCAGTTAATTAAGCTTCAAAATGCCCATGTGAATGCACTGTTTTATTGTTTTAATTGCACAAAAGGGGGAAGACAACCACACACAGATTAAGCAAACTACTCAAGGTCACTTCATTAATTAACTTTAGAAGTTTTGTTTTCAAAAAGAAGGTAAGCACATGCTAGGTATACTGGATATCAGAGAGCTACTTGAACACTTAAAACTAAGGTTTTGGTTTATGTAAGCTCCTGAAGTGGGAGCAGAATCAGAGGGCTGACGTCCATCACAACAAATTTTTCTCAGCTCTCATGATGCTACAAAGATCTTGACTTCTCTTCCTGTGCTGTGTGAAGTCAGACTGAAGGCAGCAGGCTATATGAAGACCAGATAAACACCACAGATTTGCACTGTGTGTTATTCAAACTCTCTTGGAGCTGACACACAGGGTATTGTTTCAGCTACAAAAGGGTGACAGAAATGATAAAGGGTTTGGAGAGAAAGATGTGTGAGGAGCAGCTGAGGTCCCTTGGTTTGCTCAGCCCCGAGCAGAGCAGGCTGAGGGGAGGCCTCATGGCGGCCTGCAGCTCCCTCACGAGGGGAGCGGAGGGGCAGGCGCTGAGCTCTGCTCTCTGGGAACAGTGACAGGACCCGAGGGAACGGCATGGAGCTGGGACAGGGGAGGGTCAGGCTGGGGGTTAGGGAAAGGTTCTGCACCCAGAGGGTGCTCGGGCACTGGGACAGGCTGCCCAGGGCAGTGGTCACAGCACTAAGCCTGCTGGAGTTCAAGAAGTGCTTGGACAACACTCTCAGACACATGGTCTGAATTTTGGGTGGTCCTGTGTGGAGCTTGGAGTTGGACTTGATGGTCTCTGTGTGTCCCTTCCAGATGGGGATATTCTGTGATTCTATGATTCTGTAACTCCATGATTCTGTCTCCCTGGCACTGCCACTTCTGCCACATCATAAATCTGAGGAAACCAAAAGTGAAGAACCAAAGGGTGAGAATGAAAAGGACTGGAGTGGTCTGGAGAAGAACAAATTTGAGAAAACAGAAACAAGAGTGGATAATAGGGGCTGGTTGCCATGTTTGTTTGGCTATGCCATATACCTGGCCAATGTAGCCTGACCCAACTTCTTATTAAACTGTATTTGTAGCTATTTTCTTGATCAAGGGACTATCCATTCTGTACGCATGTGTGTGTACGGGGGTCTCAGTGCCTATGGGACAGTCTGTGAGTGTGTCATGTGCGTTGGTGGGAGGAGAGGGGTCTGTACCAGCAGACTGTGTCTGAGCCCGCCTGCTGGAGGAATCCACATCATTAACACTTATATGTATTTTCCTGACAATAAATATGTGTGTGCATATACACGCGTGTGTATATGTGTGTGTGTGTTCCTGTCATTTGGTTGTAATTTAAAGATGGAAAGGGGAGAAAACTATAAGCTATGGGGTATGGGAAAGCCAATCAGCCATCTGTTGTCACCCAAAGACCTCTGTACACAGCGGAGATATTTTTTATCCAAAAAGGTGGCATCAAAGGGTAAAGATAGTAATTTGTTTTGGGAAGGTCAAACACAGGCATGTGTGGCCCTTCAGAAAGCTAAAAAAAGTCTCATTCTGCAGCAACAAGAGCCAATCTTTTATATGGCTTATAAAGCTTTCCAAGCACTATTTTCTAGCAACACAAGCAACACAATCAACAAAAATGCTTGGAGAGGAAAAACTTTTGTCAGCAAGTTTTCTCTAAGATCAAACCTTTAAGAAGCAAGCAAACTCAACATTTTTACATTTTCAGGCTTGCTCTTCATGTGAAGGGCAGGGAGTATGTTGGAAATGAAACAAATATACCTTTATTTTTCTACAAAGGAAAACGGAAATCCAAATTGTGAACATTCTTGCTTCTTTTATATATCTAGATATCAGGTAGAAACCCAAGAATAACTATTTTCTTGAAGCTGGGAAACCTGTATATCAGTATATTTTGCAAGCTTTTTTTTTTTTTTTTTTTTTTTTTTACATATTCTTTGCACAAAACCACTGATGACAGTCTCTGTGATAGATAGATTGAATCCCACTCATTTTGATTACAGCTTTCCAATTCTTTTTTTGGAATGGCTGCTCCAGTGCATTCACATGAGTGCACTAAAGGGCTGGACAAGATAAACAGATAAGGAAAAAATAACCAAGCACCTGAAATGGTGCCTGTAAAATGAAGGAGTGAAGAAGGGTCATTCCCTATCACTCTCTCTGCTGCTGTGGAGACTGACTTGAAGCATTTCTGGAAGAAAAGGACCAGGTCATTTCCTAACAGCTGTGTGCTATGTGGAAAGCTCTTATTTACTAAATACAGTCCTAAATTTACATCTTCTTCAGGACTTCTCTAATTTACATCTTCTTCAGGACTTCTCTGTGTTACAGTCTATACAGTACATGCAGCATAGCTTTCATAACAGAAACTGCTCAGCAGTGCTGTGCTGGGAAAATGTCTCTGTTTTTGGGTTATGATAAGGCTGGGTTGTTCTGGCCCAGTTCAGGTCCTTGGGAATATCCCCATGGCATAGTACAGGCACCAGTAGGAATACCCAGTGTAGTTGCAACCAACTGTACCAAATTATATCCTGGTAATAAACTGGTGGAACTGTAACAAGCCAGGTGGACCTAGAAAATCAGTTCTTGTATTAGCATTACGGTAATGGGACATCTCTGAACTTTAGACTTATTATTAAAGTTTTAATGTTTCCCTCCTGCTTCATCATCGCTCAGATAAATTACTGATTAATTTTACAAATTCTACTTTTACCTTCCAATATTAATATTACCCATCACATACCCTTGGCAGATTCTTGCAGAGCTCTGTTGAAATTCATCTTGTATTACATGAGTAGCAAAGTGGTGAATCAAGGTCTAACAAAGTTCCTGCACTGCCTTTCTTGCTTCTAGGTAGCATTTATGACCACCCAGCATGGAAAAGCAGCTACACTGTTTGGATAACAAGATTAAACATCTATTAAAAGTCTTTTTTTTTTTTTTTTTTTTTTTTTTTTTTTTTTTTTAACCAGGCAAGATAATAAGTCTTTCTCACATAGGCTTTTTGAAATACAATTAGAAAGTTGGGTAATACCATTCTCAGACAGGCTCATTTTCTTAGACTATCATTCACCTACAAGCATATTTCACAGCCCGGAGATGTGAGGCATGTATATGTACCCATCATTCCACCTACCAAGTTTATTTTAAATGTGCATAGCACAAACAAGCTTGCAGTCCAGCTGGAGTGCCACGCTCAGTTTCGCAAAGCAGACAGATCTTTAATTTCTTAAAAAAGCGATGGATGGAAAATGACCCCAGACTAAGAGAAATCTATCAGATCTTGGGCAAGAAAATTTAATAAGTTGTATTTAATGTTGTAGGCACTCTGAGCCTAAAGAACATTTCAGCTTCTTTGAACTTGTCCTCACTTTCCCCTGTCAGGGAATTACCCTCACTGCTGTAGGGTTGCTTCCCAAACCCCATGTCTAGTATTCCAGTCAAACAGAGCCAAAACTATGGACTGTAGACACCTACACACCTAGGAGATACCTGCATTTACAGCAGCAGCTGCTGTTCGTAGCAGTGTCTGAGAAGAGGGTAAATGGTAGTGTGAGGTGATTTTGATAACAATGTGAGTAGAAAAACACCTCCTTGTTCTCATTTGACACTTCTCAGTGCATCCTGTCTGCTTTCTGTCATTTAGGTTACACACTTTCTGTCACAGAGGTTGTCATTTTTTTCTGGATGTAATACCGAGTCAAACACATTGCTGATGTTTTAATTACAACCATATATATTTAACTGTTCTGTGAGTGCCGTGCTAGTGTGAGGGAAAGTCAGGTTCATTGCTGATTTGATATCTACAACTGATCTAATTGCTATTTGGGAAAATGAGCATATCAGCAATGATCTATTCTTTGTCCTACATGTAGCTCTGTCCTGCAGACCTGCTGTTCATTTATGGAATAGAAAGCCTTGTGCTGAAGACAGTCTATTAATCTGGGAGTCAGTATGGCTAAGAACGACAAAGAGATGGTCAGAGTAGTGCAATAAACAGTGAGCAATAAACAGCTCTTCAGTGGGCTCTGGTGTTTTAGATTGTGTGTAGTGTTACCCTCTTAAAAGAAGATAGTACTGCCAGGGAGACTCACAAAAATTAGAAGTTTATTTCATGAATCTTTCCTCAGGGGCTTTGTCCTCAGGTTAAATCAATCAGAACAGCTACAGCTGCAGCTGAGCTATAGCAAATTGCTCTTGAGTTGTACCTGCCAATGGTTCACTGTCAAGCTGGAAGTGCTGTCTTTTGAAACTCTGACCTGGTTCTGGGTCCCAGGTCCATGTAAAACAGTGTTAAGAAGATGAAGTGGAGAATGCGCTTTTTAAATTCTCAGAAGACAAATGTATGTGCAAATGTAAAAGTGCACCAGAGATCGGGATTATATTGATAAATTAGAGACAAATAAATTAGATTCTTAAAATAGATGGAAGTTCTAGATGCAGAAAGCAATAAACTGCTGTATAAAAAAAATAATGGTGGAAGCACAGGCTAAGTAACATTTTCACAGAAAGGGACCTGGGATTTGCTCTGATTTACAAGCTACACAAGTCAATATATTTAGGCTATGACCAAAACAAACAAACAGCCAAAAGAAAACCAACAAAAATACACACAAAAATGCAGATTGGGGATGCAGAAGGGATGCCAGGAAACAATCCTTCAGTTCAGAATGGATATGGCATTTAGTTTTGGGCTCTGTATTTTGAGAAAGATGTGGAAAAAATGCAAAAGACTTCTGAAAAAATGTGGCCTAAGAGAAAAAAATTGTGGAGCTGTGATCCTTTATTGTAGAGAAGAAAAGGCAAGGGGATGATATGATAGCGGTCTTCAAGTAGGGAACAGATAGTTGTTGGGGAGAAGAGAAAGTGTTGTCTTTTATGTTCTCTCTGTAGACAGAATAAGGAACAGCGGGCTTTAATTTCAATGAGGCGAATTCAAATGAAAGAAAGAGTCTCTGAGGCCTTTTCTGTACTGAGAATTAATCCCACTTTCAGCAGCGGGTGGCCTGCTGATAACGTCTGCTACAGTCCCAGAGCAGAGACCTGGAAAAGCCTAATTTCCACTAGTGGCACTTACTCCTATTAATAACTGCTGATGTCAGGGCTGCATCCTAATACAGACAACTCATTTTGGCAACCTTGGACATTTTTCTTTTCAATTTTAAGCCATTTCACTTTGGGAAAATGATCTATGGAACACTCAGCTGGGCTGACAATGACCAGTGTAGCCTGATATAATTTTAAATTACCATGAAGACTAAAGCAGGGATTTCTAAGAGAACAGCCAACTCAACCTCCATTGTACTGAAGGTAATAGTGTTGTCTTCATGCCAGCAGAACATGCCCAACGTTCTCCACTGAAGTGATGGATCCAAGGCAGCGAATAGCGGGTGATGCCCGGTGGTTATGGTGGCCTCAGGCTACACTTGCTGTGCAGGCATGATGCAATTCAAAATGCTGTGCTGCATGTGCAGCTGACACACCACTAAGCTGTAACATAAACCATCATAAATGCTTACTTGTCATGGAGAATAATTTTTATTTATTTATTTATTTATCTATTTAGTGAAACCATGCTGATCTAATTTTTATATGCTAAAGTGGAGCAAATGCTGTCTTCATTAGTTAACCATAGCTTATCTGTTCCCTTGTTAGTGTACAAGTTGACTCATCAAAGGCAAACAACACTTGCTAACCTCAGCAGGGTGTTCTGAAACTACACAAGGGACCGTGGCTAACTAGGCAGTTTGCAGCCAGCAGGACAGGATGGATATCAGCAGCCTGAGCAAGTCAGCTCCTGCTCTAAGCCAGGTCTCAAACATTTTGCAATTTTAGCAGTTTTTTGCTTTTCCTGCTAACAACTGTCATATGATCCTGATGGAAAAATATGTTACAGTAATCCTTCCTTGAGGCAAGTGCATTTCAGGGACAAGTTGAATAGAGAGAAACAGGAAAGAGATCTCAAACATAATTTCATATTATGATATGGAGAATAATATCAATATGTATATGTATATATTTAAATCCACCTCACCTCACCTCTCCATTAATTTTAGATCTATTTTAAAGCCTGAACTTAATTTTAAGTTTAGCCTTACTTGATTTAATCAATACAGATGAATAAGGCACATGATCAAAAATTTCAGCTTGTGCATTGCCATTAGTAAATCACTTGCCCACTTTGATCAGTGTATTGCAGCAATCAGCACATAGTGATTCCCAGAGACTTCACTGGGATTATTCACATACTGGAATCGGAACTGAAGAGTGTCACTGGATTCAAAGCACTCTGGATGTTTTTTCCTCTCTTCCCCCAAATCCACCTCAGTATCATAGAAACACGGAATCACAGAATGGTTTGGGTTGGAAGGGCCCTTAAAGATCATCTAATTCCAACCCCCTGCCATGGGCAGGGACACCATCCACTAGACCAGGTTGCACAAAGCCCCATCCAACCTGGTCTTGAACATTTCCAGGGATGGGACATATGTATCCTGATTGATATGTATCCTAACATATCAAAAATAATGCGCCAGGGTGCCTGAGCTGAGACATGGTAGGGGTCAATACTGAGTCCAGTCCTGTTTAGCATCTTAGCAGTTATGATCTGGATGACAGGACAGGACGTGCCCTCTGGCAGATACATAAAACTGTGGCCCTGGGCAGCCTGTTCTGGACGTCCCTGCTTGGGCAGGGGTGGAACCAGGTGCCTCCAGAGGGCTCTGCCAACCTCAGCAGTTCTGTGATGCTGTGATTGGTGCAGTTTTCCTGAGAGGGATGGAGACAGGGAAGATGCCTCCCAAATCATGTTTTCCACCCACACTCCCAACTTGACTAGACAGGTTTTTTTTTCAAAGGTGCATTTTCATCTGTCTCAAAGCTCTGTCTGAAAAGGGACCCAAGGAAATTACAGTAATACAACAGAAATTAAAATCTCGTTGCTATCACTGAGGTCATTTTATACAGCTGGCAGTATAGCAAAGCTTGTAGAGTGGTAAAGCTAATTCAGTGAGAATTAGACCTGTGTATCACAAAAATAATTGCTCTGTGTGTTCATTCTCCCCTTGCTCTCAAAGTCTATTTTTTTTTCCTTATTAATATAAATGATCAGAACAATAGCTGCAGTATGTTTGTACTGCTGTCCGGAGCTGTGGCTGTAGATCAAGCATGTGTATCAGAGAGAAATTTAATCTGTTAAGTTGGATAACTCCAATCACCTAGCTGAAAAAGAACAGCCCTCAGCCTCAAAATATGTATCAAAGGTCCTAGCTGCCCCCACACTCTTTTTTCATGTATATGACAAACTGCTGGCATACAAAGATGAAATAATTGGTAATAAACTTGGAAATCACAGGGAATAAGTATGGCAATACACTAGTTGTCATTAAATTGTTCCAGGCATGAAAAGTCCCATGAAATACCACTGACCCTACAAAGCTATGAATTTCTATTTTAAAACAGCAGCTGTTCTCTGTTATTCCTCCAGCAACTTCATTACCAAATGAGACTGTGAAATGCTCAGCATTGTGTTAGGATCAGTTTGCTTCTTTTACAGATCTGAAAAGGGTGACTGGGAGAAACAATTAACATAAACATCAAATGGTTGCTGTAACTTCGTAAAGAAGCTTTCAGGCACTCTGTATCTCCATCTTGAAGTGCCTCGTGTATCTTAAGGAAAAGATACAGAGGAGGAGGAGAATAAGTGTGATAGAAACAAGTTTCACAAAGGAGACCTCTTGGGTGAGAAAGTCTTTTCCCTCCACAGACAGCATTTAATGACCCTTTCAAACACTGGGCTCCCCACCAGACTGATCTAGCAGCAGCAGTGACTTCAGGGATGACTAAATGCAAATTGCTCAATTGATATTCAGACATTCAAGTTCCTTATTTAACCTCTTCAGGAGATAAAAGAAGTTCTGGCCTTAATGTCTTTGAACAGTTGCTGTCCTCAGAATATCTTCTTAAAGTGAATAAATGTCTCATTTGCTCCTTCCTGAGCTGTACGTCTAGAGTTCATTAGTTGATTCTAGATTAGAATTCCTTTTTTTTTTTTTTTTTTTTTTTTTTCTTTCTGAGGTTTTATCAGTTCCTTGCACTTAACTGAGCCCTGGATAACCACAGCTAGTTGAATTTAAAGAGTTCACGTCGTTCTGCAGAACAGCTGAGTGCAAGTGGAGGTCATCCCTTGAGCGTTGCTCTTAGCCTGCAATAGGCCAGGTATGTTATCAGGAAAATGGTGAAGAGGAGAAAATCCTTTCTACTTTCTGGGCAGTGCTGTTCATTGGCTTTTCATTTCAATAAGCAAAACTGCTGGGTTGCAGGGGAGTAGTGTCTGGTCCAGAAGGAGCACAGCTTATTTCAGTCATCTGGCAGATGTCCCGTCATTCTGTGCACACAAAATGCTCACCTTGCATGTAGTACTTTGCATAAAAATTGTTATTACCTATGCATTTTTTTTCTGGTTTCCAGAAGACTCCAATGGTGGAACCAACCAAGCAAACAAAAAGTCCCCCAAATGGAAACCAAAATGCTTGTGACTGCACGTACTTTTAGGTAAATGTCTACACCATTATTTCCCCTTAGTGGACCTGTCTTTCTATGTCCTCACAGCTATTTGTTGGAGACAAAATGGTTGGTGGTTTGGGTGCAGACAGCACGGCCTCAGCAGCAGCTGAGAAGGACATCCAGCTGCTAATTAGGGACAGCAACTAATTGTCTCCCTGAGGGAGGACTGCTCGTGGGGTGTGCTGTGAAGTTTCTAGTGGCTGGGCAAACCGTGAGTCAGGTGGTTAAGCGGGATGCCAGCCTTTACAAGAAGGCATGTTTTCTCCTGGACAATCCAGAAGCGTTTGAATCATGCCAGGATGCTAAAAAAATGGCTTTGAATGGGAATGTTCTTTGAAATAACATTTCTTTGAATGTTGTCTTTCATCTGCTACTTTTGCTTCTCTTTCTAGAGTCAAATTAATCTTGAAAACACATGTGTGCTGTAATCCATAGTTGGCATTTGTTTGCTTGGGACCAGAGGATGACCTGTATTAAATCCTGAAGTCACTTCCAGCCCAGTCATCTGTGACCTGTGCCATAAGACTGCCAAGACTACCTGCTTAAAACACAAAGAATTTGGCCTGTAACAAATTCAAAGGCCAGTTCTACCTCCATCCTCTAATCAGCTGAAAATGAGCAGTTGCTTTTCCACAGTTAGTCTGCACTTCGATTGTTTAATTGTTTAATAAGAGCTTTAAACAGGTATTTTTAAACTACTTTAATCTACGTCTGAAATGTATATTTCTGTTGGCTGCTTCAAAACTTCCAGCTGCATTGGAATAAACCTATTGTCTTGCACTTCAATGATTTCTATTACGTAGACATTTTATAGGATGAAATAACTTTTTGTTCTCACATTTTATTTCTTTTTTACACAGATAAGCAAATGTTTCTTTTAATAAACAGCAAGGTTCACATTATATAGCTATTCTGTATGCACCGTTTATTTTGTATGTGTAGACATAACTGTGTATTCATTATTTTTGGGACGTGTTGAGTCAGTCAAATGAGATGAAAAAAACTGTTTGGGTTTTCTTAATGGCAATATACATATATAAAGCTTATGTTAAAATCAAATCAGTATTCCTACAGAAAATAAATCAACATTTAAGAAAATTTATTCAGTAAATATTCCTCCTTCTGCTCACAGCTTGGAAAAAACAAATATTTTGCCTTCAAGGTTGTTGTAGAGATTTTAACTGAAGGCTAAATAGTACTATGGATTGTGTGGTTTAACTGCTTGTATAACACTGCAGGCACAACTCTGATGCCACTGTCCATGGAATAAAACCACTGACTTTGGTAGCAAACTATTTTAATCTTATGCCACTACAATAAAAAAGGGCTAATCTAAACTATCTAAACTGCTGGCTACCTTCAAATCCTATTGAAAAGAGCTCCATGCAAATTCTTTTGGTTTAATACTTCACAGAGTTTGGCTCCGATTTAGTATATAGAGATAGCAATCTTGAAATTGCTAGTATTTGTCACAATTGTTTTTAAATTCGAAACTACGGTAACACTCAGTGTTTTAAGCAGCCATGTAAACACCATCTGTGCAAAATATTTGTAATTATTTACAAACAAACAAAATATCAGGGAAGCTTGTTTCTGGCACCGAGCTGGCACGCTGATCTAGCAGAATGTGTCCACCGGTCCCATCCATATGCTGGTTGCTCTTTAGGTCAGTGACATCCACTGCAACTCCTGCCCGTTCTGCTTGTGTATGTAATTATTTCGGCTTCATGAGCAAATAAAGAAGGCTGAAGGACTGTGCCAACCTGTATGAAGGGAAATATCTGGTCATCCCTAAACCAATGCTCTTCATTGGTCCATGGAGACCATGGGATGCCAAAGCAGCACACAGTTGAAGATGTGTTTACCCTTGGAGTAGCAAAAGATCTCTTTCCATCTGAAGTGCTGATCGCCTTGGGGTAATGGGGAGCAGAATTAAGCCAAGTGCAGTGCTTGCAAAGCCTCTAGAAGGCCATGGGGCTGGTTGTTACCTCAGAAATAAGTATTTATATGTACCACGCACCCTGCCTAGAATTTGTTCTCAAAGTCAGCGTCAGGACATTTCCCACATAGACACTTTCAAATACATGTCAATGTATGGCCATGCACTGTGCTTGCAAAATCTTCTCTGTGACAGTCCCGGCATCCCATCTAAAAGGCTGACTTGTGATTTGCCATATTTAATAGCTGCTTAAAGCAAGAGACCTTCTCCTAAAGCTAATAATAACAGTGAGAAACATCCACATGCCAAGGCAGAAATCACAACTTGTGGGACAGGTAAATCATAAAGCTACATCTCTCCAGAAATACGTCACGTTGAGTAGTGCCAGATGCTGAAGGGCCAGAGACCCAGCTGCTTCTAGCAGGCTGGCCCTGGATCCATCAGGATGTACCAGGTGCCAGCAGAACCCCAGACACCAGGAGGGCTGAAGGAGGACTGCAGCTGCCCCAGCGTGTGGCCCTTCACATCGTGAGGTTCTGCCTCCAGTCTTGGTACTGCCAGATGTGAGGAGACGTGTGGAGCCCTACCAGCCTGTGCCAGGTCCTCACTCCAAACTGCCACTCAAGGAAGGGCAGCTGGAGCCTTTGGCTGCAAAATCATTACTGAATTATACAAATGCTTGCAGTAATTTCCCAGTGCTGTGGGCCCAATCCAAAGCTAGCAGCAGTCAGCGATCAGAGCCCCAGAGTGAATCATGCACCATCTGTGCTTGTGGGTTGACTGTTTGTGTATGTAAAGTGTTGGGTAAATATGTAGCCACAGCACAGAAAGGCAAATCCCCCTCACTTTCATGTAGAGGGGAAAGTGCTTATACCCTGCTCGTGGGTCTGAACGGGTAGTGCACATTGTGATGTGGCCCATAAACTTCATAATTGCTGCTGATCGTGCCAGGTATGAATATTTATGGTGCTGGCACTGGGCAGTGGTGTTCTTTGCTGAAATCTTGTAACAAGCAGGAGAGAGACGAGACACAACTGATGACACAGCTGGGTCTACTCTCAGAGTAGCTCAGATGAAGCAGCAAAGTAGGGAGGAAACTCATTTCCTTCAATGCAGAAGATGGAGTAGGAGTAGAGGAAGGCATGTCAGGTCCCCATTCCCCACCTCTGATTTTCTTAGCCTACTTTTGGAACATGGACTTTGAGGTGGTCCCCTGGTGTTTTGACATAGGAGGCAGTATGATGAGGAAGAGTCAAGGTGAAAAAATGAGGGTGTAACTCTCACCTGTAGCCTTTACAGTGAGTAGGCTGTGGTAGTCGTGGTAAGAGCCAGAGAAATGCCAGGAGGTGGTGTGTCCTGGCTAGACTTGTACTGGTTGGTTTCAAAGGTACAGGGATAGTCTGCATGGCCCCACTGTTCCAATGAGGAAGCCAAAGCCTTACCAGTGTGGGGCTGAGCAGGTACACTTGAAAGTCTGGGTGACTCTGCCAGACAGCACTGAGAAAGCTTCCCTAAGTACTTCATTGCTTTTAGCACTGCTTAATAGACTCATTTCCAGTGAGCAGTAATAAATTTCCTTTTATTCCCACTAAATCACAGGTATGTCACTGAAGGTAAATGCATATATCTGAACAATTTTGTCTGCTACTTCACAATAAGCATATAAGCAGACAAAGAGGGATACTAAAATAAGTGAGTCAGAGCTTTCTGAACGCACAAAGAAGTTCAACGTATTGTTTTTACTTCCTTCTAGCATCTTTTCTTATTTATTGTATGCAGCATCATGAGGGAATGGAAAGCTTCCATGATATAGTTATAGGACAGAGTCTTCTATACCTAAGCTGCAGGGCTAGCTATTGGCCCTTATTGCTTAGGTAAACAGATATTACAAATGACTAACAAAGATCAATGACTTTATGATGTGGTCAAAGTGAACTGATTGGCTATGTTCAGTCTCCATTTCCTAAAATCTGTATATGTCTCTATCCCCTAAACTTAAGCTTGGAGTCAGGGATGACACCTGGAAATGACACATTTGAGAGATCTATCATAGGCTGATCAAACTGACTGGATAGAAAAGGAGATGTGCTGATATTCTGAAAATAAGATGATCTCCATAGCATTGGGTATGGGATGAGAATATGGGTATGGGTTTACAAGCAATCAGTAAGGGCTTGGGCAAATTCTAGATAGAAAAGCCTATTGAAGGTTGTTACATTCACAAGAGGGTAAATGGAGCTACTGACTACAGATGAGAGGATGAAGGAGCTGTTTGTTTGTTTGTTTTTTGTTTGTTTGTTTGTTTGTTTTTTAAGCTGTCCCTGTCTGGATGCAGGGGGAGACCAAGTCCATGTGCCACCAGAGACAAAATAATCACCTAAGCAGCCAAACTGTACCTGCTACCTGTTCACATGTATATGGATATACCCTGCAGCAAGTTTTGGGTGCTTAGAGCAGCACTGCGCCTCCAAATTCACCCCCAGTGTCCTACCAGGACCATTGTGCCAGGGACAGAGAAGCAGGAGATACTGTGGCCAAGGTGGTCTGTATATGCCTGGTGGTTGGGGTGTCTGACCTGCTGGGCTACAAACACTGCAGGATTTCTCTGAACAAGAAGTTGTCTCGGATCCTCCTCTACTTCAAGCCTGTGTTTTTTCACAACAGGACCTGTGGTTACACTCCGTGTGGGACCTCTGGTGATCAGTCATCCACATGCAATGAGGAGCTAGGGGTTAGGAGGGCAGGCACGGGAGCTGTGGTCTGCTGCATGCCCCCACAAGCAGAAGGACACGCTGCCTGCGAACAGCCTGTTTAAATGAGGTGAAGTGTGTTCCTGCCATTGTCTCGGGAGTTTCTCAGTTTCCAACTGAATGCACAATTCCTAACTTGTGCAAGATGGAGAACTCTAGCCGTTGGGCTTCTGTCACCGAACTATTAAAAATAAATACACTGTAGAGGAGACAAAACATTAAGGAAAGATCTAAATGCTTATTCTCACATCTGGGTTCCTTCTCTTCTGCTAGGCTGATTTCTCTCTGCATACAGGTAGTGGGGCATAGAATAATGGAAACAATCATAAAGAATAACAGAAATACAGTGTAAAAGCCTAATTATGTCTTTACATAAATCTTCCCGTACTTCATTCAAGTTCACTTTCAAATGATTGGAACAATAGGGATTACAGAAGTTTCATTGTGGAGTTACCCTTCAGTAAGGAAATTTTCATCATTAGGAATCTTTTCCCCATTTTCTGCCTAAATCTTGATTGCTTAATATTATACCATTTCTTTAGATGGCTTCCTTAATCAATTTTTCATGCTTCTCTTTGTTTGTATTCTTCAGATACTTATAAATACTGCTTATGGTGTGGGTAGATTTGACAACTCACAGCCCTTAAGCACCACTGCTCAGCTGTTTCCCTTACATTTAATTCTGGTTGTGTATTCTTTTTCTCATTTATCTTAAAACTGTGACAAACCTTTAAGCTCAATAGCAAAAAGTAAACCTCTTGCTTTGTCTTTAAATAACAAATCACACATCTAAAATGGAAATCTCTTGTGTTAGATGTTATGGGAGAAAACAATATCTGTGCTTCAGAATACATGGATTTCTCAGCCGTTCCTGACAGAAGGTTTTGCATAAGAAAATTTAATTGCTAGATTTAATCATGCCATAAACTCTCAGAGACTTGTTCATAAATACAGTGCTATTTTCAGAACCATATCATCTATATCTTTTCATAATTCCATGAATCAGCATATACCTGCCACCCCGAATGGATGTGTAAAGGTTACTCCTTTCTCACAGATTCATCTCTCACCTGTCTTCTTTTCCTGGACGAAGTGGAAGCAGTTACAGGAATCAGAGCTGTAGAAAAATTAGAGCTGTATAAATATTGCTTAATATGGAGATTGTAAAAAGAGCAAAAAAAGGTTAGATAGCCAATTCCCAGTACCATTTCAAGCACTGGGTGTGTAAATCAGCATTTACACTTCTGATAAAATGTTTTATTTTATTTTTAATTTTAGTCCATAAATTGAAACTAACCTTCCACCACTGCAGCTTTCTATAACCTTTCAATTACCTAATGAGGGTGAAAAGGTTGTTGCTAGATAGGAAGAAAACTCTGGCAACAGAAAGAGGGCTTTATTCTTCACTCTTCATGCAACTGTTATCTCAGAGGAATCCCATAGAAGTCTTACCAGAAGATCTAGCAAGCAGACAATGATATTGCTCAGGAAGAAGTAATACTAATAATAATTAATTAAGATAATAATGAGACCAACCCAATAACGAAGGAGTAATTTAATTTTTACACGGTACTTAATTCAACTGTGGAACATGTGGGTGCAAAGAGTTCCAAAAGGGACTGAGCAAACTCAGGGAGAAAGTCTCCAAGAGCTATAAAGCACAACCTACATGTAGTGTTCCTCTGGCAAAAGCAGTGCACTGAGAGACATGGAGAACAAGGGAGATGTCCATTTTTTATTCATAGTTGTTTCTGAATCCAGCTGCTTGGATTATTCAAACAGATTGCACCCAGGTGAAACAAAATGCAGTATGGAGTAAACTGTGCACAAAATGAAGCAGTGGGCAGTCATACATCGCCTCTGGAATAATACCTTTGAGGTAGCAAGATGACTGACGTTGGGCGAGGTAGATTTGTACAGCTAGTTCAGTTACAACCAGAGGCCTAAGATCAAAGATTCATAATCAAAGATATGAAGTCAAAGATCCCTTCCTCTTTCCACATTCCTCTCTCAAAGTTTATTTATCTCATAAGTAGACATTCTTTGAATTAGATCCTTGAAAAGAACAATACCATTTTTGTTTCCCTCAAATCACATCAATACTGGTTGCAACTACTCACAGTCAGCTGAGTGCACTGCATAATTTATTGTGTAAAAGCAGATTTTCTTGTTGTTTCTGTGGTGCTGAGATTATCTTGCGTTAGAGGCAGGAATCTCTCCCGCTCCATTGCTTTTTCTTTTTGGACTATATAAGCCATGTTTCAAATTTACTGGAATTAAGTCCCAGCTGCTGAATATCAACCTTTGATCACAGAGGCTGGCACAAGTAAGTTTCTTGTTACGCTGTTGTTTTCTTTCTTCGTTAAAGAATCTGCTTGGGAGATTGTTAGTAAAACCTCCTTTTGCTGAGTTGTTATTTCCCAATTCACCTGCTCACTCCAGCTAAAGAAAAGCGTCAGCGTGCTCTATAACATTTCTTCAGCTTCCTGCCCTTCAGAATTACATGCTCTGGGACTTTAGAGAGCCACGCGGAGAAGAGCACGTTGCAGAAGCTCCTCCTCACTGCCTGTTCCTCTCCAATTGTACTTGGCATTTACATGCTTTGGGAGCAGGCATCTTGCTGATGCCAGGAACAGACAGATGAGGTCAGTGAGGATAGATGCTGTTCAGTGCTTCCTACAACAACCAAAAGGCACCTACTGGCAATTGCAGAAGACTGGTCCATCAGAATCCAAATTCTGGCAGAGACACATTGCTGGTGAGTCAGTCCTCTAGAGCAGCTTGAAGGGGTCTTTGTTATCTGTATCCTTCTCCCCATAAGCAAAACACGGTAAAGATCTTGCTGCAGGACAGAGAAGCCAGGTCACTCACAAGCAGCAGTAGTATAATTTATTATTTATCGAGTGCTAGCATCACAACGACATGCAGCAGTAGAGATGAGACTAGAAACATTCAGGCATTATTAAACCTCATATTCTTTATGTGATTGGATGAAGCTGAAGTCTGGCTTTGTCTCATTTTTTCTTTCTCTAATATATTTCTTTGGTCTAAAGTATTTCAAGTGATCAGAAGAGATTTTCCTTTTTTTTTTTTTTTCTTTCTAGGTTTTCTAGTAAAATGTGAAATTAGATGAATAATTTTGAGTACTTTTGTCCTGTTCAGTAATTCTCATTGCAAAAATGCTGTGATCTGTGAATCTCAATTCAGCAAAGCCAGAAGGAAAATTAATCCCTAGTGTGTTAATTGTCTCTGATCCCATTGAACCACTGGTCTTACTGCTGGGACTGCCTATTGGCTTGCCAGTTAGTGCCTGTTGGACAGCAGGATCTTTCACATAAACATCTGTTTAGGGGAATTTGATGGAGGCTATCTCTTTCCATGGCTACTGAATAATGATGCAGGAAGGACAAATTCTCCGAAGTGCAGGCACCCAGAGCTGCAGACAGGCACTCAGTGCATTGTCAAGAGCATTCAGGGTATTTTTAAGTATCACTGTGAACCTGTAGGACATGATATCAATATATTGGAATCAAAGGAATTATACTAAGAACTTTCTGAGTTTTAGGTGTTAAACATCTTGAAAAATTTGGTCCCAGGTTATTGGGGGGGGAGGGAAGAGATTTCAAGTTTGTAGATGTAGAAGATGCATTGGTTTCAAAATAAATATCCTACAGACCTCTGAACTCTTCTTCACTGTGCTGTCTTGCTCACATCCAAAGTAATCAGTGCAGAGCTAATGACATTGCATTTCTTTCTATGGCAACAGCTGCTTCTGAGGAAAATATAAGAAGCACAGAATAAATTCAATAACTTCCCATGGATGACCACTCATGTCATGTCACGTAAATGAGCCTGGAAACAGAGTAGGATGTCTTTACGGAAGAATATAGAAGGCATGAAGAGCTTTGTTGCCAATTACAAATAGATATTGGAATACTGAAAGGAACATAAGATGAAATCTGGTCTAGGCAATTACTTCCACATACCTTTATTGGTGTGATAGTAACAATTCATGACTACCTATACAAAAAGGTATGTTACAGCTGCTTCCAAATATGATCCAAGCTTTTACAGTGCTTTTATTCACTGCCTCCTTTTTCAGCAGCAACCACTGAAAAAGCTCTCAAACAATACGAAGATTCTTTAAAAAAATCTGTGCTGGGATAACTGCTCAGACTGTTTCCTCACTGAAGCAAGAAGTGTGTTTTCAAGTGAGCTACAAGGGAAAAACACAGCCATAGGATCTCCTGGAGGCCGGAGTCACAGCTGAAAATGGGGTGCTTCAGGCCATAATTAGGGATTCCATTTTAAAGATGCTCCTTTCCCAGCACATTTCTATCAGAGACTCCCAGTAAGATGGTGTTTCCTACAGCAGTGGAGCTTTCTCTCCACTTGCCTGGCTTAATAGCAAAACAGAGATTTCCACAGTCCTTAAAGGTGTTTTCACTTCTATCCTTATCAACCACAAAGTCAGCAAAGCCCTAAGTGGGTAGGTTAGCTCTACAGCAAAAGGCTAAGCTCATCTTTTTAACCCATATAGCTTCATAGTTTGTTTTGATGTCAGAATTTGGAACTTGTTTGCATGAGATGTGTGTAGCTGGGAGTGGAAACAGCTTCGTTTCCTGATATGGTTTAGAATGAGCTCTGAAACCACTCTATATAAAAACTCAGGTGAGCTTCATCCACTTGTAAAGAGCCAGCACAAGGAAATACAGCTATAGGAAAACATAATTGCACAAAAGCTTTATGGAAATATGGTTATGTCACAAAAACACGTCTTCTGAATATAATGCAAATGGATTTAAAGATTGCCCTTTGCACCTTTGAGATCATCCTATACTGTTTTCAGTCTCCAAGAAAAGTTCTCCCATGCCAAGGGAGAAATGGGTTTCCTGGTAAAGTGCCATGCCACTCATGAGGCACGTAGCATATCTGTGACTCCAGAAATGTGAAGTCACAAGAAAATTCCTTCCCTTTGTATTGCAAAAGAAAACAAAATCAGATTCACTATGGGTACTGTTGCTGTAAACTTAAAAAGAGAGATTTTATTTCTCTATAGTAAACAGGGCTATAAATCTCTGGGCTATTAATACTGCTAAATTCTCTTGTTCTATCCAGCAAGTTGCATGATGCCCTTTATTTAGTATTTTAAAGAGTTCCTTATTCCCATTTCTTCTACAAATGACTAATTGGCCCCTCTGGCAATTAGAAACAGGCTGCTATAACTTTAAAAAAGTGCAAGGAAACTGATAGCAATGATTGTATTTGAAATGTTCTGTTCTGCTTTTAGAAGGATGAATCAGTCAACAACAAGTTTGCAGATGTTTTGTTTAAAAGGTTCTTACAACTTTAATAATCATTGCCTGGGATTTTTAAATTGTTCCTGAGTATTGCAATAAGCTGGAACCATGTTTGCCTCCAAACTTTAATTCTGTCTAATCCCTTTTTCTTTGTTTGATTTTTAAGAGAGAGGATAATGAAGAGTTTAAAGAAAAACAGCACACCGAGAAAACATGTCTTAAGCACTGATGGATGATTTAACAAGATTTTTTATAGCTCATAGACTCAAAGCCAAAGCCTGTCTCTGTTTTATAACCTCAGTATGCTGCAAATTTTGCTTGTAACAGGTAGAAGTGATGACTTTGAAAATCATTATGCCTTAGAAAAACAATCAAAATCTTCATAGTATTTGGTCACAGAAATCTAGCAAGTTAGATAAAATAATTCTCCTTCCCTTCTTCCCCATTCCTCGCTGTCTCTTTTCCAAAGGTCTGCACACTGTTCATACCTTATAGAAATATTGAGTCATCATATATGAGTGCTGTAATTCAATTCAGCAATTTCAAGTATTCTCTGAAAATTGCATTGCACTGTTAAATTTA
The DNA here is from genome assembly GCF_047663525.1 of Anas platyrhynchos. Lineage (NCBI taxonomy): Eukaryota > Metazoa > Chordata > Aves > Anseriformes > Anatidae > Anas > Anas platyrhynchos. Next base: position 189,660,741 of record NC_092587.1, on the reverse strand, counting down.
TTGCACGGATTTAAAGTCTTGGGTAATTTGCATTTTTGATAAAGAGTTGAAGGCTTGCTCTTATAAATCCTAGACATTAATACTCAGACCTATCTGAGCCCTCTGTGAAAGTGAAGGAGATAAATTGTGAGGGCAAGAGAGGGAGAACATGATAAATGAAATGGCAGGAAGAAAGAAGTAGAAGAACCACAGGAGGGAGAACTGAGGGAAAACAGAAAACAAATAATCATAAAAAGGCAGAACCTACTGATAATCTAAGAGCTGATTAGGTCCACAGTGCATTAGGGCTGAGAGCAGGCATCTGTTCGTGGGCATGGCGGAGCCTGAGTGACAGGGCTGATGGCAGGGCCTCGTAGTGCAGCTGTCTTCTCCCATGGGAGAGGGTCTGGCTTCTTCAGAGCCTTGCTGGCTGGTGAGTGGGAGGAAGCTCCTCTCCACGAGTCTGGAACAGGCACCTTCGTGTTGTCTGTGTGACAGTGGTGATTCCTTTGTGCTCCAGTGTGTGTGACTGCTTCTCCATCATCAAGGCGGGGAGGAGGGCCTCACGCCATTTTTCTTCCTTCTTAACATTCCCTATCAATCATCTGTGGAGTAAAAGAGTAATTTCAACCTGTTTGATTTGTGGACAACTTAATAATTTCCCAGAGAAAGAGGATACCCCTTTCAGGGTTTCTGTGTGAGCAAATGGTAGACTGCCATTTCTCAGCTCCTCTCCAAGACCCCTAGAAGTAGTCTCTGGACCTCCGAAGGGTTTGTGGAACAGAAGTGGTAAAGCCCAGAAGTTTTGGAGGTGAAGATATGTTATACCCACATACCCAACACAAAGGGGCTCAAATATCTGATTGCAAGGAGTAGTCATTGTTCAGCGTGTAGATAATCATTATTAAAGCAAGCAGGAGAAAGGCACTGAAAACAGAAAAGAAGGAAAGAGGAATAAACCCTTCTAACAAAAAGCAAGGGTTGAAATGTTGCTTTTTAAATAGCGAGTCTGTGAATTTCTTTATGCTCCCAGCCCAATTAACAGTGATAGCTGCCAGCTGAATTGGCAGCAGAAGAAATAAACTCTGCTCAGTAACATGGTAAAAGAGGAATTCCTCCGTCTCTTCGTGGTGTTTTAGTTGCTATGGGAGAAGATGCACAATGTGAGATTCAAGGTGCCTCTCTCAGGAAGGTGATGCTGGTTCACTGTGCTTTTCCCAGGCTTCCTGGTAGGCTGCTTTTCCATCACTTGACCCTAAGGTTTGGCCACAGAGGTTTCCAGTGGGCTGCCTGGCTAATCACCCAGCTGCTCTGCTCCCCTGAGACATCCACGGGGAAGTATACAGGGACCAGATTATTTTCTGGTGCTGATCTGAATTCTGATCAGATCCCTCAAAACAACAGCAAAAATACATTGCTAATCTATATTCAGGACCAACTGTATGAGCAGATAAATCTCTGAGCACTCTCAGGAATCTGATGTTGTAAAGTCCCACGTCCAAACTGGTAGTTAATAATGTCACACAACAATAATGAAAAGGGGTGGGAGTAGGGGGGAGGTGTCAATATTTACAGAATTTAATTAGATGACAACAAAAAAGTATAGCTGGCCTATTTTCCCTTTCCCCCTTTGGGTATTTTACCAAAAGGGAAAAAAAAAAAAAAATCAGTCATCTGCAAAGGTACAGGTTTAAGATTTGAATTCAACTTTTATTCTGAATATTTATTCTGAATAATAGAGGTAAAACTTTGAAATAACTGAAATTCTGAAATTCCATTCAAAACTATTACCGAGTCTTAGCTCGGCAGGGTCAGACCAAAGTCACACTCTATCTGCACTATTTGTTATATCCTTCCTTTGCCACTGGTTACTGTCACAGCAAGGATTCTGGACTGTGTGGACCTTCAAGTCCAACAGAGGGGCTTTTTTGTTATGTTCATGAGATTCATTTTCTCCCCTTGTTGTGTCCTGGAAAATACTACTGCTTGCTTTAAACTAACGTAGCCATTGATCCCAGGAAATATAAGTACATATTGTTCTGGATTCTGGAAACTCCTGCACTCTTCATGAAGCACATACAAAGAACAAGCATGGAAAGGCAAAGCCTGCCAGACTACACCATGTGCCCACTCATGATAACCTGACCAACAGGATACTAAGTAGGATTAATGTTTTTTCCTCTCCAGCAGAATTCTTCCAAACTGAAGAGACAGCACTCAGTAATTACAGGTTAGAGCGCATTAGCTGCTGTGGTGAGGACTGCAGTCACGCAGCACTTCATAGCAGATTATTTACTCAGAATCTCAACTGTTTGCAGAAAGCATTATACTACAACACTTTACACCAGCCTGAATCTGTCCTTTAACCTCTTAACTCAGTGCAAAAACATCATCCGTAAATGCCGCATACATTTGTTAAATATACTGTTTGACTGGTCATTGAGCATGTACCTGGGTCTGTAGCAGCTCTGCAAACAGATCATCATGCATGTTTGCACTCTGGGCTCCAGTTCCACTAGCTCTGATTGGAAAAATTGGTCCCCTGGTTTTTGAGCGTCTTTCCATTGGAGTGTTCAATCACTGAAATCATGGTAACGAGGATAAGAAACTGATATAAATTAGAGAATTAGAGGAGGATCCCATGAGTGGGAAGTTCATTTCTTCTCCCTGGTTTGACTTGCTGGATTACTCATCGAAAATCTTTTTTTTTTTTTTTATTTTATTTCATAAGTAATACAAAGCCTATAAATATACAAGCTTAACTCCACAGTAGGGCATCTTGTGCAAAAGCAAATAAATAAATCTAAACACCACGTTGGCATTTTTGTTTAATGCCATCATAGCTGCTGGTAAGTGGTGTGGTCTGGACATGTACTTATGTGGACATCAGTTTGGTGTGAACAGTCCCATTGCTATCCTGCCAAATGAAGCCATCAAACAGATGAAGAAAACAACCCACTTCAGTGCTCATCCATTTTCAGCCCTGTTCAAGCACACTCCATAGGCTAAGCTCCAGTGCTCAACTGTGCAGCCATTCCCTGGCAAATATTATGTCAAGCAAAGGTTATGTGAATAACCTTTATCCACTTGCTTGAATAAGTTTTGCTAACTGGGTGAGAAATAACTGACAAAGTTGGGTAATTCTGGTGGTTTTACCCTGCTGGGCAGCTAAACTCCACCACAACATCCTCATCATTCCTCCTCATCAAAGGAGAAGGGTGGAGTACATATGATGGAAAGGACTCAAGAGTTGAGATGGGGACAGGGAGGCTGCGGTCAGTCCCTGGCGCTTCGTCTCCGCCACTCCCTCAGGGTCCCTCTCTGCCCCTGCTCCCCGTGGGGTCCCTCCCATGGATGCCGTCCTTCCTGAACTGAGCCTGCGGGGGCTGCCCACAGGCTGCAGCTCCTCAGGAACTGCTCCCACTCGGCTCCGTTCCACGGGGTCCATCCATCAGGATTAAGGGCCGCAGAGGAACTTGTGCTGCCTTGTGCCTGGAGCACCTCCTGCCCTCCTGCTGCACTCATCCTGGGGGCTGCAGGGCTGCTGCTCTCTCAGCTCTCTCCCATCTCTCCCAGCTGCTGTAGCACAGCAGATTTCCCCTTCCTTCAATCTGCTCTCTCAGAAGCACACACAGCATAGCTCATGGCTCAGCTCTGGCCAGCAGCGGGTCCCTTTTGGAGCGGTCTGGAGCTGGCTCTGATCTGACCTGGGGCAGCTGCTGGGCTCTGCTCACAGAGCTTGCAGTCCCCTGCTGCCAAACCCTTGCCACATAAACCAAATACAGTAACAGGGAGCTGGATCAATCCTGACATCCAATTACTTCACGGAGGTGTTGGCACTGCTCCCTTTCTGCAGTCATCAGCTTTATCACTGGAAAGATTCAGAACCGGTGGAAGTTCTTCACTGGCAGCTCTGATACATGTTGCTTTGCTGATTATTCCCAGCTACCTAGTGTTGTGGATGGTTTCATAACTCCATTGAGAAAACAAACAAATTTATTTTTATTTTTATTTTTATTTTTATTTTTATTTTTATTTTTTTATTTTTATTTTTATTTTTATTTTTATTTTTATTTTTATTTTTATTTTTATTTTTATTTTTATTTTTATTTTTATTTTTTTAGCCTTCATCCTCTAGATACAAAACATGAACATGTGGCACAACTGTTGAGAGGGACTGGAGCACCTCTCCTATGAGGAGAGGCCGGGAGAGCTGGGGCTGCTCAGCCTGGAGAAGAGGAGGCTCAGGGGGATCTCATCCGTGTCCCTAAATCCCTGACGGGAGGGTGCAGAGAGGCCGGAGCCAGGCTCTGCGCAGTGGTGCCCAGTGCCAGGACAGGAGGCCATGGGCACAGCCGGGCACCCAGGAGGCTCCCTCTGAGCACCAGGCAGCACTGCTGTGCTGGGCGGGTGACGGAGCCCTGGCACAGGCTGCCCAGAGAGGCTGTGGGGTCTCCTCCTTGGGGAGCTCCAAAAGCCGCCTGGACGTGGGCCTGGGCAGCCTGCTCTGGGTGTCCCTGCCTGGGTAGGGGTGGTACCAGGTGGCCTCCTGAGGTCCCTTCCTACATCAGTTGTTCTGTGATTCTGTGAACTGCTCTTTGAAAATAATTATCCTTAATGTGTTCAATTAATGAAAACAGCAAAATAGCCTATGTCGTGGTCTTAAAAGACTTTCACTGTGGTGAAAATGGAGAGATTTGGTATGTGTTTCATATGGCAAACCATTACAGCTAGCAAGTGATGTTTCAAATAGTTTTTACATGTGCACGTCCTGACTGAGTCACAGCACCTCAACCCCTTGGCTTCTTTAGTCTGTCATCAGCATTATCACCCCAGCCCAACAGTTCTCAAATAACACTCCTGTTGCATGTAATTTGCCTGACCTGCTTGACATAAGTTTTCATGTAAGTGGCTTTATCTCAGCATACCTCTGGGTGCTGTAGAAGCCACCATGCAGTGTAAGTAGACTAAACACAGAGAAGAAATAACTTACAGTGCACTAACCCTCTTCCTGTCCTTTGGTCTGGTGACTTCCCGAGGTTGGCCTGTTCCTGCAAATCACAAAGCAGGCCTTGTAAACAATTATATTACTCTGGCTAAAGCAGGGGGAGTTGCTTTTGGTGCTAGTGCATGGGTCTAGTGTGGGCATAATGCTAGAACAGGTGATATGGAGCTCCAGGAGACAGTTCTTTGTCTTCCCGATGATCAGAATGCAATAGTTCCTTGTGGGAAATAATGCCTTCTGCAGTTAATCTGGATCTTTACCTTAAAGAAAACCAAAATTGAATTTCAATGCTATTCTTTCTATTTTTAACGTTTTATGTATTTGAGGCAGCTGTTTTTAAGGGTTATACTGAAATATCAGAAAATGATATATTTTTCTGCATGTATTTCTTGTTCCTTTCAGTGCCACAAAATTTTAAATATGCCAAGGAACAACATATTGAAAGTCAAGTAGTTGAGTCAGCTTTATTTGAAGGCCAAATGAAATTGTCCAGACTGAAATTTTACTTCTTTTTTTTTTTTTTTAATTTTAATTTTTTACAACCAACAATAGTAATAACCAGATTGAAAGTATTACAATACAAGAGATTGTGTTGTGAGGAATGAAGCCAGATGGGTCTCCAGCTGTCACCTTAAAAATAAAACATTAGAATCCAATTAAAATGCACTTTGGTTTATATTTCACTGAACTGTTGCAATAATTAATTTTAGACCTATACAACTACCCTCACTTTTCATTTATAGCTTCATTCTACAAGCTACCTTGGTGCTTGGTTTTAAGTAGCAGAAGTAAGAATTTCTTTCTGTATCTGGACTGCTCCCAGTTGCATCCAGCCACAACAACTGGGTGAAAGTCCTTGTTAGTGTGTTGCTGGAACATGGATGTAGTTTAGAGCGTGTCCTCTAAGCAGCCCCATGGAAAATAGAGCAGGCTTGACTGCACATGCTTTTGGGCATGAGGGCTTCAGTTTCGTACTTGGAAATGGATCTCATGTTGTTCTGGTCCAACAATATTTGCATGGAAAATGTCCATTGGAAATTGCTTGTTCAATAAAGTGAAAATGCTCTGGAGGTTTCATGTAGCTTTCAACACAATATCCTAATTTCTAAATGCCTCAATAATATTGTTATTTGATTCTATTTTACAAACATGGTAAGGTCAAAGTTGAAATGATTAATTTTTAATTTGAACAAGGTAAGTTAATTTGCTTGATCCAAAGCTACACTTTTAAGAAATATTTAGCTTGAAATTTAGATCTTCACACATCCTTATAATTTAAACCCAAGCTGTCCTTAGGAATGCTTCAATTTACACATAGAACAGAATTTTTCATTTCCCCCCATGCCATTCCCAAGCCAAACAGGTTGTCTGAAGCTACAACTCAGATTTGCCCCACTGCAAATCTGTGAGGCTTTTCAATTCCTCTTGTTCTTGTAAAAGAGAAGCACAGCTTCATTGTCCATTTAATTTTCTGAGGATTTATGTACTGGGGTTAAAATATTCAAGCCTGGCTGTTTATAGAAAGAGACATATAAATCCACACTTAGCACTTAACTAGGTGGCCTCATTTTCTGATGTACCAAGTATTTATCCAGAGGCATGTTTATTTAATGTTAGGCACTCAAATGTAGAGTTCCAGCCTCATCTCTTTGAATATCATGCTGTCAGAAGAAACAGCCTACCCTATTGTTTATGCTAAATATACATGGACAATACCCCAAGAGCTATACTTGTGCACAAGAGAAAAGGACAGGCACAATCCCATCAATTAGTATTTTTACATGTTCATGATATTTTGGCTGTCCTCTTGTCCCTAGCAGTGTATTTCAGAAAGTGAGGCTCTATCCATGACTGATCATTGCTTCTGCCTGTTGTAAGGAACACAGAAGTTGCTACCAGCTTCATACAGGCAATATGAAAAATGGATAGAAAGTAAAGACAGAATGTCATGGAGAGTAATACATACTTCTGTCAAGCACAAGCTTGTGAAAAATACTGTAAACCTGAGGATTTGGGCAGAAAAAAATCAAGACAACCCTCTCAGCCAAGACTGATGTCTTGAAATTACGTATCCTGTGGGCAAATCCTATTTTCAGATAAGTCAGTTTTGATTTAGTTTGTTTCTGCTATTGATGATTGCTAGCGTTATTATTTATCATAAAAATTATTATAATGTCACATTTATAAAATACCAGCAGTATAAGTAGCACATAAAAATAAAATTCCTTCCTCATAGCTATGTTGTCAGGCTTAATTTCTTAGTGTCTCTGACACTTGACTGAAAGATGCCATAGAGCTGAACATTACAAGCAGTTCTTATATATGACAGTCACAAACTGCTTTCATTTCCTATGGTTCTAATGAAATGGGCTGGTAAAAAAAAAGAAAGGGAAAAAAAAATAGAAGAGCTTTCTTCAGTTTCATCATTGCTTAGTAGATACTATACAGCTAAAAATAGCAATGCTTACAGTAGTAAAAAATACTGCTGTAGTGTGAAGCCATGGAAAACTTACACGGTGCAATGCACATTTAGGTAACTGTCTTTTGCAGCTGCTATCAGCAGTTCCTCTGCAAGGGAAAAGATGGAGAGAAGGCAAAAGGAGTTGGTTAAAAGGGATTACGTCAGCAGGAGAATATGCAGGGCTTGATTTCAGAGAGCTGTCAAAGTCTCCGTGCCATCATCTCTCAGCTCATTGCTGCTTTATTTTTCAGCCTCAGCACCACTCACGGCATCACAGAGTGGCTGAGGTGGGAAGGGACCTCTGGAGACCATCTGGTCCCATCCCCAGCTCAGGCAGGGACACCTACAACAGGTTGCCCAGGACCAAGCCCAGAAGGGACATTGCTCCGTGCTCCTTGGAGGGGTTTTCCCTACCAACTACCAGCTCTTGTTTCAGGAGCTGTGTCTTGGGGGCTGCTCTGCATTGGAGCACTCCTTGCACTTCTTGCCTTTCTCTTAAGGAAGGAAAGTGCTGAGTTCAGTCTGATATTAAACTACTGACCTAGAAAGGTTTTGCTGTTTTGTTCTTGATTCAGGGTGTTGGTGTGGCTCTTCTACCACTGTTTCGAATATGCTGTAGGTGTATAAAGTAGTAACACCAAAACTTTAATTATTCAGGACCATTAGACAGATGAACCCTTGCAAAATCTGGAATTAACCTTCCTAAGGTCTGAGCATACGTGTATTCATCCACACCCATCTCAGGCTACCCAAGTGATGGAGAAGGGGAACATTGTGCTGCAGCTGTTGTCAGGAGCTAAAAATAACTCTGTTCCCTGAGATCCAGACATGCCCAATGTCACCGTACGCAGTTTATTGAGCTTTGTTCCGAGGGGGTGCAGATCCCCCCCGCCACAGCCTTCTCCTGCTGCCCAGCCTGGAGACATTTGTTAACGTCACTGGCACAAGCATTTGCAGAGGAACTAAACTGGCAATATCAAATCACACAAATCACTTCGCAGAAGAAAAGAGCAGCAGCTTGCTGAGGCAAGGCAGGTATGATTAGACCTTGCTTCAGACTTACAATAAATGTTTTTAAAACAAACAGAAAATTTCCACAGATACAAGGAAAAAAAAGGCAGGATCCTGCTGGAGAGGAGGGGACTGTTTCAAGAATACTATGGGTTTACAGCTCATTTCCAACATGCTCATGTTTATGCGGTGTCAGAAGTGAACTTAGGGTCTTAGATTGAAAAAAAAAAAGGACCACAGAAATTGGGAAAAGGAAGATTCGGGGTGGGGGGGGGAAGGAAAAAAAAAAAAAGTGCTTTGAGAAGGGGAGAGGGAGTAAGAAGGGTGCAGAAGGGTCTAAGGCAGAGCACAGCAATTGCACTTGTTTGGAGGGAGGTGATCTAGGGCTTTGCTGCAAGGAGTGATGTCCCAGCAGCACCCTGCTGTTGGCTATGACAGAAGTGACAACCAGTGCCATTTGGCTATCTGGAGGCACAGTGTGTCACAGGAACCTGCCAGAGTCCACATCTCTCTCTGATGTGGACCACAAACCAGTGTGAACACATGGAGAGCAAGGACCTGAAAACCTGAAAAGCAAATGGCACTGTTAAAGAAACTGATTTTGGTGACTTGGGCCTTGCTGGAGCTAAAAATTATGGCAGTTCAATTGGAAGGGTGCAAGAATAAGTGCCTTGGTATTTGTCCTGGCTATTGCTGCCATTGCTTTCCTATCTCTGTCATTGAAGGAAGAAAAAAAAAAGGTGACAAAAAAGCACAAAAAGAGACTTCTGAAGTTGATGTCAAAGACAAGCAAAATATAATACATGAAAAGGCCAAATTTGCTAGGAGGTGCCAGGAACAAGGGCAAACAGCTGAAGCTTTTATTACTGCAGATCACAGTTTTGCTGAATATTGCATATACAGAATGTTAAAAGAGGAATTAATAAGAGGCAAAATAATTTTGGCAAAAGAGACAACCAGTTCATCAGCACAACCTACACTTAGGCTCAGATCGCTTGCTAATACTGGCTTGAGCGAAAGTGGTGCTGACCTACATACCAGCAGTACAGGAGGAACTGCAGCAGACCAGTGAAGAATAGAAACACAAACATGAAAAGAGCAGCTGCAAGCACTTTTAATATCAGAAGCAGTGCTCAGTGAATGAGGAAAAAAAAAAAAAAAAAAATTTAACAAGAGATAAGCTGAATAAGTTGTGGGAGATATGGCAATATACCACGCCATACATGCCAAAAAGTCCCCCTGAAGACTCAGCATGTGAGAGCAGCCACAAGGGACATGTTGTCAAAGCAGGTACAGCAGCAGGCACACAATCACCAAACCCATGTTTTTAGTCCCCAGCTTGAAAGAACAACACTTTAGTAGAAATACACATTAAATAATCAAAATTTTGCATTTAAAATTAGAATATTTGATGGCAGCCAAGACAGTTTCACTAAAAGATTAGAGCAATAGGATTTGAGTTGGATATATGGAAAGACTCAATAGGATATCAAGTATAGTTTAGAATGGTACAGGATGTGGTTTGAGCTACTTCTCTGGGAACCTCAGAAAACGATGCAAAGGTCTCCAATGGATTATTTATGTGGTGCTGAGTCTTGCCTTGTCTCTATCGTAACATTCTTGTTTGGTGTCTGTCTAACATATTTTTATTTCCTGTGTATCTAGAAATGAGATTATATTAAACTGTGACAAGAGAGCATCATTTAAAGATCGTTGACTGTTCCTGCTACCCTGGAAGTGTATAACTGAGTTCAGCAAAAGCTTTAATACTGTCCCTGAGTTTGCATATTGATAAAGGGTGGTAATATATGACTAGAAATGTGAAAGTCTTCTGACTCTCTCAAAACACATTCTGTTGCCCTCTGCTAATTCGGCTGGCATTCAGGGAGATAGGTAGGTTTTGAACCAGTATGTGCCAGGTCACTTGGAAGGAATTCATACAACCAGATTCCATACACTTATTCTTTTTCAATATCTTTCACCATATTTCACCAATCAAATTCATCTCAGAGCTGAAAACCCTCTTTATGAGCTGGAATGGAAATGAACTGGGTTGCTCAGAATAGGAGCAAAGATAAGAAGAAGGCCCAGCAGCAATGTAAACACATCCTAGAAAATTTCTCTGTAAAGAATATTGGTGTGGGTTTCTAGTCAATATATATGTCTATATCTCATGCATTTATCACATACTTGTCTGGTCTGTGGCTTGGGTTAGTGTTGGGTTTAAGATTATCATTTCAAAAAAGAAGTAATTAATAGCTTCATTTATTACTTTGACTGTTAACCATCAGTGACACTAATATTGAGTCCACTCATGCCACTTGGCAGACTCTGATTTCTCATCATCCTGTGCCCCCAGAAGGATTGACCAGAAGCCGGGGTCTGCAGTGTGGGCACGCTCCTATGGCCCAGCCTTGGCAAACAGCCTGGCCCACAACAGATGCTGTGATAAGAACGTGGCTATAAACAGTGTGAGCACGGATCATATACATAAAACTGTCTGGGAGGGTGTTTATCCAAAGCGATGAAGTAAAATAGGAAGATGACCATCAGCTGGGTTAAACAGTAGCTAGTGATTTACAGAGACGCTTTTGAAACAAAGAAGTTAATGTGAAATATGAGAGAAACATGAAAATTTCTAACAGCAGGGGAGACCTTGGAGCAGGAACAGCATCAGACAAAACTTGGTGTGATGCTGCCAGAATTACCACTGAATTTGCAGCCTGTGCCAAGGCTGGGCAGAGCAGCTGCCCAATGGACACTGCGAGGGGCTGGCGCCCAGCTAGTGGGGTGCTGCAAGTGGGGATCCACATCTGGACTGTGTGTATGTGAGCCTGGCCGTCCTTTCTCACCACTGCACATATTAGTGGTCTGCAGGGAGCAGCACAGGCTCCTGTAGGGCTGGGACACCCATACCTACTAAAGGAGTGTGCAAGCAGGGGAGCTCACACTGCTAGGAGAGGGGTGAGTGCTGCTAACTCACGTTTGTGCATGCACATGTGTATGTGTGTGTGATTAGAAATGTCTGGGATAAGCTGCAGAATAGTTTTTGGTCATTTGTAGCTGTTTGTTAACGTTTGTAAGCATCTGGTATTGTGGTTTACCTGCTGTATTACTGATATTGATTCCGGACGTATTGTTCACTGACTGTCAATTTGTTTGCTAAGCAACACTGCTTTGGCACTGATTTGCTTAAACTGTATCAACTGAACAAGTTTGTTCTGTAGCATCTAGAGATGCATTACTGTTGTATTTACATCCCCTTTGTTCCTTTGTGGTTATTATTGTGTTTGGGAAGGCTGTGTCTGTTGTTCCAAGGACAAAACTTTGAAAATGTGGATAGCCTTTTACTTCCCAATTGCTTTACAGTTTCAGGATGTAAATAATTAGTCCTTTCCTAATAGAAAAGAGTTTAAGCTGTTGTACAAAACACCATCTTTCTTCTGTTTCCTTCCCATTGATATTAGGAAGGAACATTTATTCTTTCTGAGACTCAGAGATTGACTGTTCTGTACAACTCTGGGAGTTACCCTGCCCTTGGTCAGTAAAGCCTTTGTTCAGATGTTCTTGGCCGATACCTTTCCTGTAGGTCATATATGGAGTCAAAACATAGGTCAAGTATGGAGTTACCTTTACTCATGACACAGAGGTTTGTTCCTAGCATAAAGGTCAAGTCTTTGGTGAGTTGTCTCACAAGCAGGAAGGACAAAACTACAGTGTTTCCATTTGCTGAGGGATGGAAGGCAAAGAAAGAAGGCAGAAGAAAGGAGAACAGAGCTACTCTGCTGGGGGAGGAGAAGCATATTTTTAGGGACACGGTCCTCTCTTTTACTAACAAGAGTTGCCAACCTGGCATATTCTTGCTATTTGCCCACTTTTTTGGCCCATGATGTCTGTGGGTCTGTTTTGGACTGGCCTTAAACTCTATGTGCACAGATGCCCTGATTTTGTACGTCACCTCAGAAGCCAGAGCCACTGATGAGGTGCAGTGCCAAGCTCAGACAGCACATGCTGAAGAATAAAGTTCAGGTGAAAGAGCTCTCCAGAGTCTGTGCAGAGGCTGTACAAGACATACCAGGCCATCACTTTTCTTCCCTGTATTGGAAATACGCTGGTATCCAGCCCGTCCATCAAAGTTCACTGAATAGTAGGCAGGCAACTCAAAGCACTTCCCAGGGCAACCCAGCAGAAGGTCATCTCTAGGTGAGTGTGCTTGTGCCCCTTATTGATCCAGGAGCTTCACAGCCCAAGGTGACAGTGTGAACGCAGTAAAAGCTCTTACCGCTTGTCTGTTGTTTTCTTCTTGTGAGGAGAATGGAGTCAGTAGCCCCCCAAGTTGTGGAAAACACAATTTACCTGGTTGTGATAGCTGTGTACTCCCCATGGTGGTCGTAACGGCTTGCATGTTGAGGATTAGAAACCATTGCTATTGACATAGCACAGCAGCATTTCATTTATCTTGCATGTCATTTATTTTATGCTCTAACTGAAGGAATCAATTTTGACTGTGATCATTAAAAAAAACACTGAAATACGGTCTAGAAACCATTCCGGACACCAAGCCTATGGATGCTCACACTGACTCAGCATATAACAATTACCAAGAGATCATGTTTTGGTTTTCTGCAACTACTTGGAATTAAGAATAACTACAAATTCCTTTTATGAAAACAAAACAAAAGGCATTTTCCAGATTGGGTAAGCGTTGATGGAAATGTTGCTTTTTTATTTGGTTTTCCTTTAAAAAAAAAGTGTCTATATGGCCACACTTTGTGTCACGTGTGTGTGTATTGAGATTGTGTGGAAAGTTACTTTCTAATAATTTAAAGTGTGTAGGCCAAATTCAATTACACTGAGAGAGGGTTAGAAGTCTCAAAGGCATTATATTTTCTGTGAGTTTCGTGCCAGCCAGCACCAGGCTAATGCAGTAAGTTTGTTTTACTGTCTGTTGTGTTAAAGGGTAAAGAAGTTTGGCAGGACCTAAATCCCCCTGAATTCCAGCTTGCCCTCAGATATCAGAGGGGCTGGGGGTGGCAGGGCTTAGATTTGGAGTGATGCCCAATTCAGCACTAAAGTCCAGTTGCATTCAATATATTGAATTACCATGATCACAGGCACACAAATAGCACAATACAGCTTCAGTCTAGTAGATTAATGACTGGTGTAGTTTATTGAAGCAACAGGAGTACGAGTTCTTTTGGGTTGTCAGTGATAAATACACTGATGTAAAGCATGTGCAAATACCAAGCATACGACAAACACAACCAACTGCAAATGAGTTAGCTTATGAAACAACTCTGCAGGGACTGTTAGGCTTCCTGAGGGAGCACTTGGTATAACCAAGGGTTTGAATCTCACCCAACTGGAATCCCTGTGGGGGGAAAGAGAGGTTCAGCCTGTCGACTGATCCCAGAAGTCAGCAATGTCCTCCTGACTTGTCTGTGATGGTATCTTCCCTAACATTTGTCCTCTCTTGAGCCATTTTTATACTATATTCTTACATTTAGGTGGAGTTTGAGTGACTGTAGTCATACATATCTTCGTTATGACTGGTATAAAATGTTCTTGCTTTAGCTTTAAAGGTATAGGCTTAGAGAAATTCAGAGCTCATGCTCAGTGAAGGGTGGTCACACCTTGAAGCCATTGGGATGGAGGTTTTGGCATTGTAATGAGATTGTAATGAGCTAACTTCACCCAGAGGACATGATTTTGTTATCAGTTTGTCTCAGGGCTGGCCATACAGTCCATCAGTTCCATAGTACCATCAGGTTCCCCATCCCTGTGGTGGTATCACAGAGCCTGGATGCAGGGTCTTTGTTCCACCCTCCATGCTATTTCTCTTTAGAGTCAGCACACCAAGCTCCCCTGGTGTTGCCAATATCTAAAACTGCAGGTTATGTTGCCAAGGGGAATATCATGGAATAGATTCTTTGTAAATCTGCCACATCTCACCCTGGAATTTTCCTTAACGCTGAACCTTCTCTTAAGATACGGACATACCTTCGGTCTCAATAACTCACCTCCAGCAATTATTCCACAACTGTCTCTTTGGAAAAGGCTGCCAATGGAGAATTCTCCTATTACATTCTTGAGATTCACTTGGGAGAGGGACTTTCTGAAAAACCCAGCTTGCAGAAAGGTGTCAATCAAGCTTGCAGAAAGGTGTCAATCAGAGGTTGCACTCTTAGACACTGAAGTCAATCAAGCTCAAGATTTACAGCCTGGGCAAATTGAGCTTCTTTATTTCATGGGAACAGTTGTTTTGTTGTCAGAAACATTTTCATGTAAAAGGACTAATTGGCTGTAGTACTAGCTTGCTGTGAAAACACAATAGCTTCACATATCGTGCCTGGCTCCTAAAAAATCTTAAATATCATATAATTACCAATTGCAGACCTATAAACTAATATGAAAAGTTCAGCACTAGTTAGCCATTAAATAAATTTTATAAGTTTTTATGTCAAAGTTTGCAAATATTTTAATGTTGTCTTTAGAACACAGTACTCCTCGAACCATTATCCCAATAAAGTCCAAGTACAAAACTATAGCTAAGATATACAGCAAGGTGGTGAGTCAGAATACCATAAATAAGCAAATGATGGCAAGAATGACAGTGAAAGGAAACAGCTGCAAGAACATAGTTTGAAATAAAAACTAGCCTTAAGAAAAAGAGACTGCATCCTAGAAGAAGAAGGACTTTTATATTTATAGTTGCTGTATTTGCCAATGCTTTTTCAGTATGTGCTCCTATAACTTTTCAGAAGATTCTCAGAGAATTTTCTCTCAACATGAAGTCAGAAGAATACAAAATGCACAATTTCCAAGCTTAGATAATGCTGACAAAAATATAACATCATGGGAATTTGAAAGGAATATGTTTTTAGGTGAGAAAACTTCCTAGGAGGGTAATGCTGGCATATTATTTATTCATAATGTTCTCTAACTGGATGACATTATGTTTAGAATAAGCTTTTTTTTTTTTGCTTTTTTTTTTTTTTCTATTCAAAAAGAGGGGAAAAAAAGAGTTTATTATTACTTAATAAGCCTCTTTTATTCTATTTGTTTTCAAATTCTGACCCTTGCTACCCAATATAACAAGACTTTGATAGTTTGTGTGGTGGTAAACCTAACTGCTAAGCTGTAATGAAAGTTTTTCATGCTGCATAAGCTCTTCAGGCAACAATTTGTTGAAGTTAAAGAGAACTCTAATGGGAATCTCACTTATGTAACTGCTATATTTGAAACAGAACTGGGGTTCAGCAAATCCTTTCCACTGATTTTTTCATCTTTAATGCTGCCAGTTGGAAGAACATGCTAAATAGAAACTATCCTAAAATTGAAGTAAATTATTACTGTGCTGAAGACTGCTTCAGAACAACTAACAGATTTTCAGGATGGTGATAATATTTGTACTGTGTGCCAGTGTACTATGTACACTACAGTGGTGATAATATTGTACTATTGTACTATATTACTGCCTACTGGTCATGGCACAATTTGGAGATGCACTATGCATAAACCTCTTCAAGGTCAAACTAAAATCTTTGTTCTCTCAAAAATCTTATGGTCTAAAACATGGACAAAATAAGAGAAAATGATTCATCCATTCTACTTATAAAATAAGTATTTTTAAAAACAATGGACTCACAGTGATCTGTGTAATATTTATTTCTTGTGTTTAAAGTCAAATATAAGGGGCAGTTGAAATTTCAACAGGGTGCAGGAAATTATGTTTTTAGCCTAACCTCTGCTGATTTTCTGTCTCAGCCTCCTAAACAGAGGGTTGCTGTCCCTTCAGATATGGTGGCATGTCTTGTTTCACTGCTCCTGAAGTGGTTTCTGTCAAAAGATCTTGATTTACCATAAAGAGTTCTGCCTGGGTTTATAAAACCCATTCTTCTGACAGAACAAGCAGAGGAAGCAGCTCTCCATGCAGCTATGCTGCTGTAAGATAATCATAACCTCCATAGAGAGAACTGATGAGCAGTTCTATGTTAGCTGCGTGCAGTACTCTCTTCACCTGTGGTACCTGCAGCCAAAACTGCATGTCTTGTCTGTGCCTGATGTTCATGAATGTGGGCTGCCCTCTGAAGCAACCAAGATCAGAGGAGGGATTCAGAATAAGGGAAAACATGTTGGTGTGCCAGGAGGCCTAGTATACAAGGCTCCTGAATTGACTTAAAGAGCATTAATGTACTCTCAAGCAAGTTAGTGAGAAAGAAAGAAAATAATACTGAAGATAATGACTATAAAAGAACAGAGAAGATTTTGAGAAGAGTAATTAGCAACAAAACTTCTGCTGGAAGCACCAGAACCAGAGTGGAATACTCATGAGCAGAAGATCTGATTTGAAATTCCTTCCACCGTCTTAGACATAAGACTATTAGGATGCTTTTTCCATTCAAGATGGATATAAGCATTGCTCTGGAAGCCAAATACTGTTACATCTGCTTGAATATATCTGTACCTAGTTCCAGGCCTAAGTGTGCTTGTCAAAGACTTTAAGGTTTGCATCTCTTATCCAGCTTAGTGGGTCCAGCTTTGTATTCTGCCTTCCACTTTCCTGCCTCTCTGTGTCATTGCTCCTCTGTTTAAAGACAAATTTATGGTGTCTTTGGTTTTCATTTAATTAAATATTTTTGACGAGATATATCTCATTTCTCTTCTCTGCTCCTTCCTTCCCCATGAGTTTACACACTGCTTTCTCCAAATGTTTCAGCCTTCAGATAACGAGTTCTTCAAATCAGGCTGAGTGAACAGTTATCACAGCATGAAAACCTCTGCTGTGGTATCTGACAACCAGATACCATCTCCAGAATGGTGTGCCAGTCCATTGGGGTGTTTTTTCTACATGTGTGGTTGTCCTGTGGTACCCGAAGCCTAAACGAGCGCGAGCTACGAGATGTGCGAAAAGATTTTGGTCGCTGTATAGGTGAGCAGCTTGTCACCTGGCTGCTCCGGTGCTGGGACTCTGGAGCCAATTGTGTGGAATTAGACGGCAGGGAAGCCAGACGGTTGGGATCCCTTGCTCGAGACGCCGGCATTGACAAAGCAATTGCAGATGGAGCACGACCCACCAGCCTCTGGAGGCGTCTCCTCTCAGCTGTGAGGGAAAGGTATCCCTTCAAGGAAGATATTTTATGTCTACCAGGCAAGTGGACCACTATGGAGAAGGGAATCCAGTACCTGAGGGAATTAGCCGTACGGGAAGTGATTTATGAGGATCCAGACCAGACACAAACATCCAAAGATCCAGATGAAGTCAAGTGTACACGACCCATGTGGCGGAAGTTTGTACGGAGTGCACCATCATCATATGCCAGCTCATTGGCAATAATGGCCTGGAAAGAGGATGAGGAACCCACAGTGGATGAAGCGGCTAAACAACTCCGGCAGTACGAAGAAAGTCTCTCCTCTTCCTTACAGGCCTGCGTCTCAGCTGTGGAGAAACTTTCTGAAAAGGTTCACCAACTTGAAGAGAATCTATTGTCCTCCCCACCTGAACCAACCAGTGCCCACCGACCAAAAGAGAACACCTGGGAGAAAACACTTTCTGAAAAGTTTCACCAACTTGAAGAGAGATTATTCTCCTCCGCACCTGTACAAAGCAGTGTCTCAGCTGTCAGGGGTAGGCGTTCACCCACACAAGGAAGACGATATGGTGGGTACTCACCCCGTGCCACCCTGTGGTTTTACTTACGAGACCATGGAGAGGACATGAGAAAATGGGATGGAAAATCTACCGCGACCCTAGAGGCACGGGTACGTGAGTTGCAAAAGAAAACAATCAGGAAAAAAGGATTCTCCGAAAAGTTTGCTGCTCCAACTTCCAGCAGACAATCCTTCAAACACAGAAACGAAGAAGATTCTGACCAGGATTAGGGGGGCCCTGCCTCCAGCCAGGGGGAGGAAAGGGACAATCGAGTTTATTGGACTGTGTGGATTCGATGGCCTGGCACATCACGCGCACAGAAGTATAAGGCTTTAGTAGACACCGGTGCACAATGTACTATAATGCCATCGAGCTATAAAGGACCAGAGCCCATCTATATTTGTGGAGTGACAGGAGGATCTCAGCAGTTGACTGTATTGGAGGCTGAAGTGAGTCTGACTGGGAATGAGTGGGAAAAGCACCGTATTGTGACTGGCCCGGATGCTCCATGTATCCTTGGCATAGACTATCTTAGAAGAGGATATTGCAAGGACCCAAAAGGGTTCCGGTGGGCTTTTGGTATAGCTGCCTTAGAGACAGAGGGCATTAAACAATTATCTACCTTGCCTGGTCTCTCAGAGGACCCCTCTGTTGTGGGGTTGCTGAGGGTCGAAGAACAGCAAGTGCCAATCGCTACCACAACTGTGCACCGGCGGCAATATCGCACTAACCGAGACTCCCTGATTCCCATCCATAAGCTAATTCGTCAATTGGAGAGCCAAGGAGTGATCAGTAAGACCCATTCACCTTTCAATAGCCCCATATGGCCAGTGCGAAAGTCTAATGGCGAGTGGAGACTAACAGTGGACTATCGTGGCCTGAACGAAGTCACGCCACCACTGAGTGCTGCAGTGCCGGACATGCTGGAACTTCAGTATGAACTTGAATCGAGGGCAGCCAAGTGGTACGCCACAATTGATATCGCTAATGCATTTTTCTCCATCCCTCTAGCAGCAGAGTGCAGGCCACAATTTGCCTTCACTTGGAGGGGAGTCCAATATACTTGGAATAGGCTGCCCCAGGGGTGGAAACACAGCCCTACCATTTGCCATGGGCTGATCCAGTCTGCGCTAGAGCAGGGGGAAGCTCCTGAACACCTGCAGTACATCGATGACATTATTGTGTGGGGTGACACAGCAGAGGAAGTTTTCGAGAAAGGGAAGAAAATAGTCCAAATCCTTCTGAAAGCCGGTTTTGCCATAAAACAGAATAAAGTCAAAGGACCTGCACGAGAGATCCAGTTTTTAGGAATAAAATGGCAAGACGGACGTCGTCAAATCCCAATGGATGTGATCAACAAAATAACAGCTATGTCTCCACCAACTAACAAAAAAGAAACACAGACTTTCCTAGGTGTTGTGGGGTTTTGGAGAATGCACATCCCAAATTACAGTCTGATTGTAAACCCGCTCTACCAAGTAACCCGTAAGAAGAATGAGTTTGAATGGGGCCCTGAACAACGACAAGCCTTTGAACAAATCAAGCAGGAAATAGTCCATGCAGTAGCCCTTGGGCCAGTTCGAACAGGACCAGATGTAAAGAATGTGCTCTACACTGCAGCCGGGGAGAACGGCCCCACCTGGAGCCTCTGGCAGAAAGAACCTGGGGAAACTCGAGGTCGGCCCCTGGGGTTTTGGAGTCGGGGATACAGAGGATCTGAGGCCCGCTATACTCCAACTGAAAAGGAGATATTGGCAGCATATGAAGGAGTTCGATCTGCTTCGGAGGTGGTCGGTACTGAAGCTCAGCTCCTCCTAGCACCCCGATTGCCGGTACTAGGCTGGATGTTCAAGGGAAGGGTCCCCTCTACGCATCATGCAACTGATGCTACATGGAGCAAGTGGGTTGCATTGATTACTCAGCGGGCTCGAATAGGAAACCCCAGTCGCCCAGGAATATTGGAAGTGATCATGGACTGGCCAGAAGGCAAATACTTTGGGATATCATCAGAGGAGGAGGTGGGTCGTGCTGAAGAAGCCCCACTGTACAACCAGTTACCAGAGAATGAAAAGAAATATGCCCTGTTCACTGATGGGTCCTGTCGTATTGTGGGGAAGCATCGGAGATGGAAGGCTGCTGTATGGAGTCCTACGCGACGAGTTGCAGAAGCTGCTGAGGGAGAAGGTGAATCGAGTCAGTTTGCAGAAGTGAAAGCCATTCAGCTGGCTTTAGACATTGCTGAACGAGAAAAATGGCCAGTTCTCTATCTCTACACCGATTCATGGATGGTAGCAAATGCCCTGTGGGGATGGTTACAGCAATGGAAGCAAAACAACTGGCAGCGTAGGGGCAAACCCATCTGGGCTGCTGCATTGTGGCAAGATATTGCTGCTCGGGTAGAGAACCTGGCTGTGAAAGTACGCCACGTAGATGCTCATGTGCCCAAAAATCGGGCTACTGAAGAACATCAAAACAACCAGCAGGTGGATCAGGCTGCTAAGATTGAAGTAGCTCAGGTGGACTTGGATTGGCAGCATAAAGGTGAATTATTTATAGCCCGATGGGCCCATGACACCTCAGGCCATCAAGGTAGAGACGCAACATACAGATGGGCTCGTGATCGAGGGGTGGACTTGACCATGGATGCTATAGCACAGGTTATTCATGACTGTGAAACATGTGCTGCAATCAAGCAAGCCAAACGGTCAAAGCCTCTTTGGTATGGAGGACGATGGCTGAAATATAAATATGGAGAGGCCTGGCAGATTGATTACATCACACTCCCTCAAACTCGCAATGGCAAGCGCCACGTACTTACAATGGTGGAAGCAACCACCGGATGGCTGGAAACATATCCTGTGCCTCATGCCACTGCCCGGAACACCATCCTGGGCCTTGAAAAGCAAGTCCTATGGCGACATGGCACCCCAGAAAGAATAGAATCAGACAATGGGACTCACTTCCGAAACAACCTTATAGACACTTGGGCCAAAGAACATGGTATTGAATGGGTGTATCACATCCCCTATCATGCACCAGCCTCCGGAAAAGTCGAACGATACAATGGCCTGTTAAAGACTACCTTGAAAGCAATGGGCGCTGGGACGTTCAAAAACTGGGATACGCATTTAGCAAAGGCCACTTGGTCAGTCAATACTAGGGGATCTACCAACCGAGCTGGACCTGCCCAATCAAACCTGTTACGTACTGTAGATGGGGATAAAGTTCCTGTAGTGCATGTAAAAAATATGCTGGGTAAAACAGTCTGGGCTACTCCTGCCTCAGGAAAAGGCAAACCTATTCGTGGAATTGTTTTCGCTCAGGGACCTGGATACACTTGGTGGGTGATGCAAAAGAACGGAGAGGTCCGGTGTGTACCTCAAGGAGATTTAATACTGGGTGAGAATAGCCCATGAACTGAATTGTACCATGTTAAATAGTATATTATACTGTATGTTATCACTACCATGATTACTATAGGTGACTAATTAGAATGTATGGAAAAGAGTGTAACCTGAGCATGACATAAATGGTATGGAATAAGGGGTGGATAGATGTCCTGGTTTCAGTTAGCACAGAATTAATTTTCTTCCTAGTAGCTGGTGGAATGCTGTGTTTTGGCTTAGGATGAGAAGAGTGCTGATAACACCCCGATGCTTTAATTGTTGCAGAGCAGTGCTTATACTAAGCCAAGGACATCTCAGCCTTTTGCTCTGTCCTGCCAACAGGCAGGCTGGGGGTGCAGTAAGAGCTGGGAGGGGACAGACCCAGGACAGGTGACCCAAACTAGCCAAAGGGGTATTCCATACCATCTGACGTCATGCTAAACAATATATAGGGGTGGCTAGCCGGGGGGAGGGGGCCGGACTGCTCGGGGTTAGGCTGGGCATCGGTCAGCGAGTGGTGAGCAATTGCATTGTGCATCACTTGTTTGTACATACTATTATTACTTTCCTATTATCACCATTGTATTATTATTGTTATTATTTTTATTATTATTTTGTTATTATTATTTTCCTGTCTTATTAAACTGTCTTTATCTCAACTCACGGGCTTCACTTTCCATTTCTCTCCCCCGTCCCAGAGAGGGAGGGGGGAGGGTGAGCGAACGGCTGCGTGGTGTTTAGCTGCCGGCCGGGTTAAACCACGACAGTGGTGATGAACCAGATTTCTGTAGCAGAAGTTCTCTCAAGTTGAATGCTCCAAAACCACAGATATCTGTGGTCAGGAGTCATTTCTGTAAAGTTTCTCAACATCACAGCATCCTCCACTGGATCAAATGTTCCTATTTAACTAGTTAGAAGAAAGGAAAATTAGTTTAGAATAATGCAAAGGAAAAAGTAAGACAGAAAAATAGCAAACACAAGCAGTTGTCCCATTACTCTTCCTCCCAAAACCCATGCACATGAAATGAATAGCAAAGATGCCTAAAGAACCACAGAACCCTTCCATTTACAGTTCTTCTTGGGGAGACAAAAGGAAATTCTTTGTCATCCCTGTCTCCCAGGTCTTTAACATTCTGGTGCTGCTAGCACTTACAAATTTATTCATAGCCTAAAATATCTGGTCCAGAATTCAAACCCATAGTGAATGATTTGCCTGAAAACCTCTATTTAACACATCTTTCAAAAACAAAACAATTCTTAAAACTATAACTAAATAGAACTGAGATTAAATTAAGAAAAAAAAAAAGGAATCTCATTTCCCTTGCATAAAATGTGGCAGCAGTTGGAAAGTGTATTCCAGCATTGCTTTGTGTGAGCATTGCTTAGTGTATACACAGAGCATCAGTGTGAGGATATTAAATACAATCAAGAGGCCTCACAATATTTTATGGTTACAAAATTAAATTTCAACAGAAAAGTAGTAATTAAGCTGGGATTTCAGATGAGTATTATGTATTATAGCAATCTGATAATTACAAAAGTATTTAAGGAACTGAATATGCTTTCAGCTTTTTTAAAAAAGAACTCTTTCTGATACATTGCAAAATGCTGTGTTACTTCCCTTTTTAATCTCCATTCTTTGCAATTCTTCTTTAGAAACTGAAAAAATCCCACTAATAGGGTTTCTGAAATCAAACACAGACAATAGTTTTCAGGGACACTGTGGGATGCATTAAGGGCGCCTACTATGGGTGAGTAATTTAATCATTAAAATTAGTTCTTCCCATGATCTGTATCAAGATTTGGTACTTCTGGGCATAATTGGATTAAAAGCTTGATTGACCTTAGAAAGCAGGCTGCATATTTGGTCTGTAGCCTGGGCCCAGTTCATGGTCTGAACACCACTTTCTGGCCAGATTATCTCAGAGCTGGTCCTCCTCCATGTATTTTCTCATATAGTGTGTTATTCAAACATTTATCTACTTACCAGTGTTTTGGGTCAAATCCAAGTGTTTTTTGTTTTGTTTTGTTTTTGCCTTATTTTTTTCCCCCTTGCTGAATGTAATAACTGAAGCAGACAAATAATAACTTTTGTTTAACCAAATTACTTGTCTTCCCCTCAGTGAAATGTTTAATTCTGTTTTAGATTTCCTTTACTCCTTTTTAAAACAACAACAACAACACAACAACAACAACAACAACAACAAAACAACACTCTGCCTGGGGAACTTTCAGACTTAATCAGGAGACTCCTTCATTGGAATACCTCAGGAAAAAACATTTCACAAATTCATTTGCTTTGATTTTCTTAGTCACAACCACTCACTAATAGATTTGGTTGATCTCAGGTTGCATTTGTCCAGATCCAGTCTCAAGCACATTGCCTACTGTAGCTTTTAGTGACTCAGGTGTCAGGATTTCCAGCAGGACCATCAGTACCTGTTATGTCAAAAACCAAAGGCACGTAAAATGAGAGTGGTTGTAGAACTGGGCTGAAGTGGAACCATCAGCCCAGTACAACCTGGTACCTGTCAGAGATACGGATCAAATGAGTTGTTCTGAAACTCCTGGCTCTCATTTTTCCTAGCAGCCTCTCAGGCCTTTTCCTTGTTGCATGCACAAGCATGCTCTGAGCCAAACTCGTCTGCCACCAGTTTTTCCCCGATCTGTAGGTGCCAGTCTGCATATGGTCTGTGGGAGAGAGGAAGAGAGGGACTGCAGTTCAGCATCCCAAGACCATGTCTAGGTGACTGAGCAAAAGAGTTGCTTCAGATCAGGGAGGAAACTATGTGTACTGCATAACTGGGAAGAAAGCCTGATCCTACAAAAAAGGATGGGGGTGAAGCCAGGGTCCAGGTGCTGCCTCACTCCGTAGGAACACCATTATTCTCAGAGATATCTGATATGCCAGTTGCAGCCTCTCTACTTGGGTTCTTTCCAATGTAAAATGCAGATACAACTATAATAAACTTCATAAATCTCATATGTTCTGGATATAACACCAGCTTCAAAAATTTCAATTTATTAATATCTCTAAGACCTCCTAAAATCTTTAGGCATAAGTTATCCTCTTAGTGCTGTGAAGAAATATTAGTTTTGATGCCTACCAAACTGCAAGTCATTTAATCCAAGACTTAAAGAGTGGGAAAAGAAAGCAAAAGAATTTTTCCCTGAACCCCCCCGTGAGCCTATTTGCCTACTTGTGAAGGTCAGGTTAAAAATACCGAGCCTTTTCAGGCAGGGTGTACTCAGGGGAAAGCCTTTCACTCGGTATGCTTTCAGAGAAAGGTCCTTGCATTTAACGCTTTTCTTCCCTGCGGTTGTCTCTAGTCCCTCCATTTTCTCTGTCCAGACTTCTACAGTTGCCCTTTAGGCACAATTTTGCATGAGATTTATTTTCCAGCTGCTGGCCCGTGACAGACCTCCTGCTCCATGGCAGAAGTTAAACAGTCTGCTTCGGCAAATCCTATTCCACATAGGACTGAAAGCACTAATCCCCACAGCTGTGGAAAAGACACCAAGGAGCTGCATGTGCACAGAGTCAGCAAGAACAGGGGCATTCATTGACAGCGGTAGGTAAATGCTGCTGATGGACACCACAGTTCATGTCCTCAAAGGTATATTATCTCCAGTTCCTGGGACTCAGGGTGATCAGATCTCTTATGTCCTCTGAGTATTTCAGACAAATGTTACTGAGCAAAATTGAGCCTCTGTGCAGTACATTTTTGTTGTCTCTGCCGTGTTAAATGGCAGTGTTAAAATGCATGCCAAGAAATGTTCATGAAGGGAAGGAGAATTTCTTCAGTGCAAATAGTGGTACGCAGAAATCCTGCTTAGAGTTAATCATGCTTCCCTAAGTCTGTGTGCACTTTCTGTTAGGGCTGCAGGGCCCTGTAGGGCCTTGGGTCCCAGCCTGGGGGAATGGTCACAGGTGAGGGCATGAGAAGCTGCTGGGCACAAGGGGACGAACTGCTGGACTCAGCCACACCAGGGTGAGAAGGGGGTCACCTGGGGCATGCAGGTGGCCAAGGGGCTCTGTGACAAACACCCCAGCTCTGCAGGTCGCTGGGGGAGTACTGCAGGCCTCTGGGGAGGCAGAGCTGGGCAAAGCCAGCAGGTGACCACGTCAGCAGTGCCATGCAAGGCCAAGGTTACACAGGTAACAGTCAGAAATGCCACATTTTGGGTAAGGGTGTGGCAGAACAGGCACCACGGGGAAAAAGATGCCAGAGCAGTTGTTTCACTGGGAGGAGGCCAGGGTCCAGAAAGGGAGGTGCAAGTGGCCCAGAGAAGAGCCAAGAAGCAGCCAAGGGATGACAAGATGTGCAAATCTTGTGCTGGGTGAGTGTGTGTGTGTGTGCACGCTGTCCCTGGCCAGTGAGGGGACAGACAGACACAGACAGACAGATCAAGGATCCTGGTATCGGTGCCCATTTCAGGCCTGACAGCATGGGCAGCTGCCTGCCACTGAGTAGCACTTCATGTTCACAATTTCTCCTTGTGGTGGTGAAACTGCTTCTTCCTTCAGAGCTGAACGTATCGCACTTAAACTTCCTGGATGCTTTTTTATCTTATCAAAAGGATGAAAATTTCATCTTCCTTTTCATTCTCCCCCTTGCCTGCTAGCAGGTGTTTTCTAATGTGTAAGAAGCTACCTGCAGTGATCAGGTCAGCTTTGTATTTATTGGCACAGAGGCAGAGGTATAAATACAGCCCTGTCATTATGCTGCATTAAGCAGTGAAACAAAGCTGGGGGTTTGAATGCATGAAGCTCAGTCTTCAATCACCACCAAAGCACTGTAAATCTTTTATTACTGATACAGAAAAGAAGAAAAAGAGATTAATTCCACCTATGCTTTATCTAGCTTCCTTATTCAAAGAGTATTCCTTTTTACCCTCAGCTCAATTAAGTTTTCATAAGAAAAATGTCCTTTTTTGACAGTCTTTTTGAAACATTAAGGCTTGTAATTATTAGCCTTTTTGGAAAAAAGTCCAAAGGCTACATGAAACGGGCTGGTTTTCCTGCAGTATCCTGCTTCCTTCAAAACAAAAAGGGGAAAACATGGAAAGGCAGAGAAGAATACGGTCATGATATACGCCATTTCTTTAATGCTATTTCTTTGCAATTATGTTATTGGAGAAATGCAGGATGTGTGCACTGTTCTGCTTGTACCTCTTGCTAGCATCAGGTGTTGAACTGCTTAGCCACTGCTTTTTAGCTGCCTCTCTTATCCAGGGCTTACAACAGTTTTGCAAAAAGTGCAATGTTAGCTGGCTAAGACATAATACTTCCTCTATTCTAACTGAAAGCAGCTGGAAAGAAAAGGAATCAGAAGAAGAAATAAAGTGAGGAGAAAACAAGAATCACAGCAAGATACAGGTAGGAGAGGTTTTAGATGGCCAGCTAATCCATCCAGCTGTCCTGAGGTCAGTCAAATACTCTTAGGCCATCTGTCACCTTTTATTAGATAGTGAGCTCCCTGAAACTGCTATGCTGCTATTTATCTCAGGTTTGTGTATTTCCAGATTGAATTTCATCTTAATTCTTATTCGTATTCCTAACCTTCCTAAATCCCAAAGGAATACTTTTTACATAGTTCTCATATATTTATGATTATGGCCTTATCACCTCCCAGTTCAGACTCCTTGATTAATGTATTTCCTACCTATCCTGCCAGGTAATCAAGGAGGTTAAATTAAACTAGACAGAACACCCACTGCTTCTGGAGTACTCCGTGCACCTGGGCTTGATCCCTTACAGTTTAGTGTCCCCTTTTGTTTGGGTCTTTTTGTTGGTTTTCAATTACAATGACAAAGATAATCTGCCTCAGTGTCCAGACTTGAGCAATCCAGGCACTTTTCTAGACAAAGAAATGTGGTTGCTCTAGTCTGATAAATTTCTGAGGCCCATCGTGAAGGGTAGATTCTGTGTCACTCCATTCCAGCTCTCACATTTGCTATGGGCATGTCCCAGCACGGAGTGTAGCCCTGGTCAGACTCCTATGAAAACTAAACAGTTGGTAAACGTCCTGTTGGGAAACACTAACAAATGGATTAACTGAGGGACTATTACTGAAGCTGATATTGTTCAATAATTTCATCAGAGATCTGGATGATAACATAACATCATTTAATAGCTTAGGTATGAGCTGGATGATGAAAAATTCCACCCTGAGAAAATTTGCAGATACTACAAAATAAGGGATGTGGTTGATGTGCTTGAAAGGCAAAGCTTCGGTCCAGGAAAACCTTGGTGACTAGGCCAAGAAAAAACTTAATGACAGTCAGTAGAATACATGTATGTGCAAAGTTCTGCAGGTGGGTAAAAATAACCCCAGGCATCGATACGGGCTGAGCACTGACTGAGTTGCTATCCTGTTAAAGTGGACTGGGTGTTATGGTGGATGCCAAACTGAGTGTGAGCCACCAGCATTAATAAACCAAACTGAGCTACATTGAAAGAATCACGGTCAGGGTTCCTGGAATCTTGTAAAGCTAGGCCGTTGTGTCTGTGTGTCTGTTTGTGTGTCCAGATCCTAATGTTTTGTTAATGATGAGATGAGATCCATGTATCCTTACCCCAAGAAGCATTGCCATAGCTAAATACTCCTTTTTTGTATTTATTATTACATGTTTCAGAGGCTGCTGGGAACTTTTTTTATTATTTTGTTTTCTTACACTCAGTAACTAGGGCACACAGTCTTGATCGGTATATTCTTGAAGCAAAAATGACTTAAAGGAATGTGCATCAGCTCTAATAACGGTGATTCAAACCTTCACTTTTTATATACTGCAATAACAAATTTTATTTACTTGTTTTGATAATATTCTATGGCACACAGATATTGATATTTTTATGTTTATAGACACATTTTTCCTCCTCAAACCACTGTCAGCTTTCTCCATGCTCTGTAATGGCATTCCTTTCAAACACAACCATTACCAGCGTGACCTCCTTCCACTCGGAGAAAACAGAACCTGTCAGGGTATTTACCACTGATGTGATTTATCAAGTGCGATGCAAACGTAGGTAGAAAAAGGAGATGGAGGGTCTGCTCGCCCCTGCCACTTGAAACACAGTCCTGCCACGTGATCCCCCAGAAAGGAGGACCCATCACCACCAGTGATAATTCACAAAGTGGTAAGATGAAAGCAGCAAGCACATTTATCCCAAGAGCATCTGATTTATTTCCAGTTTTCTTAATTATAGCTTTTTATACATCTTAGGTCTAGCCCTAGAATGCTTACCGACATCAAGAACAGTTTTGGCTTTTGTAATATTTCAAGACAGGTGCCAGTTTGGTAATGTACCTTTTTTATGCTACATTCCCTGAAACCACAGGAGAGCTCTTGCTTCCAGATTTTTGCCTTTCAAAATAAAAGCTTTCTAAAGGGCATAGGCACTTGAATTATTTCTCCCAACACTTCACCATGCCAGGGTCCTAATTATGGTACTGAGTCTTACTGGCCTGTTTGGCTTCCCTGGGGCCTCCCCCGTGGCCCAGGACCCACTCTCATCCCAGCCCAGGGCCATCAGTCACTGCCCCACTGATGCTGTAGGATGTTGATGCTATAGGATGCTGACCCCAGGAAGCTGCCAGCCCATGTGGTGCCTTAGCACAGGTTTAACTCAGAGCAAAAACTAAGCAAACCAACCAGGCTAACTGTCTTGATGCAAAAACTACTTTGTGAGTGTCTTTTTCCAGGTGCAAACAGGTTTATATAGCTCCTGAGTGCCATTACTGAGCAGAGCTCTGGTCCACTGCTGCAAATTCTTAGAAAAAAATGGGTGGCTGGTAAAAGGCTGAACATTTCTCTTATGGTCTTTGATGAGGATAAGGTCTAAGTCTCTTAAATAATGATAGTTCACTTGCAGAGTTCCCTTCCCTGAAATGATTGAATGGAAATAAAATGATTAAGATACATATTTATGCACTCATCAGTATTCTTCTGTCTTCACTTGTTGCAAACACTGTCAGCTGCATTTAAACATATTTACGTTCTTGTGCATTTACGAGTCCTCAGGCAGTAGAATAATGTAAATAATTTTCACCTGCCATTTATGGTACTCGTCTAATTTTGCCTAATTGACTTAATTAGAACTATTACCATAAAATGATTATCGCAGTGTTTTGGAAGGCAAAAGCAGAGCAGAGCAGGATTGTCTTCTGCAGTGTATTTCAGGGCCCTGAGTGCACAATTAGGTCTCGGTGGCCCTGACCACCTCCTCTGGGGCTCCCCCCACCCTGCCCACAGCCCAGGGCCCCATGTCAGTCCCCTGGGGCTGTCAGCCCCTGCTGCAGCAACGCTACATCAGTGCTGGTCTCCTGCTGCCCTGTGTCTGGATCTTTGACTGGCACTAATCTCTGAGTCTGGCCCAGAGTTCACATGTAGCATCTCTCTCCTTTAGATAGGACTGCTAAAGGATACTCTTCTGGATGTTGGCTTACTTCGGATTCATCCAGTGATGCATCCATGACTTGCCCAATATTTCTGCTCATGCTAACACTTTTTTTTTTTAAAAAAAAACAACTGATATTATAGGTCAAGCAAGATTTATTAAGGATTTGTCTGCAATGGTGTCTAAGGCTTAGCAATCAAGGGGTTATTTGGATTGTGTATATATGTGGAACAATTTCAATTGGTGTATTTTATATATATGTATACGTCAGGGGGAAGAAGGTGATTGAGTGTAGTCAGCATGGATTTACAAAAAGCAAATCATGCTTGACCCATCTGATAGCTTTCTACAGAGAAATGACTGTCTCAGTGGATGAGGAGAAAGCAGTGGATGTGTTTATTTTGACTTTAAAAAGATTCTTGATTCTCTCTCTGATACCATCCTCATTGACAATTTGATGAAGCATGGGGTAGGTAAATAGACAGTGAAGGGCACTGAAAACTGGCTGAGCTGCTGGGTTTGGAGAGTTGTAATCAGCAGCATGAAGTCCGGCTGGAGTCCAGTTGCTATCTGGGTACTCCAGGGGTCAATACTGGGGCCAACATTGTGTAATATCTTCATTAATGACCTGGATGATGGCTCAGAGGACACCCTCAACAAATCTGCAGAAGAAACAAAACAGGAAAGAATGTTTGATAGATGAGATGGTTGGACTGCACCAGGAAGAGCATCCCAAGCAGGTCAAGGAAAGTGATCCTGCCCCTCCCCTCCACTCAGCTCTGGTGAAGCATCTGGAGTGCAGTGTCAAGTGCTGGACTCTCCAGTACAAGAGAGACATGGACATGCTGGAGAGAGTTCAGTGAAGTGCCACAAAAATAAGTAAGAGATTGATATAAACAGAGTCTGAGAGAGATGGGACTGATCAGCCTGGAGAACAGAAGGCTCAGGGGCATCTTATCGGTGCGTATAAATACCTTATAAGAGACAGTAAAAAAGATAGACTCTTCACAGTGGTGTCTGGGTGTCCAGTGACATAACAAGAGACAATGCAAACAAACGGAAATACAAGAAACTCAATTTTTATTTTTATTTTTATTTTTTCCTGTGAGGGTGGTTGAACTCTGTAAAAGGGTTTCCCAGAGATGTGGTGGGTTCTCCATTCTTGGAGGTATTCAACACCCAACTGGGTAAACTCCTGAGCAAATGGACCTACGTGAACATGCTGTGAGCAGAGGAGGTGGGCTAGACAAACCCCAGAGGTCCCTTCCAACATCAACGATTCTGTGATTTTTTGCATGTATATACATATGTGTGGGTACCTACTCACAGTATTTTATTACACCCTATTATTTTATTACACCCATTTAATTTCACAGCAATTCAAATTATTCCTTTCAATTGACATTTTGCTTGTGTAAACACCATTCTTTTGCTGCCATTTGTTTTCTTTGTTTCCATCCTGTCCTAAGCAGAACCCAAAGGCAAAAAGTATCCTGGATGGGATACTCATAAAGAGATGTAGAAATAGCTGTAGAATTATTGTGATAGCTATACCAAATATCTGTTACTGGAGCTTGTGGGAATGGTAGATCCTTTACGCTGACCTAGGACAGTACAGCTAGGAAAAGGTGAATATTGGGCAAAATTCAATTAACATCTACTGACCTTCAGACAGCCCAGTGATTGCCAGTCTCAAAACTTCCTTGCAAGGTAGGATTTCCAGCATTCTGAGTTATAATGCCACATTAAGATCAGTAAGGAATGAATTGTAAGGTCTGATTTGTGACTAGGTATGGCTAATCCTGGCTCATGGAATTCATTGAAATTTAGTGGACAGATTTGGAATAGTCATAGTGATCCCATCTGCACGTCCTGGCACATTAGCTTCTCTGAGATGGGAAAAAGGCAGAAGGAGGGGATAGACCTTCTTGCTCCTCAGCACCTCAGAAAGTACTGTTGGCTGTGGATAAAGTGGGGCAGTATCAGAAGAGCACCTGCATATCTTCCCATTCTTCCCAAATGTAAAGTGTGCATGTTTATTTGACTTGGGTTCTGTGCAGTATCACATAATCACATACTATTTTGTTGCAGGGACCTGGCCCTCATGCAGTAGGTACAAATTACATATGTAATTTATTATTTTGTGTTTTCTAAAGTCCTTGAAAATTAAAATCACATTATGCCACACTGTCTTGATCTCAATAAGTACCTTCACCATTGTTACCCAACAAGTATAGTAGGATGCAGTGCACTCAGGTTTTTCAAAGGTCTTAAACCCTACCCAGTTTGGGCCTGTTTCCACAATGTTGGCAGAAGGTGCAAATCTGGCAGTGACTTAAATGGCACTCCAGCCTCCATAGCTTGGATGTGAAGCTCTAGAGATAATCTCTTCTCAGCCATACCTTTGGGAGACAGTTATGCTTCTTCACAGATACACACAGATGAACCTGGTGGGACCGCACAGTTAAATACTATGATGCTAATTGCTCCCTGTATCCATCTCCCTCCTCCTCTTTAGGTCCCTCCCCAGTCTGTGTTGTGGCATATCCCACCAAGCATTAAACTTTGCTTGTCAATGACTGCTAAACCATGTTCATGCTCTATAAAATAGGCCAGATTGCCTCCTGTCATTTAGTGTCATTACAGTTTAGAGTGCCAGTAGGGAATCTGACCCTGTATATTAAATAACAAAACTTTAAGAGAGAAGAAACAGCTTGAGGAGAAGGGATAATGTCGTGGGTGTGATGAAACCTTGGGGTGAGGATGCTTGAACTTTTGTCTGCTAGCAGATTCCATTAGCCTCCTTATGTCAGGATACAAACTGTCATTTGCTAAATAAGTAGTAAGTGTTGCTCTTTCATGCAGAAGATCCAGGCTTTGACTCAGATGTATACTACCATGATTACTTCTTTATCTTTGAGTTTATTGCTGTGAATACAGTGTGCAAAACAGGGAAAGCAAAACTTTGTTTTCAACCCTGGCTGTCACTTCCTCGCCTCTCCCCAGGACCAACCACCTGCTCTGAAGGCCTCAAACCTCGGCCCTGATACAGCACTACTGCAGCTTAGGCTGCTGTGGGCATTGTGCAATCATCAGGAGGAGCTGTGAGACATCCACAGTCCCCTGGCAAGGACACAGTGGATGGACACCACAGTGGACGGACACAAAGGACACCACAAGAAAAGGTAGGGTGGTTGAGATTGCAGCATTGCCAGCTCAAAGGTTCATGAGGAAAAAAAATTGTGGAAAGGTATAAAACCCTCAAGAAGCAAGCAGGGAGGTGAAATAGGGCAACTCATCACCATTGAGGACATGCCCCAGGAGCTGCAAAATCTGATTCTTCTCCCCCTGAGGTGGTGCGTGACAGCCAGCAAAGGCACTGGGGTGCCATAGGGAGGTGGTGAGCTCAGTTGGAGAGCTCATTAAATCCCAGCTATCCTGTGCGTGGAAGTGGTTTGATCTTTTAAGCTGTTTATATCCTCCTTGCAGCGTCTCCTTCCTACAGCTAAAGATGCCAGACAGAGGGAGGTGGAAAAAGTAAGGGAGGTGTTTTTGTCACTGTTTGTCCCTTTTTCCTTCAAATCATGGTGCTTACAAAACTCTAAAAAATCAGGAAGATGACTTATCCTAACGTCTAATCTCCTGTGAGCAAGACAAAACATTTAATGGAAATTCACCTCAACCAGCAGATGTGTGTTATTGTCCCTGTGGACACCTTGAATCATAGAATTACAGAATATCCTGATTTGGGGGACCCACAACGATCAGATCTCTCTTTGCCCAGAGAAGTAGTGGATGCCCCATCCCTGGAGGTGTTCAAGACCAGGTTGGACAAGGCCCTGGGCAATGTGATCTAGTGCATGTCATCCCTGCCAATGGCAGAGGGGCTGGAAATAGGTGATCTTTAAGGTCCCTTCCAACCCAAGCCATTTTATGATTCTGTGATCATTGAGTCCAACTCCTGATTCCACACAGGACCACCCAAAAGTCAGACCATGTGTCTGAGAGCGTTGTCCAAGCACTTCTTGAACTCCAGCAGGTTCAGTGCCATGACCACTGCCCCAGGGAGCCTGTCCCAGTGCACCCTCTGGGTACAGACCCTTTCCCTAACCCCCAGCCTGACCCTCCCCTGTCCCAGCTCCATGCCGTTCCCTCAGGTCCTGTAAGGCTTCTCTTCCCTCAACAAAGTCAACAGCTCCTCCCAATTTATTGTATTCCACAAACTAACTTAGTATGCCTTCAAGTCCTGCATCCAAGTTGTTTATGAAAACATTAAAGGGGACTGGCCCTAAAATGGAGCCTTGCAGAACCCAATTAGTTTGTGAAAACTACTCCTTAAAATGTCCAGCAGTTCAAGAGCAGGATAGCGATGCCCAGGTTGTTATTCAGTGTGCTGACTTGCTTTCATTGGTATGACTGCCCTGCCACGAGGTCAGTCATTCCAGAGAGAGTATTTCCAGTGGCCGGTCACAGGACTGTGGTGGGGACTTTGCTGGCAGTAGCTCTGTCTCTTGGGGGAGGAACTTGAGTGAAGAGCATAAAGAGAAGGATACGTCTGGACAGTTTTCAGTATTCATGTTTGGCTCCATGCCTTGAAGTGGACAGAAAAAAAAGAACTCAGAACATTTTAATTTATGGGCCAAACAAAAGGTTCCTTTAATTAAAATTTAGGAGCCAATTTCAACAACCGGTGTTTGGAAGGCAGCCCGGAAGAAAGAAGACATTATGCTATGACAAAATAAACTTGAGAAAGTCAAAATCCATTGGTGAAATTAATAAAATAATGTGAGGAGCAAGCCAGGGAGCAATGGAGGAGACAGTAGAAGCTATGCTGAATGTAAAAGACCTAATCCCAAGAGAGAGTGTGAAACTTCACAATGTTAGTGCAATGGGTCAGATCTTCAGCTGCTCCAGGGCAGCTTTGGGAGGAAGAGGCAAGCCCTGTCTTTAGTGATCCTCTTAACCCTGGCAAAGAATTATCCTAGCCCTTAGCACATTTTTGCTCGCAAATGTACTGTTTGCTGTGATCCATGTCTCTGGGAAGGGACGAGATATTTCACAGCAGGAGAGGACTCCAGAGCGAGGTTGTTCCAGGCAGAACTCTCACCCTCTTGTAAAACCATGGGATGGAGTAATGTGGGGGTGGGTTCAGCCTGTGCCTGTGACACAGAGGGATGAAGATACTCAAGAAGTGTATGACTGTTTTGTGCTCCCAGCATAACTATAAATAGAAGAAACAGAAGTGCCAGGATTTTGGAACAAATCAATAGAAAATAATTAATGTTTGGTCTCAGCAACATTTTGTTCAGTCATGTGAAGGTTCTGGGTAACCTAGACTCTCCTTTGGGTAATTCCCATCTTTGTCCACTGCCATTCTTGGTTTTTTTTTGTTTTTTGTTTTTTTTTTCCTGTACTCTACTGAATAGTGTCTTGCCCTGCCAGCATATGCTCAGCAAGGAGTTAAAAAAATAACAACAATAAAAAGGAAGAAGATTGTTTTCCTATCATTGGTAATAACATTATCCTTTTTACATCTTCAGCAGATTCCTTTTCAGTATGCAGCAGACCCAGCCTACTTACCTTCTTGTCTAACTGTTTCTATGATTACTTTCACCCTTGTGTTGAAGGTCACTTCTGCATCCCATCTCAATTTCTGCTGGACCCTCCCCTGCTGCAAGATACCTTTACTCACCTGGATACCTTTCAAGTACGTGTTCTCATATATTTGTCCCTGATGCCTGTTGTGTTTGGGGGGCAATCATGGTGTAATAAAGTAGCATACCTCCACCATCCTTCTCTGATGTCTTCGTAATCTCTTCTTTCCCATTAGGCCCACAATAGCTTCACACTGGATGCTGCTGTGCTCAAAATCACCTGGCCACAGCCAAGCTCAATTCTTCTTCCTGTTTCCCATTACATTTTTTGCATTCCCTGTTGACCTGCGTTGCAGGTTCTGAGTGCTCTGAAGATACCTTTATGTCCTGCATTTGTATAGCACCTGGCACCATGAGCTCCTGATTCATCAGGAGGCAATTAGGGACTGTACTGAGATTAATGGGAATAATCATGAGGAGGAGGATTGGGTTATGTGGAAACCAGTTTGACATGTCAGTGTCATTTCAAAGACTGACTCTTATGAATTCAACACATTTCAGTCCACTAATAACTTTCCCAGGAAAGATAAAACTTGAATAATGGGGGAAATGTATGAACAGCTTCTCAGTGAGGGAGTTTTCTTTCAGCTGAGGTAGATATGTGAGCTGATGTGAGGTGACATTTCACTCAGTAGCTGAGCGAATCTGCCTCTGTGCAGATAGTATTGGATTACAGTGCTCCCAGTTTCTCACCTGTAATGAAACAAGAACTAAAAAATAGGGAAATAGTTTTTACATTTGCTGCAGTACATTTATTAGCAGACCTTCAAAAAAAAAAAAAAAAAAAGAAACAAACAAAAAAAGAAACAACAGTTTCTGCTCTAGAAGGAAGCAAGCAATTTATGGCTTTTCTGCTGGCTTAATCAAGACACGGTGCACTGTCCCACCCAAATCTTTTAATCTTGTACTATGATGAATTTTGCCATAAGTCTGATGCATGGCTCACACAGAGCTGAAGGTCAGAGAGTAACTTCTGCTCACAGCCATCTGTATATTTTAACCTGATTCTTACTCGTGAACTGTTCATAGATTTCAGAGATTGTTAAGGTCAGATGGAGCCATTATTATTATCTGGTCTGACCTCCTGCATGACACACTGAATGCCACCTAATAATTCCTGCATCAAATCCTTTATGTCTTGTTGATCTAGGTGCATTTTTAAGAAAAAAAGTGTAACTTTATCCTGTATATAAAAAAAGGATTCAGGAATGACAGTGAATCACTGCATTTCTTAGGAAATTCTTCAGATGGTTAATGAGACCTCTGTTAAACACAGGTATCAGTCCTAACTGGGAGAGCAGCAGGTTTCTGCTGTGCTTCCTTAAAGCTGGTCCACCTCTTATCAAAGATATGGTCCATCCTTAGTGAAGCTATTAAATGCTCATCGTTTACTCCAGCCTGGGAAGAGTTATGTGTGCACAAAGGCAGCATGAAGCCAGGAGGCAGAGTGGATAAATAAAGCCTAAGCAGTGGGTGATGTTCCCTTTGTGACAAGATCTAAACATAAGACCTTAAAAGAGCAGGAGAAAATTAAATGAGTAATATCATTTTGACATATCTGTACATATCTGTACAACCTGTACAGGCAGTAGTTCAGGTCACCCTAAACATCTGAGAGTGGATTCATTTATTTAAACAGTAGTGGCTAGTGCCATTTGTGGACTTGACTGAAGGACTTCTGGGTGTTCTGTAATGGATTTTCAGGGCTTCAGAGAATTTCAGTGATGGAGCACTGCATAAGGCACTGGCAGTCTTTACAGGTAGGATCTATCTCACCAGACTTAGGTATCTCTGTTGGAACTAGCTATCTGATATACACTTCACAGTTAATAGAGAGAAATAAGACTCTTTGGAGCATCTCATGGTTAGATTTCTCCGTGTAGAGGTGCTACTTCAAAGACTACAGCAGGAGGTAAATGTGACTAGCCCAGGTGGAGATTTCTACACTGCAGATATTTATGTATGACCAGATTAATCCCACCATTTGTGCACCTGGAATGGTGCACCAACTAAGTGGGCACTTATGCTGTTTTATTGTTTGTTTGGTTGGTTGAATTTTATATACAGAAATACAGTCGGGATCTCACTGGGTGTTCATATTCTCCTACGGATTTAAACCAGCGTTACTCACTTTAGATTAGTGTACCTTGAAAACACCATAAAATCACCACATTTTCAAAAATACACAAGCATTTACCACCTGGTCTACCTCAGTTTCTTCAGAAGCGTTAAATAAATCTTAATGTTGGTTTTAGATCAGAGCTGCAATCATCAGGCTTCAAAGTCTAATACTTAAGTCTGAATCCCTCTGGAACTTCAGAGGGATCGTCTTGATGAGGTAGAGTAAATACCAGCATTGGCTGCAGTTTTTCTCATCAGAAAGGATATCTTTCACATCTGCTCAAGTTCCTCTTCTGGTTCATTCAGAGTACCTGCTGTTTCTTCAGTTTTAGTGTCCCTATAAATATCTGTTGTTTGAGAGTAGAAAGCCAGGTGGTGTCTTTGATACCGATATATTAATTACTGACCCCCATGTTGTCCATATGCACTGCAAGGTAACACAGCATGTCGCAGTGCACATTTATCAAGCATAACACCAAGTCCAGAGAAATATAATTTGCAGATTTTCAGCATCATTTGATTCTGTACAAAACTTCATGTATTAATCATCCAAGAGTCCAGGAATTAATGGCATTTTCTCATTTCTTGTAATTCATAAAACCTCTAATAGATTTCTCCCTTGCATAATGGCAAACAGTAAAACTACATATGTCATACTTAATCAAGGAGAAATATTAGAGCTAATTTGTGTTAAAGAAGAACTGCTTGTGTAGATTTTACTCAACTTTACTGATATATAATATTAAATGACTGCTGAAATCAATTCCTAGGAATAAAAACTAAAATAGTATTTAAAAAATCAATATGAATTCTCAGTCCCAGAACTTTCATGAATTTAGGAGATATGAGGTGGTCGTTGCATATAAATTGATTATTTTTTTTTTTCTGGCTGCCAGGCTGCTAAATATAAGTATCTAGTTGGTGGAAGTACATGCTCATACTTTCTCTCACATACACACACTTGCATATAGTGTTTTTAGAAGTAAAGGTATAATTTTTGTTTGGATTACTTCATTCTACATACTAGCTTCTGCCTCA
The DNA here is from genome assembly GCF_047663525.1 of Anas platyrhynchos. Classification (NCBI taxonomy): domain Eukaryota; kingdom Metazoa; phylum Chordata; class Aves; order Anseriformes; family Anatidae; genus Anas; species Anas platyrhynchos. Next base: position 189,622,033 of record NC_092587.1, on the reverse strand, counting down.
CTGAAGACAAAATTCACAAACCCTCTAGTTGTTGAGTTTTTTTTTTGTTTTTGTTTTTTTTTTTTTTTTTTTTTTTGAACAGGGAAAATTCAAAAGCAGAAATCAGAACAGGTGCAGATGAAATCAACCTTGCTGATTTCCATTTTGTCTATATGACTTGTCTCCATTTACAGCAGGGCTGAATCCTACCTTGGTAACCAGAGATTTTGAGAATTAGACAGGATGAAATTCTGGATGTACCAATGTCGGTTAAAAACTTCCCCCAAACCCAACCTGCCACTGATTTCAACAGAGCTGAGATTCACCCTGTATAGCTCCCCTGCTACACAATGGGACAGTCACTGACACTGTCTGCAGGACGACGCTGGGGTTGGGAACAGCATGGCTGGGGGCTGGGGCCTTTTGCTCCGGATAATATGAGTCTGTTCTCTCCAGGGCTCATTTGCTCCAACACCAGAGAAGCAAAACTACTTCTGGTACCAGATCTAACAATTGCACCCCGGATTTTATTGCACCATTTATACCTGGATATTTACCTGGATGCCAGGTTGGGAGTGCTGTCTCTTGGAAGGTGTTTTCCCAGTAGTACTGGGATTTTTGTCTCACTGAAGATAATATGCTGTCACGATACAGCAACAAAACCCAAAGAGTATTTCCAACACTGAAGTTGCATGGTTCTGCTTTTCTGCATAAACAGAAATGGCAGACAGCATCACAGTCTTGGTAACTTGGTAAACAATGCTTTTCCTTGTAAACACGGTGTTCCAAAACTGTGTCTCTGCTGATCACAATTCAGCCCATATGAATTAAAGTAGACAGGGACTTTGGATGACAAATTAACTGCCTTGAGACTCAGTAAATCTTTTCACCAGAGGAATAGAATGGCAGGGCTAGAGAGATTTACTTCACTCTCCATATTTTAGTTGAAACAGGTCGCAAATGGCCTTTTGGAAACTTGTTTCTGTTTCCACTTGCAGTTGGAGTCTCAAGATACTTGTGTTAAGAATTCATCCCTCAAACTATGTCATTCTGCAGTGGTTTGTGCACCATATCCAAGGCTTTTTTTTTTTTTTTTTTTTTTTTTTTTTTTTTTTTTTTTTTGCCATTCTGTGAGACATTGCAGCCTTTCATGTATGCCCACAAAGTTTATAAAGCCATAAGTTTCATGTTTCTCAAAAGCATGACTGAAGTAAGGGTATGAGGACACATGGGACATGTGAAAGGGAAGGCTACTCACCCTCTGCTCCAGTGTGTGACTGCAAGAGATGAAGAGATGCAGAAGTTCCCAGTGAAACAATTTCTGACTATCCTTTTTGTTTAGTAAAAGTGAATTAGTATAATGTGGAAAATGAAATGAAGGAGGGGAAGAACTGTAAACCAGTGGTATTACTCTTACTGGTGGGAGGCTTCGCCATCTCTGTCAAATATAACTGTGAGTCTTGAACCCTACAAGTAAGATAAATGGAATAGTTCAGTCTGGAGAAGACTCAGGGGGAACTTATTGATATGTATAGATACCTGAAGGGAGGGTGCAAAGAGAACAGAGACAGGCTCTTTTCAGTGGTGCCGAGTGCCAGGACAAGAGCAATGAACACAAACTGAAACACAGGAGGCTCCCTCTGAACATCAAGAAGCATTTCTGTGCTGTGCAGGTGAGGGAGCAGTGGCACAGGCTGCCCAGAGGGGTTGTGGAGGACACAGTCCAGAGTGAGCAGCTCTAAGTGGCCCTCCTTGAGCAGGGGGTTTGGACCAGGTGATGTCCAGAGGTCCCTTCCAACCTCAACCATTCTGTCATTCTCTAATTTACCTTTAACATACTAGGTAACCACCAGGTCCCACAGAACTGTGACTAGAAGATGCTCACTGGAAGCATTATGAAGTTGCTTTGAAATAGATGAAAACAGATGAACTTCAAGGTGAAGATAAGCACTCAGAGGGGAGACCCTGGCTGTACCAGGCTGGCTGTGCCTGCTGAGCCCCAGTTAATGGACAGCTCTGTACCTAGTGAGTCACTGAGAGTTGCACTTGGACACTGATATGTTTTGGGACCATGGTGCTACACTGTGAGGACAGGAGTGGCTGTGGAATTGGAGTCCCATCCCTTACACAAGGACATGGGTTGCTGACTCCAGGGATTTTGTGTTTTTTCTTGCAAATACCTCCCACACAAATGGTCAGGACTCCACAGACATCTGTTTTTTTTTTCTGGAGCAGAGGCTGTGGGGCCCTTGAGCACACTGTTTCAAGCTCACTTCACTGAAACCACAGCCTTGTGTGCCTGCTTGGTAAAAGAGGAGAGATTCCTGTGTTTAGGGACATGCTGTTTTACATTTTATCTGTTTAACTTTGGTGCTTAGTCTCTCCTCTCTCATGTGATTTCACCCCACCCACTGCTCTCTACCCAGCCTTTGCTACAGGACTTGTTTTAGCTTGATCCTTCTCTTTCACAAAGACACTTTCTTTTAAAATATGGGCAGAAAGCTCATGAGCTCCTGCACTTCCAAAATTACCATGACCCGAGAGATAGAATAACTTTAAATGATGAGCACTAAAGCTATCCTCATGAGTGGAAATGAAATATTTAGGATCTGTGGAAGCTTCCATTTTAGCTGTTTGTCTTCTTTTCAGTGTGACATTTCTATCCAGCTCCTGTACACGTACCTCATTTCAATTACTGACTTAAAAGAAGTTTGGCTTTGCATAGCTACTGAAAATAGAGAGAAAGGTTTCAGAGTTTTGTATTTATCTAAGCATCTATAACAAAGCTTACAATCTCAATCCTTGCAAATATATCTGCAGTGTTTGAAGTCATTTTATTTCTGGATCTTGATCAGCTGAAAAAGGAATCTGGTTTTCACATTTCTCTAGTGGCAGCTCTAATGCATTTTGACTAGTGGGAATCTCAACACAATTTTATTATTTTTTTTTTTTTGTATAGGCTTCTATGTGTGGAAAGGTTTAAGAGAACACAGGGGAGATTTAAGAGAACAATATAATACAAAATAAGAACAGTACAGGTTATTCATTATAAAGTTAATGCTAACTAAATGAAATTATTTAGCTATTATACTTTGGAAAGATAAAAAAATTATAATTACCTTGTAAATGACCTTGTAAGCTTTCTCCTACACATTATTTCTCACACTCAGTCCAAGATGACACATGCCCATCCTTGCAAGCATGGGGACAGCCAGCAAAATCCCAACAGAGGGCTACTGTACGAGTGTGTGAATAGATAAGAACTACTTCCCACTTCTCAGTGTTAGTTAACAAAAATTCTATGGGAAGTTGTTACATGTTTTAACAAGTTTCCATATGGCAGCTCCAGCTGAGCGCAAAATGGGATCCTATTGCATTATGCTACCTCTGCATTTTGCTGTTAAAATAGAACGATAAAGAAAGATGCAACTGAGATTTATAAAGTTCTGGTGGGGGTGGGCCCATCTGTCTGTAAAGTAAGAGTCACCCCTGCATTGCTGGTCACTGCAAGAGACAAAACCTAATATCAGTTTCTAGTGGGAATCGCTGTTTAGCTTCTTCACGTCGGTCACAAATCACTGGTGGGTTGAAAGAATAATATTCCTCTAGATACAAGAAGATTAAAAAAGCAAAATGATCAAGTGTGAATTGTCAGGAGTGAATTAAGACCTGGGGATAAAATTAGTATAAGCATTTAGGAAAAGCTGTAAACACCGCCAAATTCAGACTGTTTCTCAGGCTGACATGGGGTAGGATTTTGTTCCCTTAGTCTTATGTAAAGGATTTCTACTGTAGAAATATTGTTGGCAAGGTACTTCTGGAAGTCTGGAGGTCAACCTCCCACCCAAATTCGGTCTAACTCATCGTCAGGTCAGGTCAACCAGGGTTGTCTAACCAAATCTTGAACAACTTGAAGAAGGGAGATTTTACCACCCTTTTGGGTCCAGTCTGAATCCCCAACACCGTGGTTTCTGGCTGTTGTTCCTTGTTACCTCATCAACCACTAAAGGCTTTAGTGCTGTCATCTTTACAACTGCATTTTGAGTAGTTTTTGGCTGCTATGGTATCTCCCTTTAGCATTTTTATCCCCAGACTAAATAGGGCCATCTCTCACACCCTCCCCTTGGGAGCGGGGAGTGTGTCCCCTCAAAGTCCATGACCAGCTTGGTAGCCCCTTTCTGAGCCCTCTCCAGTTTCTCCATATTCCTCTTGAACTGGACATAATATTTCACTATTGCCAAGTGGAGAGGAATAATGATAATTTCCCTGAATGTGCTTGTTGTGCTCCTCCCTATGTTGTATCTTTAATCAAGATATCTATATCTAAGCTGCTTCTCTTGGTTTTCTTGAGAGAGAACTGCAGAGAAAGAAGCTCTTCTAAGCATGAGTCACCTCATATTTAATTAGATATCTAATAAAGGTCAAATAAATCTTGCCCTGCTAGTGCTTTTTACTTTCCATTGGGGTGGGGAGAAACACAGCTGATGAAACCTAGAGTAGAAACGTCTAACACCAAGTAAAATCAATCTCATCTTTCCAGTCCCTAGGGGTAGTCCTTCATTAACTAGCAAATAAGAATGACAGAGGATGAGTAATTATCAAAAACTCACAAGGAGGAAGTAACTCTTTTTTTTTATTATTCTGATGTAGTGAAGTCTTGGTGATGTTTTCTATGTGTAGGGTCAGATTTTCAAAGATATTGGAGCATCCAGATATGCAGATAGTCACCTACTGGGGATCAACAAAATGGTCAAACTGGTAAGGCATTGAAAAACAACATTGAATTAGGTTCCTAAATCATCTTCAGGCTTTTGTAAATCTAACTAGCCATCTCCATTCCTCTGCAAATCTGTTTTTAATGCTCTTTTTTTCATAGACTTCTAAGTCACTTAGTTACTTTTGGAAATCAGACCTAGCAAGCATATATTTTGTGAGTGTCAGGCAGAAAGGCATATGATTACATCTGGTACATCAATTCCCAAATTTTGCTTGGGCAATATAAGTTCGCAGTGCATCCCTGTAAAAAACAGAGTACTGTGTTCTCTGCTCACGTATAAAATATGCAATCAGAATATGTATCTAGATGCAAATAAGTCTTGATGCTAATGCATTTGCACTGCAATTCCTTTCACAGTCTGAATGCCTTTAATTCCCTTTACCAGATGCAATTCCTGCAAAGAATTGGCAAAACAGTTGCAATTAAAAAGACAGTCTCTAAGCTATTAGGATGAAAAATCAATCTTCCCTGACTGTCATCTGTAATCCCCAGCTTGCAGGCGGGCAGCCGTGTAATTATATATCTATACCACACACACACACATGCACTCATTCACACTTTTTCTATATCAGAATTGATAATTTACAATGACCAAAACATAATTTTCAGAATGATATGAGACTCGCCTTTTGATTCACAATAAGCTAATACACATGCCCTGTGATGCCTTAAAATACCTATTTGCCCAAGGAGGCCTGTGTATGTTTGAAAATAATTACAAGAATGAACTCCAGATGGTCCCGCTGTCAAGGTACAGTAGGTCTTTGTTTGGCTTAACTAGCATGAACTGTGGCAGAGAGAAATCAGATAATCACAAAGCTGAACAAAGCACATATTCTGAGACACGTCTCTTATTTTCTGGACTATTTCAGTAGCATATTTTGAACTTGAGAGAGAGAAAATAAACCTGTGTGAGCAGGAAAACAAGACTAGAACACATAAACACTATGTTGGGTGTCATATCTTCCAATTGTGCTTCTGTACAGTATGGCATAGCACTGAACATTCATATTATGATTTACAAGTATATCAATTTATATATATATACTTATATATAATATATATATATGCTTATATATATATTCATGGATCTTCATGGAATACACAGCAAAAAAAGATAAAGCTACAGCATACAGCACGAGAGTAAAGCCAGGACAGTCTTTCAAATCCAAACAGAGCTGTACTGCTGCTGCCTGAAGAATTAATTGCAATTTCAGGCACAACATTACTAGTTTGTTGAAGGAAGTGGTTGTCCCGCTCTGCTCCTAGATGTTGTGTCCTCACCTTGAGCACTGTGTGCAGTTTTGGGCACCACAGTAAGAGAAGGACCTAAAACTACTAGGAAGTGTCCAAAGGAGGGCTACAAAGATGGTGAAGGGTCCGAGGGCAAGATGAATGAGGAGCGGCTGAGGTTCCTTGGTTTGCTCAGCCCCGAGCAGAGCAGGCTGAGGGGAGGCCTCATGGCGGCCTGCAGCTCCCTCACGAGGGGAGCGGAGGGGCAGGTGCTGAGCTCTGCTCTCTGGGGACAGCGACAGGACCCGAGGGAACGGCATGGAGCTGGGACAGGGGAGGGTCAGGCTGGGGCTTAGGGAAGGGGTCTGCACGCAGAGGGTGCTCGGGCACTGGGACAGGCTCCGTGGGGCCATGGCCCCAGCATTGCTTCCCTGCCTCTTCCCCACAGCCAGCTGCCTTGCTGTTGCAGGACAGCAGTTTGTTCAGGCAAGTCTGGCCCTGCACTAACCCACTGGGTGTGCAGGGGCATGGGGTGTCCCACAGGTTTTTGAGGTTTCCTGAGCTCTGCTGAGGCCACACTTTGACTGGTCTGCTGAGAAGCTAGTCGTGAACTTCCTTGGGTATAGAAAGAGAAAGAAAGAAAAAGTGACACCTGGTATTTTCATCATGGTGGTGGTTTCACACTGATGGCTAGCTAAGTTCCACAAAAGCACTCCTGCACTCTCCCTTCCTCAACAGAATAGGGGCAGAAAATATGGTGAAAAAGGACTCATGGGATGAGATGGGGACAGGGAGATTACTCACCAGTTGCCATCATAAGGAAAACTGACTCAGCATAAAGAAGATTAATTTAACTTATTGCCTATTAATATTGGAATAAAGAAGTGAGAACTAAAAACAAAACACCTCCTCCCACACCACCACACCCCAACTTCCTCCCCAAGCAGCACAGGGGAATGGGCAATGGGGGCTGCGGTCAGTCCCTGGAGCTTCGTCTCCACCACTCCTTCATGGTCCCTCTCTGCCCCTGCTCCCCGTGGGGTCCCTCCCATGGATGCCGTCCTGCCCGAACTGAGCCTGCGGGGGCTGCCCACAGGCTGCAGCTCTTCAGGAACTGCTCCCACACGGCTCCGTCCCACGGGGTCCATCCCCCAGGATTAAGGGCCGCAGGGGAACTTGTGCTGCGTGCCTGGAGCATCTCCTGCCCTCCTGCTGCACTCCCCTTGGGGGCTGCAGGGCTGCTGCTCTCTCAGCTCTCACCCCTCTCTCCCAGCTGCTGAAGCACAGCAGATTTCCCTTTCCTTCAGTCTACTCTTCCAGAGGCTCAACCAGTGTCACTTGTGGCTCAGCTCTGGTCCTTTTTGGAGCCATCTGGAGCTGGATCTGCCCTGACTTGGGGCAGCTGCCGGGTTCTCCTCACAGAGGTCACCCCTGCAGCCTCCTCCTGCTACTAAAACTTTGCTATGTAAAAATCATAAATGTATTTGGAAAACTGTGAACCTGTGTAGTTTCATGGATTTTTGTCGCATCGTTTTTGACAAAATAAAAATATTCTGGGAAAGTACCAACTGTGATATTTTATCTATTAGAAGTTGCAGACATTCACTTTCTTACAACACAACTGAAGGTCACCAGAACAATCTATGCAATGTTTAGCAGTGCTTCTGTGTCAGCTCTTCTCAGCTACCAATCTGTAATGAAAGTGGTCCCTTTTGTATAGGACCAAAGCTGCTGGATGGCTTTGTTTTATTTTGCTGAAATCTTCCTATGTTCCTACAACGGGTATGCAGCACATATGACCCTCTTTGTTGGCTGCAGGTGACAGGATTTGGCTCACACTGTAGCCAGCTTCCTCTGAGGTGTTGCACCTATGTTGGGCATCACACACCAGAGTCAGGTCTGATTAACTGAAAACACTGTTCAAGGAGGGAACCACCGCTCTTTTAGCTGCCCACTCCAGATATCTCTGTGGGACCACAAGAGAGGAGTACTGGTCCAGTATGGATAGTTAAGAAAGAAATTGAGCAGAAAAGTGTTGGGCTGTATGTAGAGTCGGGAGGATGCTAACTCTTGAGATAGATGCAACACTAATAACACCCGAGAACAAGCGCAAACTAAACATTTTCCTTGGTACTACAAAACCTTGAAAACCTATAAAGGGGAGAACCTCTGAGTCGAGGTGAACAATTTATAGTCTGAAAATATGTATTATGAACTATTTATAAGGACATTATTAAAGTCCTTATAAAGGAGGTGAAGGAAAGGTCTAAAAGAAAAAAAAAAGTATAATAGGATCATTAATGTCATACAGTGAAGAGGTTGGAAACTTTTCCTTGTGTGTCTCAGAGCACAGAAAAATTGGACTTTCAATAAAATTGAAAGGTGCGAGCCTCAAGACCTCTTAAAGGAAGTACTTATTCACAGAACCAGTAATTCAGCTATGGAATTTCTTGTCAAAGGAAGTTGTTGAGTACACGAACTAATCAGGGTGTTTCTAGGGGTGTCAGAATTACCAGAATTAATTAATCAGATTCTGGAGGGAACATTAAATTTCAGTGCTTCAGTGCTCTTTGTCCAGACTACCAAACTACTGTGATATGTTAATGCCTTTCTCTAAAACTTCTTGTCTGAGACATTGTAGGATACAGAGTACAAAGCACAGATCTCGGGTCCAACCCTACAAGAGAGCCTTGGTTTTACACAGCAGCAGCCTGGCCACAGCCTTCTGATTGACTGAGTACTCAAGTGTCCTTTGCACTGAACATTGAGGACATGAGAGAATTAGGAAGGTCACCAGTCACAGTGTCTTCTCTTGGAGGTATGCAAAGAGTGTATTTTGTCTCTCAACAGCAGCAACCGGGTCATCTAAACGCTCTAAGACAGCTCAATCTAATATTTTAAGCCTTTCAGGAGCTATGAATTTCCTTGTTCTTCAATGTCCCTTTGCCCCGTCATTCCAGTTACAATGCTTGCCTTTTTTCTTCTCTCCATTTTGAAGTTGTATGGTGTGAAGCCCCAGGAGTTGCCAGAAAGACTCTACTTATGAACATTATTGGGCATAAATTTGAAATGGATGCTGGTGCCCTTCAATCTATGATAGGTGTCTTTGAAATCAATGTGAAACTGAGGCAGGAAAGCCAAGGATAAATTTCTGGTTTTGGAAAGATTTGCTGAGAGCAATGTTAACTTTCTAGATAATAAAGAAATATTGTGTTTTTTCTTCATTTTCTTTTTCTGATTATTCATATAATTACATACCTTCTTCTAGATTCAGATTCATTTATAAATTGCAACGGAGACAGACAGCAGTTGAAAGATAATTGGGTAGTTTACATAAATTAGATCCCTTAGGTATATCCAGGGCAAAGCTAAGATAAGCAACCAGAAGAAAAGAGTTTAAAAAAAATACAGAAAAATTTTGAATTAATTAAAAAAACTAAAAAACAACCCATTTAGTCACATTCAGAGCATATAGTTTACTAAAATATACAACAGACCTAAAGGGCAGAAATCTATTTTTGGTTCCTGATATGACTGCAATCAAATGACTATGGAAAGTGTCTTCTGTGTGTTATCTCTATTATCTTTTTTAATAATAAGGTGGTGAATGATTGTAGGTGGGTTGTCATATTTTAGTGGAAAAATTCCTCCTGAATCCCACCTCCACCATGCAATTTTCTTCTCAGGCTGGTTCTGCACTGAGCTATTTGAGTTTCACACAAAGTCTTCTCTAGTTTATTTGTTATATGTTTCCCATAATTCTTTTTGCATGCTGATTTCTAATCTATATATATATATATATATATATATATATATATATATTTTTTTTTTTTTTTCAGATGTGCACTGCCCTCCCACAGAATAAGCATGAGCAAAGGTTATAAAGCTGGATATTGCCAGGCACTAGACAGGATATTCTTTCCTTGCCAAAGCTGATGATACAGGTTTGAGACGTAACAGCTGGGAGTAGGAGAGATATAAAATGTTATTTGAGGTGGCTGCAAATAAAGAACATATTTGGCCCAAATAACTGTGTGTTCATTTATTTTACTGACTCCAGACAGGGAAAAATTAAAAATAAAAGATATCAAATCTATTAGCAAAGAGAGGGTGGTGCTCTGCTGCAAATTAGTATTTCTATTTGGAAAAGAAATTGACTTTTAAATTATAGGACAGATTTTTATTAGTGATGTTTGTCTTACACAGCTAGTAGTTAACAAGCCTGGGTAGTGCGATTCTCTTCTCCATAGCAATAGAAAAAAGAGTTTGCTTTCAGTTCCTTGGAGACAGGAGAAGGATGAAAAAGAATAGCTCCCTCCCTAGTCAGCAAGTACGAGGCTGTGGTGAATAGATTTTCAGAGGGTCGCCTGCTTAAGTGACTGTCGAAGTGCTGAGATACCACAATGATGGATGTTTTATAAATGCCTAGGTAGGTAGACAATTATGACAACCAGAATAGTTCTAGGTTTAAACAGAAATGAGGCACTCCATCACCGTGTCATCTCAGGAAAGTCACTTGACCTTCTTGTTCCTGGATCAGACCAGCTCTAAGAACTGATAAAAAGCTGATTTTCTCTGAAACCAAGAGATTAATTCAAACGTATGGCTTTCCATGGAAGCCTTTTAGTTGATTCTAATGGGCCTGGGCTCAGGTCTTAAACACTTCACATAGCCTGAACAAGTCTTGCTGTGCTATGCCTCATCTTGCTCGTCTTCCCTCCCCCCCATCACTCCTTGCTGAGCGAACAGTGACCGTCAGCTCTTGGACATGGCTGAATGGCTTGAGAGCTTGCCAGTCTCCTCCATCTCCTCTCCTCCCCTTCACTTTCTGCTTGTTGTACACATGACTTTTGTTTATCAGGAGTTTAATATTTCAGTGCTTTATCAGTGTATTGTGGGGCAGTGCAATTTATCCTACAAGGACGAACCTGACAGCATGGTAATTAAGAATAGAATAAATGCTAAGGGTGAGAGCAGATTGCACAGTGAATGACTGATCATTCTTGATAAGGAAATTGCTCAAGCTGGTAGCAGAATCCACAGTATTTAAGAAAATTGAGGTGCCAGAAACAAATACAAACAAATAATATCTTCATCGCCATAAATCTGCTACCTGTGCTGTTCATCTGCAACATAGAGTCTAGCTCTGCCAGTAACTTCCAACAGGTGGGTGACCATCAAGAGAGCCTTACACACAGACAAATCGGCTGGTTAATTCAGAACCTGTGTTTTACTATGTGACTGGAAAGTGAATTTCATTGTCATTGGCACTGCAGCAAGACTTCTCCAGAAGTAGAGATCTGACTCAAAACAATTTGTGTGAATAATGATGCCTGACATTACAGCTTGAGAATGGTCTTGGAAAGCTTTAGAGATCTGAATGTGTGAATGCTCCAGAAGACCTTGTCAAGTCAGTAAATGTTACTCCCATCTTACAAATAAGTGAACCACAGTAGAAAGCTAAGGAGATGGCATCTTGGTGACAGGGCTCAGAACATCCTTCCAGAGCCGCAAATTCTCAAGTAGGAAGAGATGAAGATAAGGCAGATAACAGAACCAGCATCCAGGTAGAGGAGTGGGCCCAATAAAGATAATTTGAGCATGCAGACAGCTAGGTTTTACCCAATTGATAGCAAATTCATCCGTGAGATTACACTACACAAATTCACCCATATGCCTCTGTTAGCAATGCAGACCTGTGAGAATAGAAGTAAAAGCATTCATTTGAAATAGCACCCAAAACAGCAGAGCTGCCAGCCTGTGTTCTTGAGCTGAATTTGGACATCCTGTCATTCAAGTGCAACTTCTATGCCATGACAGCATCACCTGGCTGATAGCAGAGCTGTGTTTGCCTGTGAGACGCTCCCATGCAGATCCCTGGCTTTGGGAGTGTGCTGGGAGGTGTGAGCTATTAGAGTGTCCTCAGTCCAATGTCACTGAGTTCCTCTGTGACCTAACGGTCCACATCCATCAACACCCAAAAATCTTTTCTTCTTCTAAGGGAGGCATTGTCAGCTCCCATCTGTGATCTGTTCCTTATGCCCCAGCTCTTCAATGTGTGTGAGATGTCTTGTGGCTCTCGTCCAGGGAAGCTTTTAGGATGCAGCTTTAAGGATCAGAAAACCTGGCCAGTTTGCTTCTAGAAGAGCCATTAACACCTCCTATCATCACTGAAGATTTTGCCTTTCACTTGATTAGGAGGAGGACTGCGAACTAAATTCCCACAGTCACTGATAATTCTGGCAATATTATGCTAACTTTGTCAATCTGTGTCCCCTAAAAATCTACCTGTTCTATTTCCCTCTGTCTCTTAAGGTATGAGAAGAAAGAAAAATCAATCTGGTGAAAATAGAGGGAAAACAGAACCTGTTTTCTCCAGCAAATCACACATTCCTAGTAGCAGCATTGTGTGGCTTTTAATTTCACTGAAGGAGAGCCAGTAATTATTTATAGTTTATCACAACTGGGGAGAGGTTTCCTGAGGTACAAACCAATTATGTTTTTAAATAAACTGATTGTCCATGTAATAAATGATCACATTTTCTAATCATTGGGAGATTTATGTTACTTTATTCAATCATCTATGTGTAGAATAGAAACCTTAGTAAATCAACTGGAAAGAAAATGTCTAGATTAAATTGAGAGTTCTACAACCAAGAGGCATTATGAAATGAACCCGAAAGGAGGGATCAAGCTGAGTGCACAAAGCCCACAGATACATATGGTTTCATACATTAAAAGAATGGGTGTAATTGACAGCTAAACCAGAATTTATATTAATTTAAGGTCAAGTCTTAGCCTGTGCTGTGTGGATTTGGCATGTATTAGAGGATAAAGGCAAAGACAGTCCTGTTGTCTGCAGGGAATCTCAGCCACAGTCATTCGTTTAAGGACAGTAATTAGAATGAATTCAAGAATGAAGAATAGGTGACTGCATATGACATTTCATTTATGGCAGGCAGTAAGTGACATGATCTTATCATGAAATTAGTCATCATCATAGACTTCTCCTGTCGATCCATAAAATGAAATGTCATGGAGAGCAGCATATTTTTCACTGTTATGCCAACATGGCTTTTTCATAATGTACATCATTAAAATAAGCCTGGGAACTGGAACATGCAATCATAGTAATAACATTAATAATGTTTAATTTATGTGTTCCTGTGCACAAAAACCTTTTGGTGCTTAAAACAAAAATGACCTGAAAACACAATTTATCCTTAGCGAGGCAGCATGCAGGGCTGCAAAGCATCTGTAGAGTTAGTAAAAAATCGAGGTACCGATAGCTCAACAGCACTGGAGTAAATCACCACGGAGGTATGCTGTGAATGGCAGAACCATGGGCAGAGACCTGCTGCAACTGGGGCAGATCCTCAGCTGGTTGATGAATCCCTTTGCAATCCCTAGCAAGGCAGTGCAGAGCGGAGAGGTAAAATTTCTCGGAGGACTGGCCAGGTTTTCTTTAGTGCATATGCAGTAATCCAGTACGTTTATTCCCTGGTCACAAGACCCTCCCCAGCGTATTACAACATTAGACCTGGAGCACTTGCATACTTCCAAATTTCTCATGGCTCTGGATTGCCAGACATGGGTGACATCTAACTGAAGGCTTTGCTGAAGAGCTGGTGGACCAAACTTCCTCCTTGCAGTGACTCAAAGTGAGACACCGGTTTGTATCCCCTTCATGAGCCAAAGCTAAAAGAGTCAGTTCCACCCAAGGCAGGGACCAACGGGGTCTCCTCCTTGGGGACCTCCAAAAGCCGCCTGGACGTGGTCCTGGGCAGCCTGCTCTGGGTGTCCCTGTTTGGGCAGCAGTGGCACCAGGAGACCACCACAGCGCCCTGTCAACCTCAGTCATTCTGATTCTGCGATTCTGTAAGACAGGACCAGGTGGATTCTCAGCTCTGGGGTGTGCGACCCCACAGATCTTGTCCATAAGCGGATTTTGTTCAGTGGGTTGGGATGGATGGTGAAAGGATAATGACTCACTAAGAAATCCTGGCTCCTCTCTCCTTTCAAGCAGCAGAGAGAAAGGGCAGCTTCAAATGTAAGCGGATTATTAAAAAAAAAAAAAAACAACACACATACACTCTCAAAACCCCACAGCCAGGAACTGGAGAAAGTGATGCTAAGCTTTATTGCACTGAAGGAGCTACTCTTCCCACTCAGAAACATGAATTAAATGGCTAATAAGCAACAGTTTTATTAAAGACGAGAAATTAATTAGGCAGATAAATAAGTCAGCAGTAACTAATTCCCAGAGCACTATCATAACAGCAGCAGTTGTGTCTCTCTCCGGAGAGGTGCTGGTTACCCCTCGCAGCTCCCTGCTGCTCGTGCTAGCTGCCGTGGCACTGCTGGGGCTCGCTGCCTCTGCAAGGGATGCAGAGCACGGGGCCTCCAGTCTTATATGGGTGTACTGGGGGGATTCCAACCTTTCACAGCCCATCCATGACTCCTGGCTGGTCCTGGTAAGGCTGAATTGACAAAGGGGCTCCAGGAGCTCCCCAGGGCAGACCAGCTGTAGGCAGGATGCTCCATGTCCCCTGTCCTCCAGCCCCAGGTCCTGACTCCGTGTTTAGCAGCAGAGACATGAGCATAGACTGCCACAGAAACCTACGCAGAGGCACAGCGAGGTGCCAATAAGAAGCTGTTTGGACTCGGATGTATGTGCAAACCTATGCAAGTTTCCAGCTCCGATTCCAGCCAAAGTAACATTTGCTGGGTAGAAGATACAGTGCAAGGTACGTCTACCCTGATTATGCGAAATTGCCAGACGTATGGAAATCAGAAGAAAGCACCAGAAATTGCTCTGATACGCATTGCATTTCTTGTATAATGCAGCGTTTCCAAGGGGGCACTTTCTGGGAGAGTGAGAAAATTAGCATACTTTCAAAGCACACAATTTCTGGGAAGCTGGAAAAGGTCTTACAATAGTTAAAGCATCACCTTTTAATCAATGGAAGCTTGTATTTCTTCTGTGCACAGGGACAAAGTGAACAGGCAAAATGAGGCGTCTTTGGTAAGTGCTTTCCATTACAATGAAATGTTTTGGGTAAGGATAGTGAGAGGTATTTAAATGAAATTGCTTGATGGTCACTGGGGGTGCAAATGCATCTCACTGTCTGAAAATCTGATGATATTGTGCTTTGTGATGCTAACATACACAGCCACAGTCTGACAGGCTCTTGTAGGTGTAGTCATGTAAAAATTTCTCTCACCTCTTCCCTCCTCCCATCTGTGACCCAGTTAGTGGGTCTTGAGAAGATCCTTCAGTAATTTAAGCTATAGCAGCTAACTCTGCTAGAACAGGCTAGGTGACGTGCCTGGTGGGTGAAGGCAGTTTTGTGCAAGTGTGGGGGAGAAAGAAGGTAAGGAGGGAGGGAAAGACAGGCATTTGGAGGTTAGCAGCTTCTTAAACCACCACTGCCAGGTCCATGAGCCCATGGTTCCACGGCGTCCCCATCCATAAGGTAGGGGTGGGTGCTAGAAGTTTTGGCTTCCAGTCCTGATAATAGCTCAGGTTGGCTGTGATGAGCGTCTAGCAGTCATTTACTGATCCATCAAATTTTTGTTAGGTTTAAGGCGTACTTTTCAGTATCCAGGTTAAAATACACTCTAGAAATGTCTGACACTAGCGCTATTCAAAAGCCAAACAATCTGGGAGCAAAAATTCATTTAAACAGAAGACTTCTGGTTAAACCCCTCCCCAACAACACCTAACATCTCAAGTAAATTAATCTAGCTGTTGACTCATGTTAGTGTAAACCTTGTTTATTTTGTCATATACAAAATCTATTAATTGTTTTCTCATTTAAACAAAAATGCAGTCACACAGCCACAGGTAAGGAAGAGCTATATGTATGCATTTGTATGGCTACCAGCATGTTCTGTTTCCTTCCCCAGGTGTGTGCTGCCAACGGTCTTCAGCAGATGTAAATCAGTAGAGCTCCAATTACTCCAGCAGAGCTGAATTCAGATGATTTACGTCCACAAGGGATTTGGCCAGCTAAGTCTGTGGATAGAACAGCTCAGCCCTTGGCTTTACATTTTGAAGAGGGTTGTTGGCAAGAAAGCTTTGCAAGGCAGGGAAAATACATTTTCCCAGCCCAGGACATTTCTGTAATAATATCTGTTATTTACTCAGCGCAGTCTAGTCTATTCCAAAAACAATGGAGTTGCTCTTTGGAGCTATTTGTATAATTTATTTCTGGTGGACAAGAACCAGATCTGTTCCAGGGAGGAGGAAATGGCCCAAACCGTTGGTGGAGCTATGTGGCAAGCTCCTTTCAGTGGATTCCTAGAGACCTCTGCCTGCCTCTGTGCTGCAGAGTTTTAATTCACTCATCAAGCCCATTCTTGAGAGTTTTGCAGGCTAATGTGATTCAAGAGGTGTTTGACACAAGATAATTGTAAAGGGCTTAAGTAGGCATAGAAAATCTTCTCTTCCTTCAAGGATTGTATCAAGCAAGTCTAAGAAACGAGGTGCTACAAATACCCGCTCCAAATCAATTTAGTGAATGATTTATCAGCAAATATCCAACACCCCTAGGAGAAAATTTGGCCCCAAATATGCTTCCATTGTATCTAATGTCTTCTGATATTTCCATGCACACTAGAAACAAGCCTAGATATTTCTGCTAGTTCAACTCCGATTCACCAAGTATTCATCAGCTTCCTGACAAAGCTCAGGCCCACCACTGCTTGTATTTGTCAAACCTCCAAACTTATTGAAATGACTTCTTTTTCACCAAGCATTCAAGACGAGGACAGAAATGACTCTCTGTAGCAAAAGGTGAGGGAACAACTGGGAGTTATTCAGGAGATACGAACATAATGGATTGGTAAGCTTTAAAGGCCATTTCAAATATCACTGAAGAATCTAGGATAAGATTAACTCACTTCTCTGGCATAGTGGAAATCTGCACTAGAAAAATACATCAAAAATACACAGGACAGTCTATTACAGGGAGGCAGAGGTAGATAGATGCTACAAAGATAGATGCTGCATGCTATGGATGGCAACAGTAAAAGGCACCAAGATCTATCTTGGTTTAGGTGCGGTGTGAGAATAACCTGCTAAAAACATGGAGCCTGAACGAGTGGCTGGATTGTTGTCTGTTATGGAAAGCATCTAGAGTATGGAACGGGTACCATGAAACACCCAAAGCAGCAACTAACAGAGGAGTGAAGTATTTGAGCACTGACATTATAAAAGTTTAAGCATGCAGTATTTCATATCGGTACGGCTGAGAAAATTGCAGTGCTTGCAGTTGCGTATTGATACTCTTTCACAGGCTTGACTGATAGTCATCCGGAGAGCATCTGTCAGATCCACTTTGGACATTAATGAGATGATGGAGGTAAACTTAAAGTGGAAAGATACTGACTGAGGAAATACAGAAAAGCAAAGGACTGTATTGTCCACTAGCACAATGTGAACAAATAAAAACAGATTTCTGTCTGGCAAATGTCTTTGGGAAGGAGTGCTTTGGGGAATGTATGGTGGGAAGTTTTTGAGTGGAATTACCCAGCATTCAGTGATGGTGAAAATTAATTTCTCTGAACTTCTGCTTTCTAAACGTTAGGTCAAATCTAATCTTGTTAAACACTTCTGCAGTCTGTGGGGAAAGGAGAGCACCCTATAGGGTGACTGCTGAACTTTAAGGAAGCTATTAGTGTAGACCAAGTTGGAAATGTTGTGTAATAGAAGTAGTTCTGCTTTGGTTTGTGGATTGATGGTGTGAAGGGATCGTACTCTCAGAAGAGCAACCTGGATGACTGGTCTTCCTATCAGCAAGTATCTGCAGAACTGTTAACTGAGATAGCTCTCCCCACCGACAGCTTTGCTGAAGGCTGTGACCAGGCACACTTCCTCAGCAGGGATTCTGGTCTTGCAATGAAGACACTCCTTTAAACAGTAACAGGAGCAACCCCGCTGAGAAGACTACAATAAATGCTTCACTCCTTAGCCACCGAGGGCATTTGTATGAAGAACAGCATCTCCAAAACATGAGGGCAGGCAATATGAAAATCCCTGAGTAATGCAATGTGCTTGGACTAAAGAGACAAAAATCTTCCTGAACTCAGTTTGTTCAGTATTTTACCAGATCCAGGCATTGCTTGGTTCTTTAGAGCTGTGGTTTCCTCAGCCTCTGTGTAATTGGTTATATGCTACAGTGGCTCCTTCTTGCAGTCTTTCAGTTACTTTCCTCCAATCTCGTGTTGCTCAGGCATCTTGGTGCTTCAGAAGAAACTCTTCTACTTAATTACTGTTATTTTGTTGTAGCTTTTGGTAAGTGTCAGTCTTCTCTCTCCACAAAGAGAAACTGGGAATGTTCTGGAAAGAAAGAATGAAAGAAGGATGCCAAGAAATGCATTCAGATAAATAATTCTTTGAGGAACTGACAGAAAGTCATTATGAGAAAAACAAATAGAACGATGCAGTGACTTGTCTCCAGGTTGCTGGTGGCTGAAGGCCCAGAATTTTCCTCCTTTCTGAACTGCAGGCTTTTTTTTTTTTTTTTTTCCTAATTTAGTGGCAAATATAGTACTTCTCATTCTTTGTGAGTCACTCACTCATTCGAGTGAACCTGAAGGTTTCTCCACAGAAGTGGAGAACACTCTCAGATACCACTCGGATCCATTTCCCAAAAGTCTCCAAATTCACTGAAGACCAAATACTTTATTTTCTAGGCCAAGATACCAGAGGGCAGGTATTTGATTAGCAAAATAACAACCAAACAGCCCCGGGCAGGTAGACACAATCTGTACTGTGTAGTACTCAGTCTGGGGTAAACAGACACAAGAGCTGTGCCACTGAGCCAGCACTTGGAGTTGCCCTGTGGCACTGGAGACACCACAGCTGATATCATCAGTAATAGCAATAACTCTGTGGAATCTGTCAGAAAATGCTCCTTTTCTAGAGTCCACTGCTGGAGGGGATATGCTGACTCATCATTTATTCATTTTCAGTGTGTATTTTTTTCTGGTGCTGACAGCATCAGCTGAGGTTACCACCTCATATGCTCATCCCCATTAACTCTTTGGGGACTCCTCTTTGGGGCCTCCATCTCCCTGCAGCCTACCTAAAAGACAAAGTCACAGGGGAACCACCAAGTTCCCTCCTACAAACACCGTCTCCCAGGCCCTGAGAGCAATGCAGTTACCACTGAAAAGCAGGGAACTCACAAATCCCACGAGTATGTTGTTGTTATCATGCAGCCCATCTTGGTTATTGGCCCTGTCCTATGAGAAATGATCTGGGCTTGATTTTGGGAACATGTACCTGGGCATGGATGTACAAGAAAGGCACACACCAGGAAAAATACGAAGTTTCCTAACTTCAGCCGAAGACCATGGAGGTCTGACATTTGCTTTTGGCAGCCCTTCATCTGCTGGCATGTGCTGTCAGCAGACATGCTGCCGTGTTTCAGAAGTCGTCACCACATACTGATCAAAGTTCCCTGGCTCATTAAAATCTCTGTGCTCCCTCCTATTTGTTTGGCAAGCTACATTTAAGTAACCTGATTCATGCGTTTTCTTTTACCTTTTCATATAACTATAATTTTTGAAATGTAGAAGAATATTTGTAGCAGGTGAGAGCTTCTTTGTAATGATACTGAGATTGAATCATTCTGTAAATTAAAATATGTATTTTGCTTCAAATCTCCTATAATTCAGCACTGACATTAATTATAGTTTTTCTTATCTATCTTAGTATCTCTCAGTTGCTTTCTTTTAATACTGTTTCGCATTTTCCCTGCTTTGCCCATTGCCTGACACAAATAAAGTATACATGGGCAATTACTAGGATTTTCAAGGCAAATTTGGCAGCCTCTTTATTTACTTTGATTCAGCTGACAGTCATATTTGACTTTTTTTTTTCAGGAACAGTGTTTATTAGCTGAATAAATGTCGGCTGGCAGTGTTAGCAGAGCATTTCCATTTTGGCTAGACCCCCTGAAAATCTCCTTTGATTCAGTATTGAACGTGGTTTATCTTTACAAAACCACAAAGAATTAAAAATTTCGAATCCAAAGCAGTTCTCTGTGCATCGTGTTTCTGCGTGAGAGACATCAAGGCAGTGGAAGTCGCCCTGCGGCTTGCTGCTGCCTGCAGTGCGTGACTGATGCACCTCAGGTAAGCGGCGTCTTCATGACCTGCACTTTTCCTTGCCCTGTTGGGAAGAACATAGCCAGATAGTGAAATCGCTATTTCCACAGACAGCTGCAATTCCTCGATCTTCCATCTCCATGGGCAATTAATAAAAGTGGAGTCATGGAGGAACAAATGTTTCCATTGCAGCAAGTAAGGTGGAATGGTTTAGATGTGTCTGCAGCTCTGTGTGTGCTGACTGTGTAGGTCCAGGTCCTTGCTGGCTGTTAGGTGGGCAGGAATTGAGACTGGGCTATGGGAGTTGGCACACTTCTTGTTTAACGTCTGTACAAGTTCGTAGTCCTGTGATTATGCAGCTGTAGGAACTGCTCTGTTTCTGCTTCCCTGAGGGAGCAGGGCTGCCCTTCAGGCTCTTATTAGAGGCACCCAGGGACAAGCTGGGACTGGGAGGATTAGGCAGCAGAAGTACCAGGTTAGCACGTGGCTCAGAGGGTTGGTATGGCATGATGCTCCCTTCCTTCCCTCATGGTGTGCTCCCATGTCCCCAGCACCAACCAGCCTGGCTTAGGGCAGAGACAGGATACATGTCTGTGTACAGGATCAGACCATTCTCATCCAGCTCTCTGCCACCATCCCACTGGCCTGTGATGAAGGAGCAAGGTGCTCCCCACTGTTCCCTGTCCTCCCATGTCCTCGGTGCTCTCCCAAGGCTGGTCCCAAGCATCTGGAATGGGACCCAGAAGGGCAGGGGCAGTGGAGGACCTGGTCCCCAGAGCTCCATTTCTTTCCTCCTCCCAGACTGAAGGACATGAAGCAGACTTCAGCCCCAGCTCACAGTCACCCATGCTGCTGGGCTGAATTGTGCTCTCCAAGGTGGTTCAACCCGGGGCACATCCTAGGGTCAGTGTGGGACAGGAATGGCTCTGGGTAAGATATTTGGGACAGCTGTGGCTGCTCTCGGGCTCATCTAATTTGCTTGTCAAGGGTGAGCTGCCTAAAGTCAGGAACACATGATAAGGTCAAGGAGATGTTCAGAGCTGGTAAACTGCTGAGAGAGTAGGGTAAGAAGGGTATAAGGCTTGTGTCTGTTATTTCACTGGCTTCTGTCCATAAGCATCCATGATTTTCCTGGGTGGAAACAAGGTAAAAATGACTGTCAGAGGACCCACTTCACAATTCCTATTTCCTTATAGAGGTACCAAGGTGTAACCCACACCAGTGTGAGAGAGGACTACTCCTCAGCTGTGCAACTGAGACTTGTGCTGGCCATTTTCCCCAACTTGCTGTTCCCACCACACGAGGCATGGCCCTATACTCACGCAGGAGCATCTGCTGTGAATTCACTGCCCTGTGACAGAGGCTGAGGCGTCCGTATGTAGATTGGATTAGACTGAAATGTCAAGTGCTCGCATGTGGCTTTGCCTTCCCCATCAGGGAAGCAGGCAGCTGAGACTTTGTGATGTTTGTACTATAACAGAACGAAGATGTTCAACAAAGTGGCTGTGAGGTGCAGATGCTCCATGATTACAGCATGCCCAAAAGCGATCTTGGTGTCTCAAAAGACAGACAGAGCCCTTATCACAAAGTCCTAAAGACTGACTGAATTCACACATGACACTGAAGCAAATACGTGTGTGTGTGTTGCTTCTCCAGAGATAATCTCCAGAAGCTCAGGCTCCTTGGGGACAGCCATTTCCAGTGGCTGCATGATATCATCCTGCATCACAGCATGCCCCTGCAAACAGCTGGTGAGCTGAACTCCGAGGGTTCAGGCTCAGTTCAGCAGTCTCCAGCACAGCTGGTGTGGGAGAGATTGAATTTCCACCCAAGCTGCTTGCTATGGCACCAGTGGGGGAGTCGATGACTGCACATGTAACCCAGGATGGGTAAAACATCACTGGCAGAACTGGTGCCCCAGCAGAAGGGATGCTAATTTAATGCAGAGGGACCTCATTCTATAATCACATCTGCTGGCATAAATCAAGATTAACTTCATTGGTGCAAACGGGGTAACTCCAGAACAAATCCTGTAGGGGCAGGTCTAACGTTGTGCCTGATTCCAGTTTTTTTAATTTGGACAACAAAATGGTGTGCTGCGTGCCCATTGCATTGCAAGTTTGCTCTCTGCGGGAGCAAAGCTGTCTTTGGAATAGCTCTTGACACTTCTAAGCCTCTACGTGAATCTCTGCAAACACCACCGATAAGCAGGAAAAAGAAGAAAAAAAAAAAAAGCACTATTTCCCTCTGCAAGTTGTCAACTCTCATTTTCATTTTTAAATGCTTCTCAGGATCTCAGGGGTGGGAGAAGAAGAAAAAAAAAAACAAACCCTGGAAGTATTTTCTAAGCTTGATTAGTTTCATGTCTGTAGGTGACATCCACCTGCAAGCCTCCAGAAACTGCCTCCTGGACTTCGATGCTGCACAGTGATGGAGGGAGGTAGGGCAGAATTTGTAATTACTACCTGCCATCACCTCTGACTGTACATTTATCTGTCAAGACTTTTTGACAAATTACAGGCAGGTGCGTGGCCTGTCCTACACGCTGCAGAATAACAAATCCCTCGTGATTCATCCCGATGAAGGGATGCTTTCAGTCCTGAGACCTGGCAGAACCCTGGCCTGACATTGGGTTTGTGCACCAAGTACTGAGTAATACTGTGCCTTTTGAAAATGATTCTTGATAGAAAGAGGTGCACAGGCACTGAAGGGAGGAAACCTGCACGGGTTCATTTTCATAACTCCTCCTTGCCCAGCTATGGGAGATCCTTTGGAAAAGGGAGAGAAGGCCAGGCTGGATGGGGCTTTGGGCAACCTGGTGTGGTGGAAGATGTCCCTGCCCATGGCAGGGAGTTGGCACTGGTCCCTTCCCAAACCAGTCTATGATTTTATTATTCTATATGAAAAGCCATTGTTTTCTTCTGCAGAGGACATGACAATGAATATGTAGCCTTAACCATGTAGAAATCATTTGGTCAAATGACCATATTGCAGTCTTTTATATTAAAACCTTAACAACGCTCTTTTATTCTCTGATTCTCAGAAGCTTCCACCATGGAATTTCCCACTATAAAGACACAGAAAACCTTCTAATCCTTTAAAATATTATTTGGGACAGCTGAACTCTCTATCAAATAGGTTTTAATAGCTGTGTATTACAGAGGTCATTGCCTTGTCGCCATCGCGTACATTAAGGGCAGAACTGTGCACTGAATCAGCTGCCACTCTCCTGCTACTAGACTATCCCTCATTTTGATGCAAACTCAAGAAAGTGCAATGCATGAAGAGATTAAGAATTAAGTGGGTTCAGATTTCATATGGTTGTGTTTTCTGAGGCCATCTGGTTAGCAGCATGTATTAAGAGAGTGAGACAGCTGCTCTAAGTATAACAGTAAAGTTGATGAATGCGGATTAAAACCACCAAGAGTTTAGCATTTGATGATATCAGCCTGGGGAGACACTACACTTGCCCTGGTAAACAACTTAATGTCATCACCTGAAATATTCTCCGTGCACTGACTTGTGGAATTGGATTTTTTATATAATATCTTATGGTTTTGTCCAGGCCATCTGGAAAACAAGCTGCCAAAAGCCGTAAGAAGTTTGCTGCTAGTTTGCTTCAATACACAGCATTGAGGGTTTTATTAAAGAACAAGAGAGATGCAAATAACAAGGTGTCAAAATATTGGAGGAGAATTTCATTAAACTTCACCCTGGGAACAGGTGGCCTTTTTTTCCTAACCCTTAACAGCTTGAAGTACGTACATTGTGCAAGAAGACTGTCTTGCCATTTCTTTTCATTGTGAGCAACACTTTTTTCTTTAAGTTGTATTATCACCCATCTCCATCAGAAGTTTCTGAAGCACAGCACAAACATATTTTTTCTGCTTAACACAAAAATGCAATTCAGTCAAAAGTGTAAACTCATGCTCTCCTGAAGTATGCTGGGTTAAGATGTGCACCTCAACTTATGCGCATTCAGAAACTTTTCACTACATTTTGGCCACAGTCCCCTTCTCCACAAAGCTATTGGTTTTGCTTTCTTCTTCCAAAATACTGACCTCATAAAGGAAAAAAGAAAAAGAGAGAGAAAACAAACAAACAAAAAATAGATGGTGAGCACCTGACAGACCGAAAGGTTGTTATTTCCAGAAGTGGGCACAGTGTGGCTTAGCTTTGTACCTTATACTTGCTTATCAGAACTAGCAACAGAAGAGAGTTGGCTGAGATCAGGACTGTGCTGGCTGACCTGGAGCTCGAGGGAATTCAGGACACAGAAATCTGTGGCCATCAGCATTGACACAGGTGAAGAGGCATTAGGAGGTAAAGTAGGTGCCACACACTATTTTACTTTTCTGTGAAACATGGAAAGCTAAAGAGATTTTGTTATGCTTCTTGTTTACTTCATTTACTTCATTACTGTTATTTTCTGCTCATGAGAGAAATTGAAATTTTTTTGCCCCTGCTTCATGGATGACTCCATAGATACTTGGAAACAAAACGGAATTCATCACACACAGTACTCCATTAAATCAAACTTCATTGGACAGAAATAAATTTTTATTCTTTCTACTTGAGAAGGTCTTTGTTGACATCCATTTGATTGGAATCGTTAACACTACTGTGGAAAGAAGTCTTTGTTAACAACTCAGCATCTCCTCTGTTTAGCTCGACTTTGAAATGCTGGGTGGTAATGCTTTGACCTTCAATTCCTTCTCTCACAGGAAATGCAAAATGATGTGTATATGATCAAGACTGAAATCATCAGATGCCAATACTATACTCTTGGAGGTGCTTTCTTTGCCGTGATTTTATTAATGGAAATTTCACTTGTTCTGACCAGAGCCAGCCAGGAAGCAGTTACACAGCAGGGATGAGCATAGGCTGTAGGCTTAATTCCCTGGAAAAGGTGTCTGTTTGAATGGTCTCTGTGACAGAACTGGTGAATGTTTGTAGATGAAATAAGATACACCAAAAGTATAGCCAGTCACGGTGCCATTGTTTTCCTCCAGACAAGCAAATAGGATCCCAGCAAATCTAAAATAACATGGTAGGAAGCAGACAGAGCTCGGGCTCTTTCCCCACCCGCAGTGCATACAGAAAACAGCAGTCTGTCCACAGGCTTGTCAGGGTGGGGTTGGGACCAGTCTGAGTAGACATGGAAAAGACAGACAGTGGGAAACATAAGGCAAGAAACTACAAGAACTTCAGTGCTGCTTCACCCCTGAGAACTTCAAAAAAAAGTTTTCAAACAAGCAAGGGCAGCCTCAGCTTGACATTTCTTATATTGCTTAGGTGAAAACAAGCAGCAGAAGGAAAAAAGGAAGAGACTCTTCTAGGTCTTGTCTGAACAACATAAGGGAGCACAAATGACTCACACATTTTTGCCCACTTGTAGGTGACATAAAAGAAATGAACTCTCTGCAACAGCAAAGAAGTTTTCTTTTCTGTTGTTGAGCAGCCTCACTTTGCATTTTTGTCACATACTAAGGAGGACAGAGGTGCACATTGATTTTGTAATGGGCAAAAGCTGTGGCGCTTCCCACAAAAAAAAACAAGGTAGTGGTGCAGATATTGAGGGTCCCTTTACCCTCACATGCACACTTTACACTTTGATAATTGCTGCCAAATTACACCCAAGCTTAAGCAAAAACACATACAGAAACAGAAAAGAAGATTGGCAGTAGCTCAGTGAACTATGCATTAAGCAAAAATAAAGCTTTCTGTATCAGAGAAAAAGTTTTTTTTTATTTATTTTTTTTTAACAAAATCCTCTCCAACCTTCCATACAAAAATTTGACAATTTACAACCAATTCAAGGCATTCAACTTTCAACAAGCATTCCCATTCAACGGCATTTGAGTGGTGTTATTTGCCTTTGTAGACTATGGATCCATGACTAATAAGAAGCCAGTGACAACACAGATTTCTGTGGAGATGAGGTAAGGTTTAGCTTTCTGACATCCCCTCAAATCATTGAAGCTGGACATTAGATCCATTCATGGATGCAGATAGACAATATAAGCTGTGTACTTAATCTGTTTGGTGATAACTGCTAATGGTGGGCGTGCAAAGGCTCACCAGTTCATTCTGTATAAGCTCATGGGATGAAAATTCCCTGAGAAGGAAATGTCAGCAATTTTTAGCAATACACAATCCGAGAGACTCGATGAAGCATTCGGGAGGAGTCAGCCATGCTCCTGGCTTTCCCTCTCCGAAATCCCAGTCACCTTTCATGCCACTGAGCGGTCTCTGTAAGGAAGACAAGGCTGAAGTTCATGTCTGCAGGAACCAGGGGTGAGGTTTATGTGAGAAGCGTGGCCCTCAGAGATGTGCCACTGTCCTTCTCCTCTCTCCCAGCCTCTGTCCTATTCCTCTGCAGGGACTGGGGAATGGTCTTTCCTTTAATGACTTTATTTATCACTATTGCATCTATCTGTGGCTATTCACCCCACAGCTCCCTAACTTAGTAAACCAGCACCTCACCACCAGTCTCCACGGGATGCTGGCAGTGCTCCTCTTCTTCAGTATGTCTCTATGAGTACAAACCACTGAGATGCCTTTCCCTGTTCCTACTATCTCTTGAAATAAGTTAATTCTTGTGGTCAAATAACAGAGAGCATGACATTAAACAGGAAAACCACAGGGAGTCACATTATTTCAGAAAATAGTGCTGCTACTTTCCATGTTTTCTACCTGGAGCATTTATAGAAGCAGAAAACTGGTTTATACCATTACCAAAGCCAAGCACTTCACATTTATTTGATAACGCTGGGGTAATTTCCCTGAAAATATAAAAATATTCTTAATCTAGGTTTCTTATATATGAAGATTATTGAGTAAGCAGAGAAACAAAAGAAAGTAATCTAATGAATAGCCTTCTGTTGCACCAGAGGGGCACATCTTTAAACAAGTAAAACTGTACAAATATAGGAACTTACTCCGTAGTGTGTATAATCTGAAAGGAATTTACTTCAATTTTAATTGCCTGTGGCGACAGGCACCAGAGGAGTTTGGACCGGATGTCACGGATGGCCCTTAGCAGCATTTAGTGCTTCTCTGGCAGGCTTATTTCTGCTCTAATAGATGCATTGGGGACCCATTTCCAGAGCATAGACAAAATCAATTTGTTTTCACAGAATTTTCAGCAATTTCCTAGGTTTAGGGCTGTGTTTACTCTTGATCTTTTGGATATAGAAGGAATTTACAATGCATTTCTAAAATGTTAGCAAACACTTATGTTAGTTATTAACTCAATATCTCTTGGAGTCTCACTGTAAGTCCCACATAAGTGGGATTTTAAGATACAGTGTATGGTCGCTACTTTCAAAAAATAAAACACACTAATAAGAAAAAAAAAAAAAAAAAAAGAGAAAAAAGATTATGAAGCGTCAGCCAAAAAGCTACAAGAGCAGATTTGAGATTTGTAATAGTGTCTATTGGACATATTTTGACACATGGTCTGGTCTTTGTCTTGATCTTGCTCATCCATTTTGCAAAATGTGCAAGCCTATCTTCTAGGCATTAAGATGAGAAGGGAAGAAATCAGTGACAAAGCCAAAGAAGTACCAAGAAAGGGTAAAGGGGGACAGTTTCCTTTAGCAAAAAGGATCTGGTCTGAAGCTAAATGTTGCTGTAGACTTCTGAAAAATGCAGAGTGCCTTCAGCTCTAATTACCTTCAGCAGGGTTTGAGCACTTGTAACACGCTGCAGAACTATGCTGGTCCTCAGAGGACTGCACATTTGCATTTGCAACCCTATTAACTTTACAGATACCTGTTGATTGCATGACACATTTTATAAGTGGAATATGTCTAGATGACCTGATGCCATCATCTGTGTACAAGTGTACCTGGTTTCAAAATGTTCGACTAAGAGTATCACATTCCCTCATTTTATTTTTGTCTTGTTCATTAGAGGTAGGTATCCTTGGAGATCAGGTACAGTGGAAAGAAAATAGATTGTCTCCTTTCAGTTGTTAGTAGCAGCTGAGGTCTGGGCAAGGGGGAGCAGAGAAGCGGCTGATTGTACCTTGTCTTCTGAGTTTGCTGCCTGGAGGAGCACGGGGCTCTCTGCATCAGAAATCTTCACGAGGCATCGGAGCTAATCCTGGAAACAATGACATCTTAGTGACTTAGGATAACAGCAGCCACGTACACTGCAGAGGGAAAAGTCTGCAGTTCTACATTAGCCATGTCCCTTCTATTTCCTCGGCAAAGGAAAGAAATAATAAGCAACACCTCAAGAGAAGAAGGGGAAAAGAATACAAATGCAAGCATTATCACACGCTGATTTTCAGTCTGATTTAAAATTAAAGGTTCATATTGTCAGCCAGTCTAAGAGGGTCTGTAAATATAAGAGTAGATTTAAAGAGCTTTATGCTTCCCAGCTTGAAGGCTGTTCAGCAAAATTGGAGATGGCACCAAGTTAGTGATTAATGGAAATATTAAATGCATGAAGGGATAATGTATTCATATTCAGAACAGCATTACATTACCAATCAGTTGTTTTGTTATAACGTGCCCCAATTATGCTGTGCTACTAATGCAAATACATTTTGATCAGTTGAATCAATAAGAGAGTTTCATTATTACAGCTTCTTGTTCAGATTTGGAGAGCCTGGAAACAATGAGACCTTGATTATCCTTTGTGTAAATGTTGACAAATGTTAGTTATATTTGTTAATGCACTGCTGGAAGACATTGAGATTTTACAGTGATGATGAGGGAAGGGAAGGGAAGGGAAGGGAAGGGAAGGGAAGGGAAGGGAAGGGAAGGGAAGGGAAGGGAAGGGAAGGGAAGGGAAGGGAAGGGAAGGGAAGGGAAGGGAAGGGAAGGGAAGGGAAGGGAAGGGAAGGGAAGGGAAGGGAAGGGAAGGGAAGGGAAGGGAAGGGAAGGGAAGGGAAGGGAAGGGAAGGGAAGGGAAGGGAAGGGAAGGGAAGGGAAGGGAAGGGAAGGGAAGGGAAGGGAAGGGAAGGGAAGGGAAGGGAAGGGAAGGGAAGGGAAGGGAAGGGAAGGGAAGGGAAGGGAAGGGAAGGGAAGGGAAGGGAAGGGAAGGGAAGGGAAGGGAAGGGAAGGGAAGGGAAGGGAGCCCTACTGAAGGTATCTGAGTTACAGCCATAGACATGCTGTCTGATTTCAGGGAGTGCTCTGTGACCTTTCTTTAGCCACAGGCTATGCCTGTGTAGGCAGCATTGCAATGCTTTGTTGTGGGTCTGTGCAGCAGAAGAGCTGGTGCTGAGCAGCAGGCACTCATGTTGCTCTCTATTCAAGGCAGTTTCCTTCAGAGTAGATCCAGTCTGTCCCCATAGATGATTGCTCATTAGAGATGTTGGTGAAACTCATGGAAAGTGTCTCCTGGTTTTCCATGAAATTCATGGAAAGCATCTCGGAAGGAGCCCAGCCCATGCCCACCATGGCCTGCCATGAGCTGACCCAGACACAGTGCAGGGTGACTACTGACTCAGGCTCAGAGAGCACTCCTGCTTTGAACTGAAATGCCAGTACCAGCACAACAGCATCACAGTTCTGTCATAGCTGAAAGAAAATATGGTTGCAATTTTGAGAGGTTGCTTCTGAACACAGCTACATTTAATATCCTTAATATTTCTTCTCACTTTTTCTCTCACTTTTTCTTGGTGTAATTGCTCATCACAGCAGGCATTCAGATTTTTCCTGTATTCATCTAATAGTAAAATTCCTGCATTCTAATCAGTGAGCTCAGCTATGGTCAAAGAAACCCACCAAAAAGGTAAGGTATGACAGCTCATTATAAGACTCCATACCCACTGTTCCTTTCATGTCTCAGAGAACACAGTAGAACTGGTCAACGTTTTTCACTTACAAACAATTTTTGATGGAGAAATGAAAAGAAACTGAGAGATGAATCAGTGCAGTAGGAAAATGTTGACAGTCTGCTGGATGTCTGCAACCATTGCTGATGGTAAAAATGATGAACTTAAAAGCATACAGCTACTTGAAATAAAAGGTAAAAAAAAAAAAAAAAAAAGTAAGACATTTTTCTCTGGGCACAATGTCTGACAATAACCAAACAACACCATTCTAGTGCTTGTGCTTTAAAGTAAGGTGGCAGAAAAACCACAAAGAGGAAAGCAGTGAGCCAGAGTTACAGATCACATTCAGAAAGCCTGGCTTTTTTGTTATACAGTTCTCTCATGGCCACATTCATGAAAGCTGGTAGGAGCTTATCAACAACCTCTGTCTCAGAGATGTCATTTGCAGGGGAAAAAAATCTAGTAAATATGATACTTCCCCCCCCCCCCCCCCCTTTATATTAGAAGCCAGCACCATAACAATTTTCTTTTTCGTATTTTACATTTTGTTCTCTTCACTCCTCCAATTTCACATAAAACAAATAATTAATATTTTTCAGCTGGTTTTAGGCACATAGTCTGGTTTGTTAGGATAATTTGAAAATAATGCTTGCATGATTAGCCCTGAGAATGCAGAGATCATTATCCAGACAGATGAAGCATATTAGATTTGTGTTTTTTAAAACAATTCACCTTTTTCAGATCTCTGTACAACTAGGAAGAAAAATCAAATAAAGTGTAGTGGATTTTATTTATTACTCCTGGTTTAGTCTTTCAACTCTTTAATTCCAAGCTAAATTAGCATATGAGAGCTGGCCTTTACATCTTGATGTTTGCTTTTAATGAAACAGTTACAATCATGTTCATTTATTATTACTATTATTATTATTATGATTATCCCCACTGCAGGCCTGAACACAGGCAAAAATGCAAAGCACATCCTAAAGCATATAACTGGGGAGTCTTCTCTTGGTTATTTACTGGAAGGAGATGACACGGTAACTGCAGAATAGCAGGGGCAAACCTTAGCTCACTGCACAAACGTAGAAGCTGTTGTGGTTTCTCACAGCTCTGCACACAAGTGGCACTGTGACTCTTCCTGCTGTAAACACGAGTGTGGTCACCCTTCACCATTTTGACTTTACTACACACTGAAGATGGCATCATGCAACATTTGTCATTTGAGTCTCCCCTGGGACATGACAGCTCATCAGGAGTGCTATGCAACCAACAGTAATGGGCTAGAAATGTAGGGCCCTGCTTCCGCCCTTCACTTGAATTTGCATCTTTATGAGATGGCTGCTGGCTCCCCTAGAGGTAATGATCCCCATTCTCCCAACCTAGGACTGCGGGCTTTCCCCTTTCTCCATAGAAACACAGAATCAAAGAATGGTTAAGGTTGGCAGGGCCCTCTGGAGGCCCCTGGTGCCACCCCTACCCAGGCAGGGACACCCAGAGCAGGCTGCCCAGGCCCACGTCCAGGCGGCTTTTGGAGCTCCCCAAGGAGGAGACCCCACAGCCTCTCTGGGCAGCCTGTGCCAGGGCTCCGTCACCCGCCCAGCACAGCAGTGCTGCCTGGTGCTCAGAGGGAGCCTCCTGGGTGCCCGGCTGTGCCCATGGCCTCCTGTCCTGGCACTGGGCACCACTGAGCAGAGCCTGGCTCCGGCCTCTCTGCACCAGAGCCACCAGGGCCTGTGAGATGCTAAAGGGAGGCACCAGAAATTGTCTATTTCTATTTCTATCTCCTTTTCTAGTTTGGGGCAAGTCACATAACCTCTTGCTCCACCTTTAAGCAATGTCCTCCCCACCTCTAAAGTCTGTAATTACCTAACTGGGGAAATATCAATTTAGTCTGCTTTTGTAGGGCTGTTGTAAAAATTGTTCCAGTAGTGCGACAGAGCATGGCCTGGGGCCGAGATCTGCATTGCAGTAGCTTGAGTGGGTGAAACAGGAGAGCTTCTGGCTGACTGCCTGGGAGAGCACAGCTGGCCCCACAGCCATGCTCCCTGGGGAACACAGGAGACCACCTCAGCCATCAGCCCCCATGGCCCCAGCCTGGACCACTGCCTTCATGCCCTGTCAGCATGACCTTGAGCAGCAAAAGAAGGACACTAGTGCCATGCCAGGGGTCAGGGGCCATCCTTAAGCCTTGCAAGTATTCCAGACACATGGAGCACTCCATAACACTATGGATTCAATGTCTTTTTTTTTTTTTTTTTTTTTTTTTTTTCTTGAGGCAGTATACAAAGAAAGTGCCTGAAATGACACCTACTGCACCCCTCTGCAGTGATGCTCACCCACAGAGCCTCCTGTGCATGGCTGTTACGTTGTCTGGTCCCAGTGTGGGCTGTGAAAGCCCACGGCCACAATGAGTCACGTTGCTGGTGGGCCATAGCAGGCACTCCCTGGGACCAGGCTGCACATCTCTCCAAAGCTGCCCCTTAAAGCCCCTGCGAGGACAGGGACCCTGAGTCACTTTTGCCCCTTGCTTGGCACTCAGTGCATTACAAATTTTGGTGAAATGCCAACAGATCCACTGTCAATGGGGTTGCAGCACAAGGCTGAGCAGAGAGGCCTAAGGTGAGGATAGTAACCTGAAGTGTTGACAAGACCCCAGGAAGGAGTGCTGGGCAGAGTCCTTCTGGGGAAAACAGTTTCTCCTGCTGTGATAAGATCTCTGAAGTATATCAGAATGAAAACAGAAAACATATTTATCTGTGTATTCATCAAAGATGCTGAAAACACTGCAGCATTTGAGCTGCCCATATGCATGTATTTTGTCATATTACTTACAAAATGGGAAAGCCTGTCAAAGATCTCTCACAGTTAGACACGAAGAACTGCTAACGCCTTTTAGAGAGAAGAGTGGTTTCCTGTAAGAAACTGATGCTGTCTGGCTGTTTATTTAGAGAGGATTTTTACACCAGTTAAATTCTCACAGGTGTGATTTACTTCCTAAGAGACGGGCGGATCTGCTATCCTACATGTTGTGAAGTCCGACCTTGCTCTACTGCAATGGAAGCCACTCCAACTGAGATTTTTCCCCTTTATTTCCCAGGCATAAATGCCTGAAAAGTACCAGTGAGCCCAGTGGTGAGAGGCCACCAGACACCCTGGTGCTCAATGCTTGAAGATGCCCTGGCTCCCACCACTTGCACTTGGCTTCCCTGGCAAGCAGGAAACCCAGCAGGGAAGGACTTGGGGGTGCTGGTGGACAAAACTCTTGATGTGAGCCAGCAGGGTGTGCCTGCAGCCCAGAAAGCCACCCATATCCTGGGCTGCACCAACAGAGGGGTGGGCAGCAGGTGGAGGGAGGGGATTGTGCCCCTCTGCTCTGACCTGGTGAGGCCCCACCTGGAGTGCTGCGTCCAGGGCTGGGGCCCAGGAAGGACGTGGGGCTGTTAGAGTGGGTCCAGAGAAGGGCCACGAAGATGATCAGAGGACTGGAGCACCTCTCCTGTGAAGAAAGGCTGAGAGATCTGGGGCTGTTCAGCCTGGAGAAGAGAAGGCTCCAGGGAGGCCTCATTGTGGTCTTTCATTACTTAAAGGGGTCTTATAAAAAAGACAGAGGGTGACTTTTTCCTCAGGCAGATAATGATGGGACAAGGGGAATGCTTTTAAACTAAAAGAGGGGAGATTAAGATTAGAGGTTAGGAGGAAGTTCTTTCCTCGGAAGAGGGTGGTGAGGCCCTCAGAAGCTGTGGATGCCCCATCCCTGGAGGTGCTCAAGCCAGGCTGGATGGGGCTTTGGGCAACCTGGGCTGGTGGGAGGTGTCCCTGCCCATGGCAGGGGGTTTGAAATAGATGATTTTTAAGGTCCCTTCCAGCCCGAGTCATTCTGTGATTCTATGGTATATGAGGAACATAAAGGAGATACGGGATTTCCTCCCATGTAACACTGAATCATGAGACGTAATAGCCCTACAGGACTTTTCAGCATCCTCTGCTATCTCATGGCTGCATCCCACCTAGAAAGGCATCTTGGTGATCAAGGGGAAGTGGGATGCAAGCTCGTTGGAAAAGGCCAGGAGGATGGGCAACTCTGGCAATACCTGAGCAATACCAGCAACACTCTGTTAATACCTGACAATACTCTGGCAATATCAGTACGCCTCAGTTTTCTTTTTGTTATTTAAAACTTGAAGTTTATTTTTGGTGCACTTGTAAATGTTCACCTTATAAAAAATCCGTAACTCAGGGTGATGGAAGTGGGGGAAGCCGCTATGAAGTGCATGGTTATTCCTGGCAGGATGTTCCTCCCTCGCTGGTGCAGGTGGGGAACTGGAGCTGCTGTGACTCACCAGTTTTCCTGTTTGTGGTGTGAGGTCACTCAGTATTCTGAGATATCTTTAGTGAGGATGATAAAAAAAAAAAAAAATGAAGCTCAAAAACAAATCTAGCAAGAAGAGTCCTAAACCACTGAAATATAGGAGAGGAGCTGTTAAATTAGATTCATTAAATTAAATTAATTAATTAATTAACACTAAGCTTTCTGGAAGGAATTGCCATAGAATTAATTTAGTGGTAGCAGTGTGGAAACTAGAAATTCAAGCTGATTTTTCTGAGCCAGTTAGAAGTAGAAATCTTATTAAAATATAATGGGATTTGGGAAACTTATACGCATAGGCTCCTTTTAAATCCCAACCATCATGCACAATCTAGATATGTTTCAAGAGACAGGACAAGATCTGCAGCAGGTGTAAGTCAGGGAAAGTCTATTAGAAATGAATAGCTTTAAACTAAGGCAATTGTCTACCGGGGAACATAAGTACCACCACATCTGTTAACTGAGCACCATTCCATTCTGTGCAACAATCTTAAAAGTGTCTCCTTTGCTTGTTCCTTAAAATTCCTAATCAAAGTGATGAAAAAAAAAATGGAGAAGCAAAATCTATGTGTCTGGGTGGTAAATATATCAAAGGAGGGCATTGATGTTTGTTTGTTATGCATTTGTGAGGTAGTTTGGTCACTGCCACAGTATATAAAATATGCATGAAGACTTTTGAAACCTATTTGTACATTTTTCTGCCACTGTCCCATCTCCAAAACTTTGCCCTAGATATTTCCTCAGAAAGCGTGCAAAGCACAAAAAGCCAGTAGACTTCAGAGGATGCTGCAGGTAGTAATTATCCAGCATGGCAATAAAAATTGCTAGTGAGACATCATTCCTTCCTAACTGGTATCCTCAACAAGCCCTCAGTGACAAGGGGGGCTCTCTTTCTTGACCTCAACAAGAGGATAACAGATAGCTGTGCTGACCATCTTTGAACACCGTATAACCCTGTAATGCCTGCTACAGCTAGGGATGCTGGATCCATTCCCAGCATCCTAGACACCCCTCCATACTGGAGGCTGGTTTTGACCTTTGCATCTGCATCCGTAGCTTTACACAGCTGCTCCTTCACACACCTCTGGAGTGATCTGGCTATACCTGGCACTAAACGTCAGGGTTTACTCCCAAGAAATTC
Organism: Anas platyrhynchos; assembly: GCF_047663525.1. Lineage (NCBI taxonomy): Eukaryota > Metazoa > Chordata > Aves > Anseriformes > Anatidae > Anas > Anas platyrhynchos. The sequence goes on along the minus strand of NC_092587.1, from coordinate 189,586,626 downwards.
AGATGGGAAAAAAAAAAAAAAAAAAAAAAAAAAAAAACATTTGGGTTAGAAGGTCATGGTACATTAACTAACAATTCTGTGCCATAAGCTGCAGAACATGTAGATCCACTACTGAAGTTACAGGGATTCTGTCAGCTTACCCAGAGGAAGCATCCGTAAAAATCTGTAGTTTAATTTATCTAGATAATTTCCTTAAAACATATTGCTTAAAGTCACTTTTTTAATGAGAATCACCAGTATCACTTATTTTTCTGCCTATTCCATATAGTCACTTTTTAAAGAGAAAAGACTGTAGATTTGCAAAAACTCAAATACCTCAGCAGCCTGAGGTTAGCATAGTTAGCAGACTGTATTGGATAATTTCATTAGCAGATTTTTCATCCAGAGTGAACACTAGAAGAGTACACATTTCTGCATGCCCATCACTCCTTTGTATATTGTGGTTTATGAATTATCAGTGTCAGATTTATACAAGCGAAATTAAAATGTTAGATTCCACTGCAGCCCCTAATATGTTAGTATGCTAAACCACAGTGTTAATTCTGTCTTTGTAAGGATTAAGATCTGAGGGATAATGAGATAGTAGCAACAGAGGGTTTCCGCAGGAGCGGAGTACTGTTGAGTCTTAACTATCTTAGTTGCTGTCTCTTCAGTTCTTGCAAACACTTAAAGCATCAGAAGATCCCTTCTTTCTCATTTTTCTCACTCCTTTACATCAGAAAAACCTACAAATGGGCAATTTGCAGTGTTGCGCAGAGCAGCCCTGGTACCCTGCCTGAAAGGGGCCAGATGTACCAGAAGAGGGGACGTGGAGGTACCCCCAGAGACAGGTAACTGCAGGTAATTGTCTGCAGCAACCCTTTCAGCTCAGGCGCCTACACGCTGTAGCATTAACCATGGACAGCAATAGGGAGCTGTTGTGGAGCTGTCCCTCCTCCTCCCTGCTGCCTTCCTCGCTCTCTTTTTGCTCCATGCGATGCGGTTATAATCGAGATGAAGCAGAGTGATTACAGGAACATAAGTGCATTAGGACACGCAGTCAGCTGGAATTGTTCTTCCGTGCTCTTTTATAGATAGCTGTGGAGCGGTCAGGGAAAAGCGAATACGAGCCCTTGATACAGTTCATCGCTTTCTGCATGAGTTGTGTGAAACTTGCCCTCCCAATACAGTTATCTGGCTGAGACTTTTTTTTTTACACCTTCTGTCCCTTGTCCAAGTGATGGACTCCCAAGCCAAGACAGCGCCGTATATCAGCGTGGCCACAGGACAGGCTGGTGCATGATGCATCGCGGTGCCGCCGAGCAGCAAATGCTCCGCTGCACCTTGTACTACACAGCAGCTCTGCAGCGAGGAGCGTAGATCACAGGAGAGTGCAAGACGGCTCTCTTCTCCCGGCGATATAATTAGATCCATTGCTCATCTGTCATACCGAAGTGCTGTAGCAACAGATAGCTGGCCGTCTGTGGCACGGCTCTGCCTGCTCCTCCATCAGGCATGCTGACAGGTCTGCGTGGCGTCGTGTGCCCCGGCAGCAGGAGCTCTGTCCTCTGGCTTAGGGCCGCATCTCTCTGCCTTCCACCCGCTCATCATCGGAGATGCTGTCCTGGATTATGACAGGGACAAGGGGCACAGAGAGCAAGTGTAAAGCTGTACGGAAGCAGCTCCTGCTCTGGATGTCTCATTCTTCTTCGCCCTACATCTTTGGTGTCTTGCCATTTCTTTCAGCGTTTCTCTTCCTCTAGGTGCTTCCCGGAGGCATGGATCTGTCAGTATTATTTAGCTTCCCCTGTGCTAATTCCCCTGTGATAGGGGATTAGCTTCCCCTATCTATTTAGCTGTGCCAGCTAGAGCCGTAACAAATCCTGAGGAAGGTCACTGCCATCAGCATCTTGCAGTACAACCATCGTGGGGAAACGGGGGCTGTCCCTGTAGGGAGGAAACTTCCAAGTCTCAGAGATGAGAACTCTCACATGGCAAAGGGAAAGAAGAGCTCTGGTTATCTCCTAGTGCCAGCCCCATGAATTCCTGTGTCCCAGGTGTTGCATGAGGCAGAGGTTGTATTTCACACTGCTGCTTGGTAGCAGTCCTCCGCAAGGACACAGGCACTGCATCCTGCAGCAGGGCTGCTTGGTCTGACCTTATGGCAGTTAGACTCCAAAAAAAATGAATGTGAGGTGTTTGTCCATATTTGTAAATATTTCTGCTGAAGCAGGATGAAAAATGAAACCACGCTAAGTGCTCAAATGTTGGAAATCTTAACAAAGAAAATTCCAATCCCCATGCATCAGTTAAAATGCTTCATTTCTGTCACAGACTGACTATTTATGGGTTTTATTTTGTAATTTTTGGTTGTAATGAAAGCCTTTGTGGCATTAGCATGGGCACAGCAAGGCTCACATGACATGACCATAGTCCTGTTTAAAAACGTACCTGGTGGTGGCAGACTGGCTGAGGACTGCGCATTCCCTTCCCCGCACAGAGCTGGAGAGAGCTGCATCCTTTTGCTTGTTTGCAGCTGGAGCCAGCTGGGACAAATACTAGGGGGTGTTTCTCATGAACTTTCATCTCAAGGGACTGAAGATTTTGCAAGCTGCTTCCAGCACTTCCAGCAGATGATGCAGGCAGAGCAACTGCAGCTGCCAGCGGCAGCCTTCACTGCTTGCAAAGTGGAGCTGAGGGCATGCGACATCTCCATCCTCATCCTCCAGCACCATCCTTCCCCTTAGGTGACCTGGACTATCAGCATGTCTCCCTGCAGAAACTCCAGCCTCTGCTACTCATTTCAGCCATCTCTGTACCCACACAGAATGTGCAGTAAGCATTTATTTTGTTTTTATCTCTGCTCTCTTCCAGTGCAGTGAGATCATTTGAGCAAGGTGTTTGCAGCAATGGCAAGTAGGGAGATCCCAGGCTTATAAGGACTTTTTACGGGTAGATGGAAGATGGATGTAGCATTGAACTCCTGTGGGGTGCTTTCAGCCATGTCATCTGGAAGAGCTGAGCCATTCCCGAGCAAGATGAGGCTCTCCTGCCTGGTACCTGTCATAGAAATCATGTCTTCAGCTGATGCCCTGCCACTGGAGACAGTACGAATAGTATCAAAGGTCTCCAGAAATGATGGTTATTAAGCAAGAAGTTTTATGCTTTCACCTCATGTGACATGTCCAAAGACCTAATTTTCTCATACTGTGACCTATTTTTTGTATGCTGGATTTGTGACAGAAGAATTTGTTAACATGCTCAGCCCTGGGCTCCACTTCTCCACTCAGCAAGGTGAAGTGCTGCTCTCTCTAGGGAATAAGGACCAACAGAAAGGGAGAAAGAGGCTGCTATGAGTCTTGTAAAAACTTCCCATGCCATCCTTGTCAGCCTTCAGCTGGATCTCATGAATGCTCTCCTAGCACTACTTTTCCTGCCTGGCTCTCAGCTCTCCTGGGAGGTCTCTGTTTTTGCAGAGAGAGTTTTTTGTCACAGTGTGTTTTACATTGTCAGGGCTTTCAGGAAGCCATCTGGTCTACCACTCCATCAAAGCAAAGTCAACTTTGAAATTAGATGCAACTTCATTGTTAGATCAGAGCACATCCCACCTAGTTGGGGGTGTCTTCAGTGGTGGGGACTTGACCAGCCTGCCTGAGATTTTTTCCCTTAATATCCAGTGTTACTGGTGTTATGCTGCTACAGCTCTCTGTACACATCAGTCTTTGCTGCCCCTCTTCTCTCACATCTACAGGCTAATTGCTTGGGTAGCGATTTCTGATGAATGATTGCATTTTAGATGGAGTTTCATTTGCATCACCTCTCTTCTTATTTGCTTGTATCTATGAGGGGCCTCTGTTAAATTGTATTAAATTGCCATCACTGCTGGTATTAGACAGGATGGTCCCTGGTCAGACCTGTATGGTGCTCCCGAGCTCTGTCTGAGACAAGGGTACTGCTCTGCTGCTACAGTTGATACTGGGGACCATGTCCTGTAGCGTGTCACCACGGTTGCTGAGCATATTTCCAGTCCCCTTCTGTGCAACCTTCTGCAAAATGTACTTTGTCTTTGAGCTGCTTCACTTTCACTGTCTTTGAGCATGCACTGCACCAGGCATCTATCCAGATCTCTAGCACCCATTGAATGGGTGGTTGGCAGTAATCTGGAGACAAAAACACTTCAAGATGAGGAATAGCTGGAGTTTCCCAGATGCAAATGCCTGCCTGGCCACCCTTGCTCAGCAGCTGCAGTCCCTTGGAGAGTCCCCAGGAGTCTTCGAAGAGCACAGAAGGCTGCGAGAATCTGAAAGTAAAACTCAAAAGTGTTTGTGCAAATTGTTTCCATTTTTGGCAGCTCCTGTTTGCTGTGCAGAGTGTGCCATTAGTTGTATTGTGCTGCTCATTTCAGTGTTTGTGCATGTAGCTGCTACTAACTGCAGCTCAAGTTACTTTAAGAAGTGTCTGATTGCATCAGAATGGCAGCCTCACCCTAGGAGAGGTATATGGACCTTTCAAGGCATTGATCAGTTTGTATTTATTTTTGTTTTTTTCTTGTTACAAATTCTGTTGCTTTTGTCCGGATTTGCCCTTTGGCCACAGGGCTGTTTTCTTCTCCTGGGCATTGTCATGCTGTGACATTTATTACAGCCGTCTCAATCTCCCTCAGGAGGAATCACAGGGGTGACATTTTGTGATCTGAAGTGGTTTGTAAGAGGGACAAAAGCCCAGGTTCATGCTACAGGTCAGATGTGGGAAGTGTCTGTCTAATAAATCCCATCTCACCCTGTGCATTGCAGGAAGGAGTGGGACTTTGTATATCATATCAGAATATCATGAGTTGATGCTTAACCACACACCTGTGAGATTTTGGCAAAGCTTGTCTTAGACAATAATTATTCTGAGTACATCTTCTCCACAAACAGGATAGCCTCTCCCATCCAGTGTCCTCTGCTCCACAGCAGCTAAAGTCTTTGTTGTTGTTTGCAAAGAGCATCTGAAGAAGGCAGGACAGGTGAGGGAGATGAAGGCCTTGAAACCATGCTTTAGGAGAAGAGGTGTAAGTGTGATGGGGAAGGCTGAGGACCTGAGCCTTACCCCATCCCTTTCATGCACAGACACAGGCACTGATAAACATGACCTCTCCTCTCTGCATTGCTCATCCTTCTCACAACAGCAACGGGCAAAGGGGAAAACCTTGTTCCTTTCCCATTGCTGAAGATTATAAAAAAAATTACCCATACTTTTTTTTTATACTTTTTGGAGTGTGATATGAAAGTGATGTGAATAAGTCTCTTCTTTATTGGTAACTCTGAGCTTTCAGTATAGAAAAATTATACAGTCTCCCGTCAAATATGGAAAATGAAGTTAATTTTTTATCTGCAGTACTCTGCACTTTTAGCTAGGGGAAGATAACTTGCTATAATTTCAAATCAGTGATTGAAAACCTGTTCACCACTAAGTATCATTGCTGTGCTCAATTTTCCCACATTCACACTTGTGCTGACACAGCTCCAACGAAATGTTAATCTTGTCTAATCACTAGCACAGAGCAGTAAGGAGGCTTGTGAGGCTTGCATTTTTTGTGTGTGGGTGGGTGCTTTTTTAATTTTTTTATTTTTTTGGTGGCTTTTGGTGTTTGGTGGTGGGTTTTTTTTGAGTATATATTTAGTATGCCAATATAGCTGCATCAGTGGAAAACCCTAGCAAATGTACTTCTTGACTGGTGTAATTCAGCAGACTCTTGTTAGAGGTCATAGTTAACTACCACCATAGACAAAAAAAGTTTGTGAGGCATCTGCTAGACTGGTGGAGACAAGTCACTTGTCTGGGAAAAACAGGGCTACAGTGCAGAAAAGGAGATATGGAGTGAAACTGAAATATGGCTAGGAAACGGGTTCTAGAGCTCATATAATAGCTTACGAGACAAATTCCTGTAGACAGACAATGAAATGGATGTGCCAAAATCAATTAGGATCCTATGAAAATTTAATCAAAGTTTATGCTAAATAATTCCACCCCAGATAAAGATACATTTCATTAATTTTTTATTGTTGCTCATTTAAATTGAAGTGATTACTGCACAGAGCAGAAACTTTGTTGTCATAAATTAATCTAAGCATAGTCCAGGGATCAGCGTGGGGTTAGCTCTGTTCTGTGTGCTAGGATTCCTGGTCTTGCTCCAAGAACCAAGTTAGAATTTTAACAAATTCCTTTCCAGTCGTAATTCTGTATTCTGCTGAGAGCCCGGACAGAACCTGAGGTCTTACCCTATACAAGCAAGTGCCAAATCCCTGGGTAAAACACTAGATTTTGGCTTCACAAATCTCTCATTTCTCTTTGAAGTCAGGAGTAAGCTTAGCTGAAGGACTGGAGTGTCACCTAACCCTTGATCAGCATGTAACGTGGCAGCTTAGGCTCTCTCCATGCTAAGAATGAGGAAAGTTGCAGAATCTTTAACATAAGCCCTTTTTTATTCATCTGTTACTCTTCTTCTTCCTCAGGTGCCTGTGTGAGAACCTGAATGTATCCAGGTATGTTTACAGCACAAATACAACATAAGTTGTGGACTCAGGTTGCCATATGGTTAGAGTCCATACGAGTTCCTTAGGCTTCTTCAAAACCAAGAAGGTCTGTTATGTCTGTATGAACCTGTATGAACGAGATAGTCATTATATTGTTCATAAGTGTCCATTCTTAGCTGGCTGTGGACTGACATTACTAAATGTACACTTTCCCAGCAGCATTTCCCACAACATTTGGTATTGTGCCACAGAGCATTGCCTTTACCAGACAGATAAGGGTTGGAGGTCCTGTAAAGTAAGTCTAGAGAGCATTCAGAAATCAGAATGTGTCAGCTACTCAGCATTTAGAGGTAGAAAGGGTTAGTGAAATTCTTGGCAGTATATAGAGGGAAGTAATGAGAAAGGCTAAAAAGGTGTTTTTGACCTTTATGTACAAAATTGGCTAGACTAGGCCAAGGGTAATGTGCAGTTCTAATACACTTATATTTAAAGAATCATGAAAAGTTCCCCTTAATATTTTGCGTAGTTTGGAGGATATAAAGAGCACCAACACTTTAGCTTGGAAAAGGAAATTTCAAGGTGACCTTAGGAGGAAAATTAACTGGAAATGGAAGTGCTCTTTAATTCACTTTATTATTGTGGACAAAGGCATAACAAGAAATGATGGTTCAAAGCAAGGCTGGACAAATTTAAATGAGAAAAAAAGCACAAATATGCAATAGGCAGGTGATTAACTTTTGAAGCAAATTACTATAGAAAATGTTTGTTTCTGTATCTCTTTATGCCTTCAAACGCTTTTCTGAAGTTCGCCCAAGTCAAATGCAAACAATCAGACTCAGAGATAACTGGGTGAAGTTAAGTGGTTGGTATTCTGGCTGATTTTAGTGCTAAGGCTCTAGATTTTATCTTTTTATTAGATATAGATGACCTAATTTTACTCTTTAAACTTAAGTTTTATCAGTATTCTAGCAAAGCATTTATTGGGTCTAGCAAAGCATTCATTGGGTCTGTAAACATAATCAATCAATAAGGTATTGATATGGCAGGTAGAGGTTTGATTACAAATGCAAAATATGAGAACATCCGTGTGATTAATGTAACAGCCCAGACACAAGTGATTTCACATTAGCAAGGCAGGTGTTTGGTTTGAGAAGAGAGCCAGTGGAGTGTTTTAACAGAGAGTAAAATCAATGATTTTGCTGGAGCTCCTCCCAGTATGAATTGCTGCGGGATCACACTGGTAAAGGTCAGATTGATTCAATGGCTGTCACAATTGCCTGCAAATAGAACACCTACTCATAAAAAATAAACAAACAAGTGCTAAATTTAACACAGTATGAATAAATACTCCATCAAATATCAATGCCTCGATTGTCTACGTAGTAGACCAGTTATATTTATGCCTATAAAAGTGACTACAAAATGTGGCCACCAGGGAACATATACTTTTGAGTTTCCTCCAAACCTGCTCTGTGCAACTCAAGCTGCCCTACAAGAAGCACAGCACACCAGAAAAACCATCCAAATCCATGATCCATCCTTTCACTAAGGGACCAGAAGAAACAACAAGTGTGAGACACACAACAGGCCACCTTCTGCTCAGCCTTGCCTGTGTGCCACAGCTCAAAGAGTGGGAAATGAAGATCCATATTGCTCTCAAGTGGAGTTAGCAATCTGTCTTCAGTAAGATCTTTTGATCCAGGGCTCCTTTGGGAGTGAAGTGAATTGTACCATCAAAGGCAGCTGTAATTCTGAATGCAGAAGTTTTATACTACTTCATTTCAGAAGTAAATTTATATGAGCTTTCTTGGGAACTTAAATAGATGAACCCTTATTCATATCTGTGGGAGCAGAGAAAGCCTATTTCAGATCTTATGCACACTGACGGGATGATATCCAGTAGTCTCTCAAATCCTTCAGAGATTACCTTGCCACTGTTTATGTCACTATCATATCACATCCTAGGGGTGCCACCTTACCTATTGCCACATTTGCATCTGAAAATATCAGGTTGGTGAATTAGTATGCAGGAGGTCCAGGCAAACTGCTCCCATTGGCATATAGCACGTATTTGTCCTTCTGCCAACGAGAATATTTGCACATGGATTTGGTTTCTCCTGGCTTGATGATAAATGGCTCTGTGAATTTGGTTTGGTCCCAATCCTTTCTCGCTGCTGAGAAAGGTGAAGAGAAGCAAGGGAAGGAAATTAAAGCCTTTCTCCTCAAGGGATTTGGTTAACCACATCCATCTGGAACATTTTTATTATCAGGGAGAATAACAAGAAGAACAGATGAACTATACGGGAAGGTATTAACAAATTTCTTCGCTCCCATTCCTCTGAGAGAATGTCCTCTCTGCACGTTGATCTTAAATTTACATTTCCCCTTTGTTTCTGAATTTTACCAAATAGCACAACTTAATAGTCTTCTCTTCCCCAAAGTTCTTAATGTTTGACAAATAAGCTCCATTTCTTTCCTCCAAACCCACCTGAGAATCTCCCCTTGTCGTGAGTCCTCTCTAGCAACACCCAACCCGACCTACACATGTAGTCCCTTGTTGGCACCCCATGGGGCAGTTATTACCCCCAGGCCTAGGAGGAACTTTTCTCCATCTCTTTTCATTGTTTTGAGAAAGGTCAGGTTGCCTTCCAGCACCATCTCCTTCAGCTGCGTGTCTCAACATCCTTGGGTTTCTCTCACATCCCTGCCTAGCAAATCAGAGATCCAGCAGCTGGAAAGTGGGCATCTTACCTGCTTGTTGTTTTCAGTGTGCTGCAAGTCTTCAAAAAAAGGGGACACTCGTGTTGATCACACGACCCTTTTCAGCTGTGAGGATTTGTCCTCATTCTTGATGAGTTTTGTCTAAAAAAAACAAATATTTTCTAAATATTTCCTGGAGTTGGAATTGTATCAGGGGACATGTAGAAGAAAGTACTGAAGGAATGTCCTTGTTTGTATCAGACCTGTATTACTGTAAGCTCCCATCCTGTACCAAAACAGGACTGACCTGCTGCAGTCTCGCTGGGCTGCATCTTGTTCTCAGCTGTTCCTGAGTCCCTCCCCCGCAGAGCAGCTCTACAGCTACATTTTGGGAGTGTGGTTTGAATGGCAAAAGCAGCCAACTGGATGTTCAGGAATATGGTTCATACTCCTGCCTCTCTGCTGTGTCATCTCCTAATCTCTGCAGAATGCTTCTGGCAACCCTGAATGAAAGGGTTAGAGATATGATACTGGAAAAAAAAAAAAAAAAAAAGTTTTTTTTTTTTTCTTATTTTTTTTCCTTTTAGGATGAAGCAGAAGAAAGGGACTCTGGCTGCAAATAGGTGTGAACTGTGGTGCATCATAGGCAAGGGTGGAATAACTTCCATCATTTTTATGCAGTAAATTTTGTTCGGTTTCTGCAGAAGAAGGTGACCAGAGAGGATAGGAAGAGAGCCTAAATTCATAGCCTATAATCACAAGCCGCTCCTTGTGCCACTGACAGTGTACACACACAGCCGGCAATGTTCAGGACACTAAAGTGCTGTGTGAATTAGAAACGGAATTTCCCAGGAGCATTCAACCATACAGATGTACAGCGTACCAAAGAGGTAGTTATATTAGCTATGGGTATGAACATGCTCTCAGGAATGTGTAAAATAGCTCGGTTGAGTACAGCATGTACAGCGCATTCACTGAGAATGAAAGCTGCTAATATGCTTCCAAAATCTGAGCTAGATTTTGTCAAAAATGATGGATCCAGTGGGACACCAGTCTGAATTCTGGGTTTCTTTCAGCTTCTGGAAGATCTGGATGATTTTTTTTTTTTAAATCTACGGTTTAAAAATTCCCTGGAATGTATCCAACACACTTCAAAAGTCTCAAGTCATAATAGGGATCACTGAAGCTTTTCCAGGCTTTGTCAGTATTCGCAGTGTGAAGACTCCAAGGGGAATTCTCCCATAACATTTCTCGATAACTCTGGAAACTTGCACAAGGAATTAATTGTCCAGAACAAGTATAAATTAGGATGGATATGAGCATCATAAGAAGTAGCCATTATCTAAACTTTAGAAAGAAAATGTGTTTATCTATTGTATGAAACTAATAATGTCAAATTTGACCTCTTCTTCCTATATCTTGATCATGAAGATTATCCATAATTTGGAACAATGGTCTAAATCTCAAATGGAGACATCTTCATTGACTTTGCTAGGATGACTTGATGAGGAAGGTTACTTGCGTGATTAAGGGGTGGGAGGATATGGGATAGGTGAGGGGACAACTCAGCAGAAAGGACCAGGAAACAGATAGGGATCAGTACCTTGGATGCTGGACCTCCATGGAATATCAGGATGAGTGGAGTCATGTGCAATGGGGAGGACCTTGACGGAAAATAGTTTAATTATTAGAGTTATGAAATGACAAAATAACATCTGCAAGTCAAATTTTGAAAAAGGATGAATAAGCTTCTTTCAATACAACTCTTATTTTGAGAGGTGTGATGACAGGGCAGACAGGCAGAGGAAACATCTCAATGCCAATTACATTGAATGTCAATTGGAAAAGACTTGTCAAGCGTATTGAAGACTGTTAATTTCTGTAAAGTTTCACTAGGAAAACTAGACAGGAGGTGGACAGTAATTAATGTAAATTGCAAGGAAAAGCCCAGGAAATCAAATGTTAACAGCTTCCACAATGAGACAAAATGAGTTAATCATAATTATCATTATTACAATGTGTATCAGTGGAATTAATTATCGTTAGTTTATTGTCATCGGTGCCATCCTAACTTTCTCCTAGTGCATTTGCATGTTTTCCACCTCCTATTTGGTCTCATTAGTTTAAAGAGATGCTGTCAACTTGATATCCAAGCTTTTAAAAAAATAAATTAAAAGCTGTTTCTCTCCCCCTTCTGCCAATTATGACTTTGCAGTTATGTACTGCTATTTTAAACAGCATTTTTCTTCTTCATGTACAAAAGCCACAAAAGGAAAACAAACTACTGTGGAACAGTGACAGTGATTAAAAAAATTGACACCAAAGATTTGAAGTAAACAAACTGGAAAATCTGTTTCTTTCTGGTCTCTTCCAGGGCTAAGAATCTGGAGACCCCAAATGAATACAGTAGCTGATGAGAGCTGTACTTTCTGATAAATGTCATGCAGGGTTACATACAAGAATCAAAGCTTCAGCTACGTTTCTCTCATGTTTTTAAGAAAGCTGCATTTTACAGGAAAAGTTTTCTGGGTTTCTTATCAGTGGGGAATAGACCCTGGATAAATGCAGGGATTGCTGCAGCAGATACCTTGTCTTGAATCTGAAGTGAAAATTAAACCTTCTTTGAGATTATGTTTTGATTCTAGGGAACAATGCTACCAGAGATCTTTGAACCATTGTCATTACTCATTTTAGAGATGGAACCACTACCTACAAGTCTGTAATTTGACTGGTGCTCCACAGTGCACAGGCTGTTATCTGTGTTTGTCATCCTTTACAGCTAGTCATAGATTTCATTACTTATATTGTTATCATGTCCTTTGAATATATGTACTTTATTACCTCCTGGAGACAAAACAAACTTTTAAAAAGATTTATTCCAATTTTCTAAGACCATTCTGCAGTGGAGGGATAGTTGTGAGTAAGCCTAAACTCCAAGCTGTCCAAGGTTAAAAAAATAAATAAATAAATTCAACCTGTTTATTGCATTAAATTTTTATAAATGCCATCAAAAGTATTATAAGATTTGAGACTAGAGGTTCTATCTTTTTATTAAATGAGCTACGAGGCTTAGAAAAATTATAGTAGTCGGTCTAATAAAAGGTGTTTATTTTACCCACACAGTAGTTTTTATTACAAAGCCGTGGGTAGCTGCTGATGACATCTGATACGGTGATACCATGATGCTTGATCCATCTGACCTTGTCTGTCTGTCTGCTCACTGGCCAGGGACATCACCCACCCACTCCCACCCTGTCCCCCTGGCATGGCCAGGACAATGGGTGTGGGTAGCTTTCTGCTCCAGCATCCCTCTCCTGACCCTCATGGACTGAGGCAGTGCCTGGCATGGGACGTGCACATCTCCCCATCCTTCATTTGCTTCTTGGACCTCCTACTGACCACTTCCACTGTTTCTGGACCCCAGCCTCCTCCCAGTTGAACAACTGCTCTGACATCCTTTTCCCCCTTGGTGCCTGTTCTTCCACACTGATACCCAAATGTGGCATTTCTGGCTGTTACCTGGGTAACCTTGGCATTGCACGTGTGGTGGTTTTACTCAGGTGGACAGCTGAGCTCCAGCACAACTGCTCTCTCACTCCCTCTCCCCAGAGGGGAAGGAGGAGAAAATACAATGGAAAGGGCTCAAGGGTTGAGACAAGAACAGGAAGATCACTCAACAATTATCATCACAGACAAAACAGACTCAGCATAGGGAGATTAATAACATTTATTGCCTATTGCTAGAAAGCTAGAGCAGTGAGAAAACTCCAACTAAAACCACCTTCCCTCCACCTACCCTACCCCACCTCCTCCCCCCGAGTGGCACAGGGGAACGGGCAATGGGGGCTGCGTTCAGTCCCTGGCGCTTCATCTCTGCCGCTCCTTCATGGTCACTCTCTGTCCCTGCTGCCTTCTTCAATGCCTCCTAAGAGACTTCTGTCAGGATTTGGGCCTTTCTTCTGGAAAATTTCCTAGCCAATGGAGATATTGATGAAATAAAAGACTTATTACTATAGATTGGAAATGTTTTAGCTGTTTTTTTTTTCTTTCTGTGATTCTTTAATAAAAGGTTTTGAAGTATGTTTTTTGTTTGTTTTGTTCTTGTTATTTTTGGTGGAGTTTTGCCTGGTATTCAGGATTTCCTTGGTGTGATTCTGTGATTAACAGGGTCACAAGGACTCTTCTTCACATCTGGGCCTGCTTCTCCCATGAGAGTTAGCCCAGTGGGGTGATTCTGTGACATGAGGGGTAGGAACAAGAAAAGCTAACAGAGGAAAGAAGAGAAACAAAAAATATCCCTGTGGGATGTTTTGGAAGGTGGGGCAGCAGATGAAGCTGCTGGGAGCCTTTGGGAAATCAGCAGCCCCACACCCAAAACTATTGGGAAAATGCTGGCCAGAGCAGCTTGCTTGCTCCACACCAGACCAGACCATCTCCTGGAAGGGTTTAAAAGGAGGTCAAATGTCCTGAAGCTTTTTCAGCTTCTACCACAGCTGCAGCATGTATTTCAAACAATCAGGCGGGTACTGCTCTTGGGACTATAACAAGATGTATGTGAGCGTTGCAGAAGGAATAGATGTTGCAGACTACAGAAGCAGGGGATTTTGTCTGAAATCTGTAAAGCATCTAAGAGTAAAAATATATACTTTTTGAAAAACAGTTCTTTCACTGGTGAGATAACGAAGACCTGGTGTAATAATAATAAGCACTTATAACAAGCCCAGGGTTCACAGGAATGTACTGAAGAGCTACATCTTCTCTGAGACTTCACCTGACCTGCAGTGAGCTTAAAGATTTCCCCTGTGTGCAGCATCTGACCACTCTATCCCTCACATGAAACAGTGTGGAAGGTCTGCAGCCACATGCTAAGCCCAGCCCTCTTGGGCAGGCAGCAGGTGTCTGGAGAGGAGCAGCATTTCCATCTCTCCCCCCATTCCCAGCTCTAGCTGAAGCCTCCAGGCCTCCGATTCACTGGTGTTCTATAATAAAACCCCAGGTCTCAAGGGATTTTTGCATTTCTGAAGCCCTCATATTCGAGAAGAATGTTCTTCCTCTCCTCTGCGACTGGGAGGAGGGGATGGCTGTCCTCCAGGTGATGGTGAGCTGTCACTTCCACTTACGTGCTGTGGGAAAGCGGCTGCTGGTTGGGAAGCACCAGGCTGCAGAAAGTGCCACTCCACTGTCTCCTAGGTTTGTTAAGCAGCTGCCACGATCCGCTGTGGTTTTGGAGGAATTAAACATTTACACAAGTTTGTTTTGTAAACTGAGAGCTTCAGAAGTGTCAGGGATTGTTTCAGCCACGAGAGCAGCCCCAAGGGCTGGATGTTTATCAGAGCCACTCTTGGATGTGTTGTGTCAGACCCTGCTTCCAGGGCACCTCGGGCAGCACGGGAGCCTGCCACACACCCACCACGGGCAGCACTGACATGAGCAAACCTCCGAGGAGCTACTATCAGCTCTCACCATCTTATCCTGGTTTTGGTTCATTCATCCACATTTCCAGACTTCCTTGAAATTCCTACGGAGGAGAGGATCGAATTAGGGAGAGGTAAAGTCTTGCAGAGAGAAAACAAGAATTCCCTTAGTTTTCCAAAGAGCATTTCCCCTGTTCTCCAAATGAACTCAAAAAGATCCCTTCTAAAGTTCCCGAGGCTTTTGGTTAATTTTACTTACCGTAGTGTTTTCCTGTTCTATCTTCTTCTACCTTTTTGCATTCTGACCACCATTAGAAAATGAAGTGACAAAAGTAGCACAGGGTTTTTATATACTCTTCCTATCCCATCCAATCCGAGGGAGACAGGATCCACAAGAGAGCTGGTTCTCTCAAGCTTTCTAACACTGTGAAGCCCAGAGTTCTGCAAACCAAACTGAAGAGCCTTATGAGTCCAAATGTTGAACCTTTTAGTTTTGTCCATTGGCGTCCTCCAAAATGACTTGCCATGGCCTACATCTGCATTGTGTTTCTGATTCAGCAGCTCCCTGAGATGTCATTGTCTTTGCTTCCATCTCTAGCTAAATAACATTTGCATGAAAGTCAAACTGCTGAATTTGATCTCAGCGTGGATCAGCATTCAAAAACAGGGATGCTTGGGAAGCATGGTTTTAATTAAATAATAACTTTGCAGTTTCTCCAGATTTCCCAAGGATATCTGGCTCCTGGAGGATTTGGCGTCCACATTTCCTGCATTATGTAGCATGGCTCTGTCTAAGAAGAAGAAGAGAAGCATGAAAAACAGAGCCTGTAGCCTTTCAGCACAGTAAAACCAGCATCCGGACATACAGGCAATGGGAAACATGACAGTAAGGGACTTTTGGGTTCATTGGGCTTGCCAAGTTCCTTGCCATCACACACCGTTGTGTTATATAACCCCTTTCTTAAAAAATACTGAACTGCATCCCAATAGTCACTTTATTTTTTGCTCACATTGTTCTTGTTGGAAAGCTATTGCCAGGACATCACTCTTATGGTTAGAGGTGGTTTAATTTTCTGCCAACATCTATTCATGGCTGTACTCATTTGCCTTTGTGCTTGCACAGCCCTGCATCTTTTCTCCTTGTAGATGTCTATCTATACATAGATGTCTATGTATAAATCAAAACTGTTTCACTTCTCAGTCTTTACTTTGCAGGTTAAACAAGTCAAACTCTTCCTGTCATCTCTTGTATGATCATCTCTCCATTTCCCATCCCTCCTATGTGCATAACCTGGATGTGGAATATGCTGAATTTTTCTTTCTTGAACATGAAAACTGATATGTACATAGGAAATAAAGTGCTTGTGGCTTCTACAATGGTATAACTATCTAATCCATAATTATACCACAATGTGCCTCTGGAAAACATTTTATCTCTATGAAGGTGATCTTCTTACAGGGCTGTGTTACACTGATAGTTATGTATATGTGGAAGAGAGTAAAACTGCCACATGCCTGGTTTTACCTCTCTTTGCTGTCAGAGTCTACTGTAGAGACTGTGTACCAGGTTCACATGCCCTAAATCCTCTGCAAAAGCCAAAGTGGTTTGAATGTCTTAGGGACTTGCTCTCTGAGACCCTGGGGAATTAAATATTTTATCTGAAGAGAGGTGTTGGAGGTAGGCAGTATGGTTTATTCTGAGGAAGGAATTGGCTCAGGACAAAGCCTAGAGACTGGTGTAAATAACGTGCTTAACTTCTGAGGAGCTGATCATATGTTTTCCTCCTGTGGGGATGGAAGACAAGGCAGTCTAAGCAGACAAGCTGGAATTTGTTCTCTTTTGTGGTCTACCTTTGTATTTTTAAGACAGTGGTGTCTAACTCATTTTTTCAGTATGTACTTTCCTGGCCAACCTAAAACTATGGAGGAAGCTTTATTTCTGATGTAGGCAGGGGGGCTAATTATTGTCACTGCAGGCAGCTCTAAAGAGATATTTTGGTTTTATACTTGCTGTATGTTCAGACGATATGGCAAGAGAAGAGTAATATATTACATGTAACCGAGATACCTTTTTCCCATTACTTCTGTCTAAAATCATTGCTGCCTGTACTGTCCTGCTTCTCTGTTCCTGCTGGCCTTTGGAATTATAATCTGCTGTGTTCATTAACAGTCCATTAAAATCAATGGACCCTTAAAGCCTACCCGGTAAATCTTGCAGCAGTCAACAGATTCAATCCAAGGTCCAGCCAAACGTGTTAGAAACAGTTTCTTGCTGACCACAGCCACTACATCTAAGGCTGGTGTCTGCGGAGGAAATACTGTCGTCTCTTCGTCTGTCAGCTAGCCTGCTGTTACTTGTGCTAAGGCTTCCCCTGCTGTGAAGATAGCTATGTTTATGGTGGTTATTTATTCAGCACCATATTATGCCTAGCTATTAATCATATTGTGACATATTCTTCTTCATTTGCTTAACTGGAAGAGAACACCTCGCATATCAACCACAACCTTCCTTTCATTTTCTCTTTTCCAACCTAACTGCCTGGTATTGATACAATAAAATTAAGTTTTAGAGTTCTAAACAATTTCTCTGCACCAAGATCTCTTCTGACAGTTGAGGCAAATGCAAGGAGAATTTCCTACTGTTTGCTACATACATCTCATATAACCCTCCGTGTGCTCATACTTGCACCTCTGTTGTCAGGATTAGTTCCGCTGGCATGAGTAGGACTGCTGCCAGGGGTTATTGCACACCTTCAGAAGCATTTTTAAGAGCTCATCCGTAGATTATAATTGCTACTGTGTCGTTTTCTCATTTTATTAGTGCAGTTCACTCCTTATGAACTAAGCTGTTTGAGTATAAGCAGAACTTCTTACATCCTCAAATACAATTCAAGGTGTCTAAAAGCTAAGTACATGTATCCTGGCCAAGTGAGCTGGCTAGGGCTTCCAGAAATCAGAGAAGGTAGAGCATCCTGTGGGGGTGAGGGAGCCCTGGCACAGGCTGCCCAGAGAGGCCGTGGGGTCTCCTCTTTGGGGATCTCCAAAAGGCGCCTGGACGTGGTCCTGGGCAGCCTGTTCTGGGTGTCCCTGCCTGGGCAGGGGTGGCACCAGATGGACCCAAGAGGTCCCTTCCCACCTCAGCCATCCTGTGATGCTGTGATATACAGCAAACTGTTCTGGGGTTTGGAGGAAAAAGCTCCTTCTGGAAACATTGTATGGCTCAGACTAGGCAATTAATATTTTTTGGACCAATGCAAGTAGAATGAATTCCTTCCTGTTCCACAGATGCATATTATTTCAGAGAATAATAGCCTGCTATACAAGAAAAAGTTATGCGGTAGAGGGCTTATTTTGCTTTTATAGAGCAAACTAACTCTCTAGTAGATCTTTTTTTTCATTTTACATTAGCCTATTTTTGATGCCTTCAGCAGTGGAGAAAACTGACTGGGTGGGCATAGGGCCATAATTCTTTTTCAGTTTTAACCTAGAAGTACTTATTCTCCTTAAAAAAATCAGAAATTATTTCGAACTGATTTTTATGCGTTTCTCTGAAAAGCAATACATATAAATGTATGGGACAGAATGGAGATAAAGATGAATAAGTAACAGCATACTAGAGACATGGAATAGCTTATAGCATGACTAGAAGCAATATCTGATCATTTCTGAAAAGCTATTTCTTAAATTAATCACACAGGATTTTGGGTGCAAAATCTTGTTGCTGTCTGGCAAAGATGTAGGCATACCCTTATTTTATTGCTCATATTTTACCTAAAGTAATTAAACTAGACTATAAAATCAACTATCTGTACTCATGTTCACTTAGATGGGAGCAAACAGATGAAATTCATAGTCATTTTTCCCAAGCAATTTGTAGGCTGGAACTAATTAATACAAAAATGATTACAAGAAATATACTCTAGTATTAACCTCTAGCTTAGATTTGTTCAGCAGGCTAATATGTTATTATTAGCTTCAGATACATTAACTGCTATTGAAATTTGATGGTGACACAAATATAACACCTTTTCTCAGTTTAATCATCTTTTATCCACACCCACCGGTGGGTCTCAATTGAGCCACATGCATTTTGCATCTACAATAGCTTTTTAATCAAGCACTCATTAGTGTACAGCTGCTGGTTGTCATTCAAGGTCCACACCCTGAGGTACAGCTTTTATCTCCCCTTGGCTTCCACAGGATCTATGGATGTTCCATTACATAGACAATAGTTCTGAAAAAGGGCTGGTATTTCACTAGCATCCTGACCAGTCCTGATATGTCAGTCAAATTTCTGTCATTTTGGGGTTTGTGAGGGTTTGTGTATGTTCTCCATGAATTCAAACATTGATCGTTCCAGGAGAAATTGCATGAATTTATTTGATTTTTTTTCTTCCTAGAAGCAAACGAGGAGCTGCGCTTGACATTTCCATTTTGTTTTTTCAGTGTGAAGTTGTAAATTAGTCCCAGATGCCTTGCAGTTTGGGCATGGAGACTCATGAACTTCTGTAAACCTTTTGATGTTCTCTCTCTCTGATTAAAAGACTATAATAAATCTATCCACAAAGAAGATGCCAAAAGCTGAAGCTGGAACAGCTTCTTACAAACAACCTTATCATCTGTCTAAAAATATGGGCTTGCATCAAACAGATAAACATTTCTTTACTAAAATTTCCTGGATTATCAGATATTACACAGGGAGCTCTACATCATGGTATTCCAAACACCCCGATCTCTCACGACACACATTGGAGACAGAAGAGAAAACACTTTTCCACATAAAATGGAATTAATTGCTGTGTTGTAATGTTATTGCCGAAACTGAGCAAGCTCTCAAACACAGCTGAATAAATATCAGACACATCTGGGTGTAACGATGACTAATGATAATTTGGGAACATCTTCCTTATCATCACCCTCTGAAATAACTTCAAAACAACACGTTCAAAAAGGGCCACAGAACTACAAGCCAGTCTGATTTCGTTTGGTTCCTGGAAAGATCATGGAGTGAACCATCTCAGAGCACATTTATATGTGCAGGAAGGAGAAGAAAGTGACTGGGAAGAGTCAGCATGGATTTACCCAGTGTCAGTCATGTCTGGCCAAAGCGATCCACACCTATGATAAAATGACTGGTTTTTGAGATGAGGGGAGAGCAGTAGATGCCATTTACATTGATTTTAGCAAGGCATTCAAGGTTCTTTTCCACCGTATTATT
Organism: Anas platyrhynchos; assembly: GCF_047663525.1. Taxonomy (NCBI): domain Eukaryota; kingdom Metazoa; phylum Chordata; class Aves; order Anseriformes; family Anatidae; genus Anas; species Anas platyrhynchos. The sequence continues at coordinate 189,566,797 of NC_092587.1, read as the reverse complement.
GCATCCAAGTTGGGATGTTATGGTAGGGATGGGCAAAAAATCAGGGAGCTTATGATGTTGTTGGCTGCTGGGCTTTTTGGGTAACGGATAATAACTAGTCTTTACCTGGAGACAGTAGGGTAACACCAGGCTACAAAAACTCCCCACATAAGACAAATCTTGGAAGGCTCCTCAGAAATCCATTTCATTTATCTACTTTGGGGCTTTCCTATCTTTTCCTGTACATCCATCAGGCATTAACAGAAAAAGGTCCCACCAGCTCCGTCAGTTCCTAGTACAAAGTCCCTAGTATCACATTGAGAGCTCTGTAAGGAGCAATTCCTGTACTTTAGCTGTTATTTAATGTTTTCATTCTTTTTGTGAATGTAAAATACCACAAACTCTATTTTCAATGTCTTTTTTTTTTTTTTTTTTTTTTTAAATACAGTGGCTCAAGTCTTCACTGAAGCCAGAGTGCCCAGAGCACACCCTAGGGCTTAGGAAGATAAAGGCAGTATATAGCTATACAACTTTTTTTTGTTTGTTTCTTTGTTTTAACCCACACCTTTAGACGGTGTGTTGCACAAGATGGTTCACAGCATGCTGTCCATCCTGGCCTCTGCTTCCTCTAACTTCAGCTACTACCTCTTCCTTTAATTAGGCAGGAGGCTGGTGACCACCCATGTTCCTTGTCCTTCACTATTCTCTCCTTCTTCATCTCCAGCTTCTCAGAATGTAAGTGATGTGTGTGAATTTATTCCAGTTCTGCTCCTCTGTCAGCTCATGTTGACACTGGGATAGCGGTGCCTGGCTGCTGACTGCCTTGCCAGCCTGCTGGCAGCGAGGTGCAAAGTGGCTGTGTAACACCTGAGCAGCTCCATCCGGTTGTTCACATGCACGAAACCTGCTGAACTGAACAGAAATCCTCACGGACACAAAGATACTGCTTATGTAAATATTTGCCAGTTACAGACTTAAGTTAAGAAGCAAAAGCAGGAATTAATTCCTCTGAGCACAACTTGGTAAATTGATAAATGATAAAATGAGACAGAAATCCTTAAAATATCCTCCTTCCTTGGGAGCTTTGTCCTGATTCATCATCTTGTGTTTTGTACTTCAGGTAAGAAGTGACAGCAACTTTGCACATTTATTTGGTGAAGTAATCTTTTTCCAGTGACTTTCATTTGACTTGTTTGCTGTGCTTTTTTTTTTTTTTTGAGTGTCACATAATTTCGCATCAGCTTTCTTTTCTGGTCATATCTGATTCTTTCCGTCTTTCTGAAGAGGATTTGTCCCTTACTCTTTTTATCAGAGCCTTTTTATCATTTACTTTGCTCATAGTTGGAATCTCTCGAATTTCTTCTGGTTTATCAGTATCCTCCTATAGTGGAGTGCCTAGGAGTGCATGCAACTATCCAGCTGCAATCTTTCCTAAAGACATACGAAAAAGAATAATTATTTCTCTGGCCTTATAAGTGATACCCCATAGTATAATACACCAACAGTCTTCTGCAGCAGCACTCACAGTGCACTCTCATACTTATCACATTCAATATGTTATCTACTATCACCTCCAAAACTAATAAGTTAACTTAGAAGCTCCCTGAACCCTCTGGGACTTTTCTCTTTAAATATAAGCATCAGCCTCATTAAAATCATTATAATTTATTCATCATTCTCTAATGTTCTGTTTAATTCCTCTCTACTCTCATAGTTAGTATTATATACGTGTATGAACCCTGTTTGTTTCTGACTGACTAGAAACCCTCGAGGAACTGATGGATTCGACATTTAGCTGATGAATGGCAGTCAGTGCCTTGCAGCACCCTCAGTTATCAATTAGATTATGAATTTTGGAGGATTGATACCATTGGCTACTTTTCCTTTTCCTTGGCCTGATCTTTCACCACTGATGTCAAAGGGTGGTGTGTGTTTGATGTCAGTGAAACGATATCAGGAATTCATGTCATCTTTTAGCTTTAGACATGAACTTTACTCACAGTATATCAGCAGACACAGCAGGAGGTACAAGGGAAGAGCCTTGCTGGCTTTCCCCTATGACCTGTCTGCAGCTGCTGCAGAGATACTGCAATGGAGGGGGCTGCCAGCAATGTTGCCACAGGCAGTGCCAGGCCCTGGGAAATGAGCTTCTCCCCTGAGCAGAGACATGCCACCCCACATCGAGAGGGGACTGTAAAGATGAGAGGTCTGCCGTCTCTAGGGATGTAATTTCTGAAGTGCTGAAGGAAAGCAATTGTCAGCAATCTTCCAGGAAAGAAACAGCAAGAGAGTTACTGATTGATTCTTATTGTCAGGTAATCTGAGTGTGAGGAAAGACCAAAGTGTCAAATATACATTTCACGATTTCTGAGAACATCTACATCAAGTTGACAGTGGGCAGAACTGGAGTACCCTCACTTCAGGTAATACATGCTTGCAAAGTTCAATAGCATTGTCATGATTCAAGTGTTTGCTTCAATCATCATTCATATCTTCTGTTAACACTGGAGCTGGGAATAATGAAAATATTATTCATAGAATGTATTAGTCCCCAAAATCCATGAATATCATTGAATACATTATTCAGCCATTATCTCCCTCTTTCCCCTCACTCCTCCTCCTTGTCCCCAGGGATGCTCGGATGACTGCCCGTGAGGAGGAACAGAGGCAGCTGCAGGCTGGCCCAGGGAGGAGATGCTGCAGTCTTTGTGTGACCCAGGCAGCTGGATGTGAACATGCAGCTGCAGGGGCTGTGTGGCTCTTCCATTTCTTTCTATGAATGGGACCTCAAAATATATTTTCGGGCAGGAGTCTAAAATGACATCAGATGCCAGGGTGTAGACAACAGAATCAAATCCTGAATAATATTCAAATAAATACGCTTTCTTCAGAGGCAAATCATGGCTGGGGTGGCCTGCTTGTCATTCCCCAGGGACAGATGGGGCAGAGACAGCTTCTGCTTGGTGTTTGCAGCTGAGCTGTGCTTGTGGTGCTTCTGGGAAGGCAGGAGAGGGGCAGCACCCTTCCAAATTTGTCACAGCAGCACCAGGAGCTTGAGTTCCCTAACAAATGGCATTTATCCAGGTAATTTTATAAGCTCAGGGCTCAACTGTAGGCCATTTGCAGTTATCAGTACTAAAGTTAAGTTCTTCATTCCCCCCAGTGAAGGGAGCTTTAGGGCAGGGCTGAGCCCTGCAGTGCCAGTGGAAGTAACTTGGAGCTGTGGGCTTCACGTGTTTGCAGTCAGGAAGGTTCCTGCACCACCGTGGGCCCTGCCCATGCCTGATGAAGTGTGGGGAAAGGCCTGAGGGCCACATGCACTTTATGGGGTGGAGTATGGGGAGTATGGGGTCTGGTCAACAGGACATTGACCTGAACCGCCCAGTGGCCCCTATTTCTCCCCACTGGCTGTATGGAGAGGCCTGTGAGAGCAGGTATTTGCCTTGCAGGAGCTAAGCCTCATTGGTGGACAGGAACACCAGCCTGCAGGAGTTATGTGTTGCCTTTATTACTCCCCTTGATCATTTACAGTGTACTTGTCAAAGTCTGTCTGCAACAAGTGATTTTCAGCCCATCTCTACTGCTGTTGGCCTGGTCTGCCCTGCCACCCCTCACCCGGTGAGCAGGGCATCCTCCTCGTGTCATTTCCCTCGGCATGGTGAGAGATGAGCACAAATGCTTGTTCACCCCACTGCAGCAAGTGACATATCTGAGGGGAAAATATCGCTGAAGCCATTTTCACCATCCAACTGTCACAAATGCTTCCATTATGCCCTTCTGCATGTGGCTGCTCACAGGCTTTTGTCTGTTTGCCTCTCTCTCTTCCTCGACTGATGGCGTGTGGGATGCCTTGGAAACTCCCCTTCTTTCTAATGCCAAATTCAGGTCACTGGGGGCTGGGGGAGGCAGCATTCAGGTATACATAGTCGTGTAGTCTTATAAATGCCAGCTTGCAACCCACATGAAAGTGCTCTGCAGAAACAGAGCTGTAGGAGAAAAGTAATGTGGGCTAGCCCAGATGTTTTGCCCTGAGAGGAGATTCGGACCAAGGGGGAAGTGAAACTTGTCCTTCATGAGTTGCAAACCATGAAGGACCACTACAAACCAGTTGCTCACCCAGTGAGCTCTTCAGCCATGTCCTGTCAGCACAGCTTATAGAAATGCTTCTCTCAGGCATGACATGGGCAGAAAAGCTCATTACATCTGCTCATTTTGGCCAACAAAAGTGGGCAACATGTCTGGCAATGCTTTCAGTGCTGAATGTCTGCAACGTGGGCTGCAAGCACAACTCCTCACCTGGCACACATCATTTTATTTCATTGAAGTTCTGCATGTTTCATGTCTCCCAGCCTGGGGTCTGCTCTTGTGCTGCTGGTGGAGCTCCCATGGCTCAAGGACAGCAGCTTTGCTGCCCCATCCGGTCCTGTGTGAGAGCTGTGCAGCTCCTACCCTTTCTTTTATCCCTAAGTGCTGCTCTGTCCTCTGCCACAGGGAAGAATCTGCTCAGCTCAGGTGGTTTAAATCAAATCAGGATTTAAGCATTTTTTAATTATTATTTTTATGACATATGATTAACTGGCCACCAGTGAGCTGTGCATGCAAGATCAATATCAGTAATATGACAGACAAACCACAAAGCTAAGGGCCTACAAAAAACATTAATAAACACCTACAAATATCAAAACAGCCCTCATAACTAATCACTCCAACAAGGAGTGCACAACCGCCTCTTCAGAGGCCATGTGGGCTCCCAGAACTGACGCTTCTGCTGGCTATGGGTGCTCACCCCTCCTGTGAGCTTTGGGTGTTCCCCATGCACAAACCAGTGGCACCCTCTTGCTGACCAAGAGGTGCTGTGTGACCTCCTGGGGTCTTGACAGATACCTCTGTCCCTCCCTCCCTCCCTCCCTCCCTTCCTTCCTTCCTTCTTTCCTTCTTTCCTTCCTTCCTTCTTTCCTTCCTTCCTTCCTTCCTGCAAATCCCCAAAATTAAATGATAAGGATGAAACTGCATTTGGTAGCAACAGTATACTGAAAATATTAATAGTTCTCAGCTTGGCATTTCCAAGAGCTAAGGACTATTTTTGAAATGTTATCCAGTAAAATGGTCAAAATGGTTTCTTAATTAACAGTGTTAGCAGAAAATTCTGGGTATTGCCATGTGGTTTGATTTGTATAAATAGGCCCTGGAAAGTTTTTTCTATTGGTCTTTGCAGCAAAAGGCATTTGCTTCACAGCCTACTGCTCCTCCCCCAGTTTCAAATCAAGCAGAAGACAATTCAAAAGACAGTTTTTGGCTTATTCTATTTTGGGGTGTTATCTGACAGTTCCCCACAGTTTGTGTTTGTGGGGGATGGTTATCTCCTGTTTGCGTAAGCGAGCGCCGTGTAACGACGTGGCTCTCTGTAAGAGACGTGTGACTGACTCCCCTGCACATGGAGACTGACTTGCTGTGCAGGCAGGCACTGGAGCTTGCTGCTGCTGCCTGTTGTAATACATTGTGCTTGGGAAAGTGTCCTGAAGCATGCTCATGTTGCAGCTGAGCAGCCCACCCTCTTCTCTCTCCCTTTTCATTTCCATCTACTTTATTCTTCTGTCTCAACAACCTACCCCAAGCTCTCTCCAAGAAGACAGCAACTGCCCTCTGATGGTCTGGAAAAAGCCCAGGGAAGGTTTTTGACTGTGTCCTTGGTGAGGATCAGCAGCCCCACTGGACTGCCCAACAATTGCAGGGTCCTCTGGCTGAGCTGCTTGATCCCTTTGTTGATGCACACGTGGAAATCCACCCCACCTTGAGGAACAGTCTCAGTCCATTTCTGTTTTCTTTCTCACAAAGAGATGTGGTTCCAACAGAGACAGCCCAATTATTCGCACACCCCCTCCTGCGCATAACCAACAGCCCCTGAACCTTCCCTTTTCTCCCCCTTTATAGGGAAGAATTATTTCAGCTCTGAGGATGCTCCACGTGCCATTCCCATCCTGGAGCAAACCCTGTTATTTCCTACAGTCAGAGACAGCTCAAACAAGAGTGTTTCAGTTGTTAATTGTTTGTCTTTTCTGCCACTCCAGCAGGAAAATCCTATCAAAAGAAAGTTAATTATTTAAATGCCTTCTCCGTTTGAATTGCTCATTCAGAGCTGTTTCTTACACCTCAGTCACCCTGAGGCTTTTCATGCTTAGAGCAAACCCATCTTGGGTTTATATTATTTACCAAATAGAGCTGCTGCTGACCGCAAATTTACAAAAGATCTGCTCGAGACAAAGCAGTCACTGTATTACAATACAATTTTAGTCTGCACAGGCTCTGAAATCATTGCATTGTGCTGAAGATAATCACACAGAGGGCAATTATAGAAGCTGGAGAGGATCAAACACTGTAATAGGGATATAAAAGGAAACCTGCATTCTTTATACGCTACTCTCCATGCATGTGAAAGCTTCACTTTTATCTTTCCTCTTTACAGAAGTTTCAAACTACATAGTAATTACAAATGCAAAAGGATTTTTTTTTTATTAATTTTTTTTCGCACAGAGCCATCTGATCTTAACCACTCTCCTGAGCAACACTGGAGCAGCTTCCCAAGGCTTGCACTAAGTTATCCATCACGGCAAACTCAGCGTGTACAAGCTATGATGTAGTTCTTCTGGGGCTCAGGTCTCGATCCAGAGACTTCTACAGGGGTCAGAATTGACAGCACAGTGGTTCCTCATGGCTTTATTGTCTATTAAAAGATGTAAATAACATCTTGGCCAGAAAATTGATTGCCTTGAATATTACTGAAATATCATTAGAATCTAAATCAGTATTCAACTGACTGAGAGTGCAGTGAAGTGTCAGGATAATTACATAAGATAGTGATCATTTACAGCCACCCTAGAAGATTCGTCCTACCACCTAGGATGAAAAATCAGAACTAGTGGTTATGGCACAACTTTGGAACGTGCAAAAGAGTGGATCAGTGCCCAAGGAGTGTACGTGGTGGCAGCTGCAAAAACGCCGTGTGAGGAAAGGTGATTAATAGGCACAGGGAGAGCCTTCAGTTTAGATCTGAATCAACTCTGCTCAAAAACTGTAGCCAAGTAGTCAGCTCTGTGGAGCACACAGGGCTGCATTTCCTTCTGAAACGTGCACATGGAGGCTTCCAAGGGTGCACGACTACATGTTATTGGAATTTGGTTCAACAGGCAGATTAAAGCAGAGAGGCAATGACAGATTTTGTTTCCTTGTGAGCCTCTTCAAGCAGAACTAGTGCAAAGATAGTCAAGCACTCTGTCCAAGAGTCTCATTCTTCTAGAAATCCATGAGAACTTTCCCATGTGCTTCAGTGGGTCAAAGCCCATTTATCATATACACTGAGAGGCCCTGAAGGAGAGGAGAGATGCTAATGTACCGTGGTCCAGAGCAAGCTCACACAGGCAAACAGTGCTAATGGAGAGTGGGAAAAGGAGTAGGTGAGGCTGAAGAACCCATAAGTCATCCTGCTAAATTCATTCTGTGTACTGCATTAGCAGTTCAACTCTTCTGAAAACAGTTGTACTGAAAAATGCTGCCACATAATTTCCTTGCAGCTCCTACAAGACTGTTCTGTTGTGTTTGTTTTTTTCTTGTTTTGTTTTGTTTTGTTTTGTCAGGCATCGTAAGAAGTGTTTGATCACTATTATACTACTGTTTATCTGAATATTTCCCAGAATTGTTTTATAGCACATGAAATAAAAGAGAACATAAAAAAATGCCACTCCTGCACCTTTCAACTTTTATCTTGGTTGTTCATCAGCAAGGTCAGCACATAACTGGAGCCTCTTCAAGCTCATATCAAGTCCTGTTCTCAAGACTCACTTCCATGGCTGTTAAGATGCTTAGAAGGTTGAATTCAGCCCCCCTCACCCCTCACCCCCACCCCCTTTTTTTTTTTCAGCCTTCCCAATCTGGTTCAGGGATCAGTTTTTGGAGCATCGCATCCCATGAAATAGGAATTGCCTAGACATTTCTGTTGAAGAAGTGTCTCCCTCCACCTGTTCCTAAAAGCACGTTATTTATACGTGAAGTGTGCCTATAGATAGACTTAGAAAATACCATGATCGTAAAATAGTATTATTGCAAGAGAAGGACCCTGCTGGTTATCTTAGCTATATACTATGTAACCTAAACAATCAATCACCTAAAATAAAAATTTGAATAACATGCTAGCATCAATTTCATGCATGGATGTCTTGTGATCCATTTGAATGGTGGCTTTGTGCATCTGAGTCCATGGAATGTAGAAGTCCCTCATGTTTTCTATGATGAAACTCAGTATTTCCTGAAAGATCATTGAGGATCATACAGAACATGATAATATGCTCATAGCAAATATGGTGCACAGCAAATATGAATACAGGACCCAAAGCCTTCTGTGTTCAGCTCCACTTGCATGTCCTGCAGCTGTTGTGACCCATGTCATCTTTGCAAGTACCATAAATGTTCTGGTTTGGATTGATGAAAACATTTATCCTTTTTACTTCTCTGAAATAAATTGTCTGAAAGAATAAAAGAGGAGAAAATTAAAGGGAAAACACAAACTTCCCATTTTCATTTCTTGTCTAGTGATTTATGTAGCCTTGTATCTAATATTTCTTCCATTGCTAGGAACTGGCTCTAACTGCTTTGCTATTTCCTGTGAGTAATGATCAAACCAATAGACATTTTAGTACAAGACAGAGATTTGTTATCTTTACTTGCTGTAAAGGTATGTGTTGGTCTGGATATATTTCCTGTGTATCAAAGTGTTCCAGGCAGAACTGAGTTTGAAGATATAAAAGTCTTTCATTATATTAACACCATCAGTCATCAATTAGGAAGGTATTTTTCCTGTTTAAAGAAAGGGATCTGCGTAAATGGTATAAGTTGTTGCAAGCTTATGGTCTTCATGGAGGGTCTTTTTCAGTGTGATGTAGTTTACGAAGTCTCTGAGGTTCTTCCATTATCACTGTCTATGTATATTTATGCCATAAGTAATGACTCGTTAAGCCCACAGAAAGCTTGGCAAAGATGCTTTCCTCACAGCCCAATATCACCATTTCACTCAACCAAGTCGTTCCTCTTAATTTATACACAGGTTGTTATTTCTTTGAGACAGAGGCTTTTTGTACTTGCCTTTATAAAGTTCCTAGCATGATGAGGTGATGGTCACACTGGAGGAAGGTGCTGTGACTAGAAAAACCGGCAGGAAAATTCATTGGTACCATTTTGCTGGGCTTTCATCTGGCTGATTTCCTAATGACTCACTTCATTAGGAAATGAGGCGCTATGAATACACGCGCACACACATGCAAACTCGTGGATTAATAGGGGATGGGTTGGCAGCAAGGTGTCTACCAAGGATGCTCGCTGGCTCTGGCTCAGAGTGGCTGAGCCTGATTTATTGTCACTAAGCCTGATTTATTGTCACTAAGCAGGGCGCCAGGAGAAGGTTGTGATGTACCAGGGCTGGGGACATGCAGAAGAGTGCAAGAACAGTATTATGCATCTCAAGGAGTGTTGTGTGAATGTATTTGTGGGTTGTGTGGTGTACATTCTGGTTTCAGTAGTATATTTCCACTGATATAAAACACTCTGGGTAGAACTGGACACTTAGAACAGTCTAAATGTGTTTTAAGAGAAAGCAGCAGCAGAATGAGCTAGGAAAGTGCTTCATTTCTTTCCCCCTCCCTCTCTGTACCACAGAACAGTGTTCTGGTGAGTGCACAACAACCTTTGCTCCCTTTAACACCAGACTAGCAGCAGGGGAACTCCAGGGCCATGCTCTTGGAGACCAACAGGGGCAGCTTGTGTTTAGCATCAGTTCTCTCAGCGGTGCTTCAAAGGCCTGGGCCCTCTGGGCAGAGACCAGGACTGTGGAGACATGAGCACACAGCTCCACAGCTGCAACTCAGTCAGGCTTTGAAATTTTAGGGCATGGGAATTGTCTTCATGTTAGGAAAGACTCTTACCAGATCACTTGGTTGAGCAGTGGTTGACCATTCTCTGTGGTAGCAGAGTCAGTGGCTGCCAGTGGGTAACCACTGTCTTCAGCCCTTCCTGGTGGACTTATATGGTGAGTGTCTTGAAACCCGCTGCTTTTGGAAGTGAGAGCCCCCAGTTAACACAGGGCATAGTCACCAGCCCAGCTGATGTGTCTATTCTGTGCTAGGAAATACGGTGTGCCTGTGGCAAGAAGTTTCTCCTTTTCTCTGCCACCTTACCCTGAAGGAGTTATTGCAAACTGCATCCTTCACTTTGTGATGTCTGACACAGCCATCACTCCCAGCTCAAATGGAAAAATAAAAATAAAAACCACCCCAAACCACAGAGATTTAAGGCATTTTCTTATGTACTTTCTAATGCCCTACCAGCGTATTGTGCATTTCTGCTTCCCGCCCTGCACGCTGTGCCCGCGTGTGTCCCTGTACTCACACCAGGGCAAAAAAGCATCACCAGTGATGTGGTCCAGAGAGCCTTGGGCACTGAAAGAGGAAGAATTAGTGCAACATATTCCCAGCTAGACAAATAAACGCTGAACGTGATGAACCTGTGGTGAAAGATGTTGACCTGTTACTTAGTGGCAGCGTGACTTACGTGCCAAATCCATCTGGTGATTAGCATCACCCGTCCTCTCAGGAAGGAAGGTGCCAGCATATTTTTCAAACGTGATTAATAATTTATTTGGCATCTGGAAGTCACAGCACAACAGTTCGCATGGAAAAGGGAGGATGTAAACTCTCTGCATCTCTCAGGCCCTACCAGGTTGTTACTCACAGCTAAGATACTATTTGTAAAATATTTGTGCATTTCATATTTTAGAGAGCAGCTCTGGACACTTGGGTTGATTTCAGGTTTCCTGAGAGGGAGGGGGCTGCACGTTCATGGGAGAAGGCTGTGTGTGTCTAGCAGTACTCTCATCTGGAAGATGTGCTCCCATCCCCAGCTGAACCAGCCAACAGATTTTTGCATGCAAAGGCAGGAATAAGGGGAGACTAATGTGAGCTTAGGCAGTGCCCTTTGAATGAAGGTTGCCATCCAAAGCCCATGGCAGGCAAGGGGAAGCTTTCCAAGCCCAGACCCTGGTCATGCACACAGGGCACGCTCTGCCTAACCTGGAGCTCAGGTCAGAGTCTATTACATGCAAGGAAGTTGCTTCAAGGTTTTACAGCTGTACTGGTGATGTATTACTGTCTTTCTGCAAGTATCACTCAGTGATGATCTCATTCAGGCTGTGACAGCTTCCCTGATTGTCTTCTAGGAATTCACCTGCTAAAATTACATAGTATTTGAACCTACATCTATTGACATGCCACTTATCTGCACTATGATACCCGCCGTATTTCTTCTCAGGGCTGTAATTCTATTTACCAACCACAGATTCTCAGGAGCTGCTAACAGCTTTCATTGTCTTATCAAGAGGTTTTTAATAGATAAGATTACTTAGCCAACTGGAAAGGAGAAGAAAACTGCTGAATGCTGTATCAATTCAAGGCACAATTTATTTATTTTAATTTTATTTTTAAGAGGTTGAAGTTGCAGTAGGTGAAAAGGGCAAACTGCTGTGCTTGTTCTTGGCTTTCACAGCCAAGATATTCAACGAGTGCCCAAGTTCAGATACCTAAATCCCTGGCTTGACCTACAGCAGTAACAGAAACATGTTGTGTGACAAACTGTACCTCGTGTTGGCTCTCCTAAGGACACGAATTACGGGTGCCTACACCCACATGTGGACCCCAGGCAGTACCACAGAAACAAAAGATCACAAAGATAGGGAAGGAAGCAGATAAAAAATGAGGGATGTGACAGAGCCAGGACTTACCAAGCAGGCTGGTTGCCATTCACTCCCCCACGCTGCCTCTCCTGTCTGATTTGATGGCCTGGATGAAATTGTCAGTGAGGAAAGCAGTGAGAGCAGGCACGGTGTGCTGTGATTAGAGAGGGCACTGCTGGAGAGAGGAGCATGAGAGCAGCCAAGCAGAAGTTTTCTACATGTTCCCTCTGCCTTTCCTCCTGAGAGGCACTTGCATTTTATTCCCAGCTCCTTCTCTTTCTGTTCTGCTGCTGCAGTTTGCACCTCTCCTCTGAAATGTAAAATGCAGCCACTGTCTGTGCGATGGAGGCAAAAGGAGCTGATGTTCCTTCTGCTCTTTGGTGGACAAAAACACCACAGCACTGATTCTGCCTCACAGGGAGGGGAGAACCTAGACTTCTACATCCACAACAAATCACAGATATTGAAATTTGTGGCATCAAGAAGTTTCTGCCAAATTCTAGCCAGCACGGAATCTAAATGCCCCATAAAATAATTACTGCTTGCTGACATTTGGCCACATTAGTAAGAGTCAGTTTTTGGTAGATAAGTCAAACCAGTGCTGGAGTGATTTAACCCTGAGCAGGCTGTTCCACGCTGCTTGAAGAAAAATCCAAAGTGTGGTGTTTTTTTTTCCCTAACAAATCATAGATGATGTGGGCTTCTCCATCCCTTGCTGTAACTGCTTAGAAGGATGAGTTAGAGCTGCTGCAGAAGCTCCCAGAGCCATTTTCCTTCAGCAGGCCTGAGGTGCTGGGCAAATGTTGTCTTCCCTGCTGCGGCAGGAGCAAGCAGGGCTTGGTAGCAGACCCAGGGCAGATTGGTGGCATCCTCTGTTACTTCTGTGGGGCAAATGGGGAATCCAGTCTGTGGCCAGAATTTGGTGTCCCTGATTCAAGGAGGTCCTACAGGCTGCCTTGGGTCATCTCATCTCCTTGGCACATTCTTGGAGTGCCGTGACCTGTTCTGGTCATCCCCTCCTTAGTAACAATACCTGGGCTGCAGATAGAGGCCTCCTGCACCCTTTCACTCCCCACTGCACAGGCTGGGCACAGATGTGATTTAATCTCTTGGAAACTCCTGCTGAATCTGAGGGGGAAAAGGAGCCAACCCTGGGGAACAGACAGCCTTCAAGGGTGGGCTAACATTGTAATGAGATGCACCCAGCACTCACCCGGCAGTGTCCAGGTAATATGGGGGGAAAGCAGGTGGAATTTGTTTAGCTTAACACTAAAATACACAAGAACGAAAAATCACAGCCTCCCCTGTTTTTTTAAGGATCCAAACTCCATCTCTCTCTCTCTCTCTCTTTTTTTTTTTTTTTTTTTTTTTTTTTTTTTTTTTTTTTTTTTTTTTTAGCAGCAGAAGGAAGACTTTGGAGAGAAGAGAAAGGTTTGTGCATTTAACCCCTTTACCCTGATGAAGAGAGGAGCTATATTCCAAAGCAGACCTTCAAACCTAAAAGCACAGTAGTGACTGGCCGCATATCTGCATATTAATCCTTATTAAATGATTTCCAGGATGAATGGCATAGTCAGAAGATATGAAGAGGGACAACACCCTGCAAAGCAGTAAGAAGCAAGCAAGTAGATGCAGCAGAAAGTGCAAGGAGAGTAAAGCCAGCTTTGAAGGAACAGAAACCTTACAAGCCAGGGTTACTTCAGCCTGCAGTAGGGGAAGAATAATGAACAGCGTATATTGCTCAGATGAATCATATCATAATGGATGCCCCAAATGTCCTGTGATGGACAGCTAGGCAGCATTTAGAGCCACTAACACTGACGCTTGAGCTGGAATACAAAACAGACATGAAGGAGGTTTGGGTCAGAGAGAGGCACAGGCAGCATCTGTCAGCCGGAGGGCAAAGCCCAGCTCCTGGGGATCAGCCACATCCTCCAACCTCTGAAACAGGGGAGAAAACCCAGGAGGAGGGAGCAGCCATCGCTCAGACAAGGGCGGTGATGTCAGGCAGTGCCGAGGCTGATGGATGTGTTTGGGAGTGCTCTTTATCACCTGTATCTTCCGTGTGGGTAGCTGCACAGTCACAGTGCATTAGGAGGGCTCATGAAGCTGGTTTTCTGCCCTGTGGTGTGCTCAAACCAAACAACATTTTTAATTTGCAGTTTGGGCAGAAGCCTGAGCATTTCACACCAATTCACTGTAGAAAGAGATAAGATTATTAATAGGTGCTCTGTATATGATATCTTTTTTGTAATACAACAGTGGCTCTTCAATTTACTGGCAGAGGTAGCAGGTTCGCTAACTGGCACCTGATAAATGCCATGTCTGCCTCCCTGGGACACCCGCCAGTAAATAAATCCAGTGCAAGCTATTGAAACTGCTAGGTGGTGAACAAATGGCATGCAGGGCTGGCTGGCTGGATCAGAGGAGCCACAGATTTTCAGAGCCTGCCCCTGCTGCATGCCCCTAGCATCCCCAGCAGGGCCAGTCGTGCTCCTCTCTTGAGTCTGTCCTCCCTGTGCCATGGGAAGTGTAGCTGTGCCACTGGAAAACAGGCAGAGCCTGCAAAAAACAGCAAAACATATGATAAAAGGGTATAGCAACTTGTTTCCTGCGCTGACAATAGGCATTATATGGAAGGAAAAAAAAAAAAAAAGCAAACAGAAAGAAAGAGGTTCTCATTACTCTCCTTGCTGGGTAGAAGCAAAACTAATTAAAAAAAGCAGCAGGAAAGCCAGGGGGAGAGGGGCACATCACAAAATCTTTATGTAAAAGCATGGCCCCTTTTTTTTTTTTTTAAACCAAATTTTATACATTCTCAAAATCTTCAAGTCCTGCCCATTGTAGGTGACAAGCTCAAAGGAGTTCCTAGATCCCATCTTCTCTTCTGGGACCCATGTTTCTGGAGGGGTGAAGCAAGAAAACTGAGACATTCCCAGCAGCACCACGATTGTTCTTCCCTTTCTGACTGCACTACAGCCCATTGGCAACTGTAGCTAGTGGGGAAGGCAATATAAAAAGGGAAAAGAGTATATCAGCAGCCTTTGGGTGTCACTCCAGTAGGAACTCATGAAAAAAAGAGGGAAGGAAAGATGAAAGAAAGGGAGAAAGAAAAAATGAAGGAAGGAGGAAAGGGAGGGATGGAGGGATGGAGGGATGGAGGGAGGGAGGGAGAGATGGAGGGAGGGAGGGAGGGAAGGAAGAAAGGAAGGAAGGAAGGAAGGAAGGAAAGGAAGGAAGGAAGGAAGGAAGGAAGGAAGGAAGGAAGGAAGGAAGGAAGGAAGGAAGGAAGGAAGGAAGGAAGGAAGGAAGGAAGGAAGGAAGGAAGGAAGGAAGGAAGGAAGGAAGGAAGGAAGGAAGGAAGGAAGGAAGGAAGGAAGGAAGGAAGGAAGGAAGGAGAGGAAGGAGAGGAAGAATAGAAAGAGAGTTAAAGGAATATGTTACTGTACTGAAGACATGGGAACAGTGTTATACAGGTTCATAGCTACACCAGTAAGCAGTATGATGATACGCAACCTATTGCCCTAACAGGCTCTATAATTAACAGCAAGATGTACCAGTTAAATGTAACTGCCAAGCACCAATTTCCCTCTTACAAACAGCCCAGGAAGTGGGTGACCAACGCCTCGTTGTGGTCCTTCAATATGTGTGAAGAAAGCAGAGCCCTTCAAGTGTATGCCTTATCTGATGCAGCCTGTCGTTGTCCAGGCATCGACTCTTGGTCATGTCCTCTGTATTAAAGATATGACACAAAGCCATAGGGGGAAATAAAATTAAAAACAAGCAAACAAAACCAGCCTGGAGATTCTGCTCTGAAAAGTAGCTCTACAAGACCGTGCACTCCTCTGTGCAGCAGATCTGCTCCTCATGCCAGTCGGATCCTCTCTCGAGCGATTAGCACAAGCTCTCACTTGCAGAAGAGCTGACACAGCTCAGCCGAAGTATTTACATAATGCAGGAGGAGAGGAGTTTATTCGTCCCGTTTCTCCTGCTGTGATTAGCACGGGGCGATGGCTGACCCCTCAGATGCTCTCCCCGAGCTGTCGAGGTCTGAGCCTGCACGTAGGGTCAGGATCACAAACCTGGGTGGTGGGAATGTGGACAGAGAGCGAACGCTGTGAGCATCTGCAGGAAACTGTCTCGTCCAGGTCCTGAGTCTTTATTTGTCTGACAGAGCAGGAGGGACTCATATCTTTAAAAGCCCTTTGCTTCAGTTACCTTTTATCTCTCTGGGTATATTTGTGGATTTCCATGCTCTTTCTGTGCACGCTTGAATTTATTCCTGTGTTTCCTCCCCTCTTTCCCTCCACTCCTCCCCACACCCTCCCCTCAACAAGCCGCCCCGAGGAGACACCCCTCTGGGGGAAGAGCCTTGTCTGTCTTTATCAGGATGTTCATACGTGTACACATCTCTGCCAGCCTCTGTGTGCTGCTGCATCCTGCATGTCCTATTCTATTAATTTTTGAAGCTTCGAGCTGGGTTTCCACATCCTCTTTTGGGATGCTAATACACAGCCTGAATTTCAAGGTTGTAAAGCTCTCTGTGGAGCTCACGGAGATCTGAAATAAAGCCCCCAGGAGCATGGGCTGGAAGCAGAGGTGTAACAGATGAGATTTTTAAATTTTTTTTTCACCTCAGACTCATTTCTAGGTTTGAATTGTTTAACTGTAGCTGCAAAATGCTGCAGTAGGGCCTCCGTGAGCCTCCCGGCTATAAAGAAACAGATGATGCCTGTTAGTGTTGCTATAGTGCCAGAGTGGCATTTTAGGATTTAAAGGGATATATGATAGCGCACATCCTGTCTGTCTGTCATCCTTGCTGTTCATCCTCCAGCAAGAGATGGGGGAAATGGGGCACTGGAGCCCATTGCCAGGGAAGTGGAGGCCTTGGGGACGTGCTGATCCCCCTTGGCTGGCCTCGGGGCAGCACCTTATCCCAACTAAAGATGAGCACCCCAGGCAGTTCAGAAGCCAGGCTGCTTTGGTGTAGTCAGGCAGCAAGGAAAGAAGGGAGACAAGACACAAGAAAGGTCATCTCTGAGTGTATAAACCCAAGAATGAAAGCCAGCACTTTTCGACACAGGGGATTTGCTTGTCCCGGAGACTGACAGTGTCTAATGAGGCAATCCAAAGGCTGGACAGGGGACTGAAGGTCTCCTCGAACCATTAATTACGAGTCACTGGGGTAGGTTCTTTCAGCTCCACCAGAAATGCTGCTGTCCTTTATTTCATATTGGAGTAAGGCTGAGCTTAATGCTCTTGTAGCTGCATTGCTTTATTTGGCTTTGTTGCTTTTGCATTGTCAAGACTTCATTTCTGTTCGGCAGCATGTACTCCTCACCTTGTTACACGCTGTACTAATCATGCTTTTATTATGTATTTTTAGATCCTTCCCACACTGTGCAGGGATCTGTGGGGCTTTTTTAGCCTGGAATATCAGTAACGCTTCCTGCCAAAGCTCCTGGAAGAGGTATCACATATACTTATTCCGACAGTCCCTTGAAAAAATTAAATTGTTGCAATGTGAGCGCAGTGTAGGGTTCAAGGTCCACTGCATATGGAAATGGAATTGATTACTCCCAATGAACAGCGGCTTGCAGCTCTTAAGAACATTATACGATAAATATGTTGGCACGTACTATGCATTTGGCATGCTAAGCAGTTTACTGAACTACTCCCTGAAGCATATTTTAATGAAATACTGACACTTTGGCATCTTATTGGATAACTGCATTCAGTGGCATTGGTCACAACTGACAGATGTTAAGGAAGGCATACAAAGCACTCTGGAAGGCGGCAACTCTGCCACGACTTTCTGCTCTGCGTTGCTACACTCTCCGTATTTATCACAGTCAGCAATGAGAAATCAATAACGAGCAAATGGCTTTCCTCCAGTTTGGCACTGAGAAACTTCTGCCACTAAGACCCCTCCAAAATTGCATGCAGAGCATTTTTTTCTAAAGAGCGTGGTCTCATCTGCTAAGGAGACACCTTTAGCATCCCATGGTGGATGAGGTGTGAGAAAGAGCAGCTTGCTGGTGGAGGATCTCTGCCTCTTGCCCGGCTGGTGTACCGGGCAGTGTGCTGATGGTGGGGTGAGCAGGGGAGCTGCAGGCACCACTCCTGGCTCCGGCAGTCCCTGAGACATGCACAACACCAGCACAGAGCCCGTGGCTGGCCCTACCTCTCCTCCACTTCTTGCCTATTTTTTCCTGTGCCTGAGGAGAGGATTTATTCATGAAAACAAGATAAAAAAAGACTTAATCATGGATGAGGCTGGCTTTTTTTTTGGCTGAAATGGTTCCACAGTGGAAGTAATCAAACTTTTCAGACAGGTCTTCATATCTTATATCCTCACCTGCTCCTAATCCTACCATTACTTGAGGTCTCTTGCTAGGATAATGTTTTTCTTACATTTACTGTGTCAAGACTATAAACAAATAAACTGATAACACTTCACCTCTCCCAGGATCACAACTCACTTTGAACTGGGGAAGGCTGGAGAAGGGCCCTGATTCTTTATATTGTTGGTGCCACCAAGCGTTGAAAGCCTGGAAGTGGCACTGCAAATGCTGGTTGGTGTTCCCATGCTTGTTCAATGAATTTTAGCACCCATATTGACAGGAAAAGCCAGAAGTTCAGAAGTATGCAGGAAATAGTAATGCTCAGGGATTCTGGTACATAAGCTATGCCTATTCTGACGACTTATTCTTAAATCCAGCTGGGCCTAACTCCATGAACACTTTATCACCTGCATTGCATGCACTGCTACAGATTCAGGTTGAAGGAAAATTGACAGCATCCCCTCAGTGATGCAGAGCAAGAGTCCTAGATCGTTTCTATTAGAAGTGTCAGCAGTGTATTTCACTCTTTTAAGGGCATTTGGTTTAGCGAGAAAGAGGAATGTGGGGTTTCAGATATGAAGTGTAATATTACAAATACTCTTTGCAAAAAAATGGTGTGATAACCTGCTCTTTATATTTTATAGAGACTTCTTTATATATATTAAAAATTATAGTCTAATTCATGCTATGGAAAAAAAAAAATCCATAAAATGGGAGAGAAAGATCATAGAATCATAGGATGGATTGGGTTGGAAGGGACCTTAAAGATCACCCAGTTCCAACCCCCTGCCATGGGCAGGGACACCTCCCACCACACCAGGTTGCCCAAAGCCCCATCCAGCCTGGCCTTGAGCACCTCCAGGGATGGGGCATCCACAGCTTCTCTGGGCAGCCTGTGCCAGGGCCTCACCACCCTCTCAGTAAAGAATTTCTTCTGAACATCTAATCCAAACCCACACCTTTTTAGTTTAAAACCATTACCCCTTGTCCTAGCACTACTCCCTGACAAAGAATCCCTCCCCAGCTTTCCTGGCGGCCTCTTTAGGTACCAGAAGGATGCTTTGAGTTTCCCCGGAGCCTTCTCTTCTCCAGGCTGAACAACCCCGGCTCCCTCAGCCTGTCTTCACAGGAGAGGTGCTCTCTGATCATCTTTGTGGCCCTCCTCTGGACTCATTCTAATACTTCCCTGTCCTCCTTGTGCTGGGGGCCCCAGAGCTGAACGCAGGGCTCCAGGTGGGGTCTCACAAGAGCAGAGGGGGAGAATCCCCTCCCTCACCCTGCTGGCCTCACTGCTTTTGATGCAGCCCAGGATATGGGTGGCTTTCTGGGCTGCAAGCACACATTGCCAGCTCATGTCAAACTTCTTTTCAACCAATATGACCAGGTCCTTCTTCTCAGGGTTGCTCTCAATCCATTCTCTGCCCACCCTGTATTTGTTCTTGTGATTGTCCTGGCCCAGGTGGAGGACCTTACACTTGGCCTTGTTGAACTTCATGAAGTTCTCACATGCTCTCCTCTCAGGCCTGCCAAGGTCCCTCTGGATGACAACCCTTCTCTCCAGTGTGTTGACCACACCACTCAGCTTGGTGTCATCAGCAAACTTGTTGAGGGTATGCCTGATCCCATTGTCCATGTCACCAACATAGGTATTAAACAGCGCTGGTCCCAACACTTACCCCTGAGGAATATCGCTTGTTACTGATCTCCACTTGGACATTGAACCATCAACCACAACTCTTTGAGTGCATCATCCAGCCAATTTCTTACCCACCAAGTGGTCCATCTGTCAAATCCTTGTCTCTCCAATTTAGAGATAAATATATCATGCAGGACAGTGTCAAATGCTTTGCACAAGTCCAGGCAGATCACATCATTTGCTCTTCCCCATCCATCAGTGCTAGATGGCCTAGAGCTATTTGGCAAATTGCTACTGAATAAGGTTGGACCATACCAACAATGGTGCAAAATAGACCAATATTAAAGGATATCATTCCCACCTAATATCTCCTCATCCCCTTTTGCTTAGTTCTTTCATATTGCTTCTCCATTTCTCAGAGATGGAGCCATCCACTGTGTTCACCTCTCCAGACAGAAGCTCCCTCTTCTCCATCTGAACTTTCTGCTGTTCTTCCAGGTCTTCTGGATATAGATTGTCCATTTGCCACTAACTCTGCTAATAGCGACCCACCCTCTGCTCCATCTAAGTCTTCTTCCTAAACACAGACCTTTTTTTCAAGAATCCATAATTTTCTTAGTGACCCTCACAATCATCCCAGAAGGTTTCTTCTCCATTGCTCAGAAGTCCTGTTCTTGGATTGTCCTTTCTTGAATTTCCCTGTTTCAGCTGTGATGCTAAACCAGCTCCTTCCACAGACTCCATGATGTGGCCTTTCTGTGACAGAACTGAGCACCTCCACTAGGACACTGTCCTTCTGCTGTGGTACTATGCTGTTTTCCAGAGCTTATCCTGATGGGCTGAGAAACAGAGAAAACTTATCTTTTGGGTGTTTCAAGGCTCCTGGTCCCAGCCATTAAGATCACCAGTCTCTTTAAGAATGATTTTAGAGGCAACTTTACCCCCTACTAATTACCTTTATATATAGCTTCAGCCAAGAGGAGCAACAGGGTGCCACCAGGCACACCATCCACAACTTTGTGTCATTAACATTTATTTATAGGAGCCTGATAAAAGTAATGGGTCAGTGCATATACATACATCACAGAGTATCATGCTGAGTCACTAAACAGAAGGAAGTTCATTCCTCCTTGAGCAATCAGGTAATAACTTCTTGCCTAAAAGCACGAGAAGACATGCTGCTGACAAAGTAGCACAAGCATCTCTAAGCTCAGAGCTCCCCACTCCCCAGCTCCCAAATCCAACTCTTCCCTAGCTTCTTTCTCCATGGTTCCACATGGTCCCTGCTCTTCCAGTGGCTGGGCAACAGCATTTACCTATTGCCCTGTGACTGCCCAGACCACACCTCCACTCACCTCTGGTCAAAAGATTTGCGCTGCTCATACGATACAGATCTCCAGAGATTGCTGCAGAGGTGAAAACCACGACATGGCTTCTGGGTCATCGTAGCTGACTTAACCTTGGATTGTCAGGGCGACTAAAAGTCTCCCCACTCAGTTGCACTTTGCACTCACAGTTTGGCTATAGGTTCCTGGGAACAAACAATGCTGGAGGAAAGCATCATTTTGTCATGTGTCCACTTTGCTCTTTGAAAGTTTGTTACGTAGTGGTGACAGAAGTTGGAGCTGCTCTTTTACTGTGTTTTACAGCACACTTTCCCTGTTTCGTTTATGCTGCCTGTGACACGAGCCTGTCTCAGCAGTAGCTCGCTGCACTGCCAGCTGGCAGTCTTACAGCACGCATGAGCTTAGATTTGCAAGCACAAACCCTGGGCAAATGGTTAGCCATGGGTTACAAGGAACGGTTTTGACTAAAATGTCTTACATGCAGCTTGTTAATTCATGGACACTGGCATAAGCCTTCGGCTGCTCTAAGTCCTTTCCCAGCCCTGCTGCCCAGAAGGACGCCGGCAGCAGTACAAAGCAGCAATAAATCAATCAGCCAGCCAGTCTATAAGTGTATTGTATAACGGGGTAAATAAACAAGTACTGGAAACAATAAAACACTGTAGCTATTTTCACCTTGTCAGGCTGAGCCATTCCAGACAATCAATAGGGGGTATAGGAAAGGTCAGTGCCTACCTGAATAAATCCCATCAAAAAACGGAGGCTAAACAGCAGTAGCTCCCTCTGAGAAGAGGAAAGTACATGTTTTAATGGAATAAACCTGAGATTACAAAGTGACAGTGAACAAATACCAAAGCATAACCACTACAGGCTACAGAAATGTATAAAAGTAAGATATTCAAAGCATTGATCTTTTTTCTTGGCTTCTTACAGGTACAGGGATCTCTATTCCTTTTTGACACATGGAAGAGGAGTTTTGGAGGAAACATTTGCTGAGCTAACCTGATAAATGCGGCTGTAGAGTAATAGTTTTCCATTTATTTTGCTACTCTGGAGAGATTTTTAGTCAAAGAAAAAAATATATCCAAACACATTTAGAGCCCTAACGATATTTCACAGATTAGCACATTGTGAGGTAGGTCAAGTGGTGGTTGTAAGCCATTTCAGGAGAGATTTTCGGAAGTCACTCAAGTCACCTTCACTGACGTGAATACCCCAGGAACCACGTACTACTGAAGTCAGCCTCTTGCCTAGTCTTCAATAAAATTTTGTCTGAACACTTATCTCCTGCCCCAGAGATGGTTATACTGGTCCCCCAGCATCACACCTCGATGGATAACAGTAAAAAAAATAATAATAATAATGAAGCTGCCACTGTGTCTGCTGAAAAGGTACAAGGTTCAGCTGTTGCCCATTAATTGCTGATCTTAGCCCACTGTCTGGTATGGTTTTCATCTGCTGCTCCATGTCAATGCAGAGCATGGACGGCTTATTCCCCTGCTGCATGTTGTGGTACAACCACAGCCCAGCAGATCACAGCTGTACAGAAAGCTCTGGGTCTCCACAACTCCGCATGGGCCACACAAGGGCCTGCAACGTGGCAGCAGATGCTGCTGTGTGATCATTTACATCTTCCAAACATCCTCCAGCAGAATCCGTGGTTCTGTTTGAGTATCTGGCAGTAGTCAACAGCTCTATATCCATCTGTGCTGCTAAAAGCTAAAGTGATCGTACAATAGACTCCGAGGTTTGTTGATACAGACAAGCATTCTCATTTCTTTACATCCATAATTGTGCAAATGCCAGATCTGCTGTCAGGTCTGCCCATTCAGCGTGACGAGCCAACAGTAGGTTGGCATCACTGAGTACTTGGAATAAAACAGCCACCAGTGCTTCATCTCTCTCCATCAGCAACAAGCAATTCCTGTGACAAGGTGAGCCTTGGTGAGTATCTGAGGGAGAAGGGGAATGATGCTATCTGAGATAGGCTGCCAACATGCTTCAGTACTTTCTTAGTTACCTCATTAAGCATGTAGATTTTAGCGAGCAGCTCATGGTAGCAACAGCCAAAGCCTTTAATGAATCAATACTGTGAAAATGGGAGTTAGTGAGGGTAAATCTGGCCAAACATCTGGCCTTTATTTAGGTACCTAAATGGGATTTCCCCCCTATTCCCTTTATAGCAGCATTACATAAGTAAACAAGTAATTAACAGAAAATTACTGGAGTACACCTGCAGTACACCTGAAGATAACTTGCAGTGAGTGGCAAATAACCTTCACAGGGACAAATTAAATTAATTAAGGCAATTGGATATCACAGGCATAAAGCAAGGGTGAGATGGATTGGACAGGTTGCTTGCCATGAAGAGGTTCTTACCCTGCTGTGCTGGGACAGTGCAATGGGACAAGGCACAGACTGAAGAGGTGTTTTCAGCAATGCCTCACAAAGTGCTGGTGATGTTTGAAGAAGGTCTCTACATAAGACTTCTGAAGCTTTCATATGAGGAAAGCTTTGGTCTTTAGAAGGCCCTAGTCCTTGCTGAGTAGCTGATAAGTAGTTTGCAGTTGTTTATCAGCCAACACTATCTTGTTCTTGGTAATATAAAGGAGGGAGGCAGCACTATCTGTCACTCTGCAGGGTAATGCAGAACAACTCTCCGAGCTTTTGGGCTAACAGAATATTCCACCTGCCCAATTTGAAACTTTTGAGTGAAAATCACTGAAGGGGATGCACCATTATCTAACCAATAACAGGTTTTTGGAGAGGTGAGAGGCCTGGTAGGTCTTGGATGCAAAACCTACCATCATGTATGCATGTGGGGACTGTTAGTGTTAGGTCAGAGGTTGGACTTGATGATCTTGAGGTCTCTTCCAACCTAGAAATTCTGTGATTCATGGGCCCCAGAGGAAGGTCACCATGAGCTAGAAGGTTGCCACAGCAGGGCTCAGTTTTGTCCCCCACCTAGGCATGGCAGAAGCACTGACATCTGGTGGGAGCAATTTACTGGGGGTTAGGGAGAATCTCTGTTAAAGAGAGACATTTGTGTCATATAGAAAGTGCAACATCGGGCTACAGTCAGATCTGTTATTCGTACATGAGCACTACAACAAACGGGTAAGCAGATCTTTAACATTAAAAATGGAGAAATATTGACTGTGCTGTAAATCCCAAAAACAAAAGGAAAAGGTACACAGGTATTATAACATAAACATAGCCCATGTGCCCTCATAGTGACCTGCTCTTTGAAAAGGGATTGATTTTTGCCCTCTGAAAAAGAGATCATCACACAGAGACTAAACCTCCCTGTCCTAAGGGAAGAAAAAGGCATATTGGTCAATGGTAAGTGCAGTGATAGAATTATATAAATTATAACAGAGGGGGGAAAAGAGTTTCGTTGTTCTCCTGATCTATTCTAAATACGACAAAATGATTAAACAAAGGCTTCTGGTACATGAAGGAGTTAAGAGCTTATTTTTCTTTGTTAAGAATGAGGGATTACGGATGAGAGGCAGCCAGGGGAGCATGCCCCAGTAAGACAATAACCTTTGCTAAAATACTTGGGAGGGAAGAACTGCAGTTTGAACTTTGCCCATTGAAAATAACATTAAAGGTTATTGCTTATTATAGCTGCATGGTAAGAAAAGAGAAAATCTTCTGTTGATATTCATAGAGCTAAACATTTCAAGAATAGGTTGCAAAGTGAGACTAGAGATTTGTGTATGTTTTATGTAAGTGAGAAAGGGCTACGTGGCTACACACCAATCATAGCCTTTGGGCCTCTATATTTACAAGGAAGTTGCATCCACAACATATAAGATTAAGCCTTAAATTTGTCACATGAATTTATTTTATTCTGAATAATTTGCAAAACTTTAGGTAGTGTCATAAAGCAAGATTGCCATGGAGAATTAGGAGAGAAAATACTAACAACTAAATAAACTTCAGGGAAAGCTATAAAAACTGCATAGCACAGCCCACACGAGGTCTTTCAGAAAAAAACTGCCCTAAGTCTCTCTGTCTGAGCTCTTGTACTGCTTGAGAGTTGCCTTTGTGCACAAAGGGATGCACTGCTGCAATACATGTGTGTGCTGTGTATGTCTCTCCAGAGGAGATGCCAGGGACCAGATGCAGGCATGTTTAGCTCCACCATCTAATCTTACCCAAAAGATGTAGGAGACTCGAGAATTAAGATGTGTCCTCTGTGCCCACCACATAAATCTCACACAACTCACTGGTGCAGTTGTGCTGCCAGGCAACTGCAAACCTGTAGCTTCCTCCTGTAGTTGGAGCCCCCGGGGTGATTCACAGAGCAAGCAGCTGCAGTTGCTCTGGCTTGCTTTTGGCATTTCCAGTCAGACCCTGTCAGTCTTTAGCACAGATCCATTTTGTGCACCACCACGAGCACAGTGTCTGACCGCCTGAGGCAGAATTTCTAATTTGTCCAAATAACATTCAGCATAAGCTCCATATGATAATTAATCAGCAGTCATTAAAGCAAGAGATATCTACAATGCCTCTGATGTTTATTAAAGCCTTTTCGTGGCATTTTAATCACAGTATTGCCATTGCAGGATTTCCTTTTATTTAAAACAAATGTTGTGCATTACGAAACATTTTAGGGTTGTTTTTTTTTTTTTTTTTTTTTTTTTTTTCAGATTCCTGAGGGTGCGATAAGTCATTGCTAGTGATTCATTCTCTCCCTTAATGGTTTATTAAAATGATTGTGAAAGCAACACTATGATTAAAATAGTCTCCAGATCAGGAGCCTCATGCACCTCAGGTGTTTGATACAGGCATTAGGCAGCATTACTGCGCCAGAGCATTCATTCCTCAGCAGATGCAACAAGACCAGGATTCTCTTAAATAAGAAGAGGTCAAGCCAGATAAGAAAATAAATGCATGGAAGAAAAAAAGAACAAACTCAACCACCTCAAGGAATTAAATATACATATATATAAAGGCACACCAGGTTTTGGTACTTCCCTGAAGTGCAAATTCTTTATTTAAAACACAATGATCACAATGATTTTACAAGTCTGTTCTTACATTGTGTCAAAAGAATTTGATTTTTAAAGAAAATTAAGGGTTATCTTGCTGCGTGTTTCGATGCCTTGAACACTGGTTTAGAAAACTCATTCTCAAGAGGTTTCTGGGGATTTGGGACCCTCAACCGTCCCAAAGACTGGGGAGAGTTAGAGGGGCCACAGGCTTGTGTTTTCCAGCCCCAGATCCTGGCTGGCAAGGACAAGTAATATTTAAGATATTTGTGGCTAGAACTGGGCTGTTCAAGACAGTAAAGTGCAAACTTCAAAGGAAGTTTAAACAAGGTATTTCTTTGTTTCTGTCCTGTCAAGCTATCTCTCTAAAATTGTCCTCAGGGAGTTCCGATGTCTGCACAACGCAGACATGGGTTAATATCTCTTCATTACTAAGTCAAAGAAGTTGGTTTCCATCAAGGGATAAAACATAGCCTGAAGAACAACTTAGCTCACGGCCTGTCATGACATTCAAGTGCTGTTGAGCTTTGTAACGTGTCATGGCAAATTAAGATGCTGTTGGGGTTTAACCCAGCAGTTAGCTCCGCACCACACAGCCTTTCGCTCACCCTTCTTTCCCTCGCAGTGGGAGGGGGGAGAGAATGAGGAAAAAAAAAAAGGGGGGGGGGGGAAATGTAAAAGCTTGTGGGTTGAGATAAAGACAGCTTAAGATGATATAAAATAAAGAGAAATAATAATAATGGAAGTAGTAATAATAATATGTGCAAAACAAGTGATGTACAATGCAGTTGCTTACCACTCGCTGACCGATGCCCAGCCTGTCCCCACGCAGTGGTACCCCTGACCCTGACCAGCCACCCCGTATTAAACATCCAGCATGATGCCATGTGGCATGGGACATCCCTTTGGCCAATTTGGGTCAGCTGTTCTGGTTCTATCCCCTCCCAGCTCCTGATGCACCCCCGGCCTTCTCACTGTCAAGGTGGTGTGAGAAGCTGGGAAGTCCTTGGCTAAGCGTGAGCACTGCTCTGCAACAACTGAAACAACAGCGTGTTATCAGCAATATTCTCATCTTAAATCCAGAACACAGCACCATAACAGCTGCTAGGAGAAAAATTAACTCTGTACCAGCTGAAAACCAGGACAGATGCTAAGTGCAGTGGCAACCCAAGGGGAACAGCTAGGAATATATCAATATATATGTATGCTTTCTACGTTTTCCCTTTTACACATTCATTTTGCAAGCATTTCATGATATAGTTTTGCTTCCTGCACTACAGTATCTAAATTTAACAGGTTAACCACACATCATACCGGATTCATCACTTTCTGCAGTTACTATGACTTTACTACTTAAAGCTCACACTTATTTTCTATCTAAAACCAACCTTCATAAGTAAGTGCAAGCACTGTAGCTTTGCAGAACTGCCATGTCTTCAGGAGGGATTTTTTCTAACCAGCAATATCACTTTAATAACTTCTTGGTAAAGGATAAGCTATTGCATATACCATCCTACCCACAATCCATTCACTTCCATTGAATGGCAAGCGACTCTCAAGCACCTACTTTCTTCAACTTGTACTTCTAAGGAGCTAAAAGCCTGTGAAGGGCTGACACCTACTAAGACCCCATTTCAGCTGTGCTATTTCAGCCACTATTCTGTATCCGCTGCCACACAAATCATTCCCGAGGGCATTGCTTTTGGTGGTAAGATAAAGTGGCCGCTAGTAACAAGATCAGGAGATAAGATATCAAACCACCTAATTTAGTCCAAAGAGCTCGGACTTTTCTAAGTACTTACTTTAGCCAATACCCAGGACTAAATAACTTTGCTACTTGAAAACCCCAGCAGAAGAGCTCTTCCTACCTGACCCTACCGCATACAGACACACATAAAAGGATTTCTTGGCAAGAATGATTTGAGTAAATAAAATGACAAGTTCTTCAGCTTCTGTGGTCATAGTCTACTATATATGCCACTAGGAATAGTGATATTGATTTTAACATGATACCTTGGACTATTCCCTATTCTTAAATTTTGCTACAGTGGTGAAATAACATTAATGCGATAAGGCAAATGTCAATTTAAAGTTAACAGAGACGGCCTTATCCTAGATAGTGTAGTCTGTATTACAGCACCAGGCTTTATCTTCGCTTTGTGATAAAGAAACCTGCACATCATACCCTGTAATATTCACTGCTCTGTTTGCAGAATCCCTTGATGCAAACAGCTTGTTTAAAATGATTATAGCAATAATGATTTTGGTGGTTCTCAGCAGGATTTGGGGCTTTGAACACACAAAACCCTACAGGGGAATCTTACTTTCCCAGTGTCTTCTTCTGATAAGATGGTTGGTTGGCTTCTTAAAAATAAGGAAAGAAAGAAAGAATGTGAGACTTAAATACAAGCCTTAGAAAATGTAAACCCTAGAACGTAAGCCAAACAAAATCTTCCTAGAGTAACCCAGACATGTTCAAAGAGAACATTATAATGCACATTTGCTTCAAGCTCAGAGTTCTTTTCTCACCCTTGCAGCTGCATACAGTAGAAAATATGGAAAAAGTCAATATTGGCAGGTTTTCAACTCTGTTTCTTCTAAGTTGTTTTCAGTGGCAGACTGTCAGCTCCTCTGTGCTTTTCCTAACGAGCCTAGAGATGCCTTTTCTCCAAGTTTGGCTGGCACATACAGCAGATCTGATTCCAGCAGAAGGTATCAGAAACAATGTTGTTGTGTTTTTGTTTTTTTTTCTGCCAGAGGGCACCTGTGAATCCTGGGACCAAGTGTGGGTCTCAGCAGCTGGCTCTGTGTATGCTTTTCACCACCTGTGGACACCAGGCTGGGCGCTGGCCACCCCACACATGGTGACGAAGCTCATTAAGGGAGACCTCATCAATGCATATAAATGTCTGAGGGGAGGGTGTCAAGAGGATGGAGCTGGTCTCTTTCCAGTTGTGCCCAGCAACAGGACAAGAGGCACTGGGCACAACCTGGAGCACAGGAGGTTCTGGCTCCATATGAGGGGGCACTTCTGTGCTGTGAGGTGGCAGAGCACTGGGACAGGCTGCCCAGAGAGGCTGTGGAGTCTCCTTCTCTAGAGATATTCAAACCCTACCTGGATGTCATCCTGTGCAATGTGCTCTGGGTGATCCTGCTTGGCAGGGGGGTTGGACTAGATGATCTTCAGAGGTCCCTGCCAACCTCGGCCAGTCTGTGATTCTGTGACTTGAATCAACCACGGGCTGTACACGCATCCAGGTGCGGTGGCCACTGCCTGGGGACTGGCTGGGCGTCAGTCAGTGGGTAGTGAGCAGTTGCATTGTGCATCACTGGTTTTGTATGTGTACATATATATAATAATTATTATTAATATTATTTTCCCTTCCTCTTCTGTCCCATTAAACTGTCTTTATCTCAACCCATGAGTTTTACCTTTTTTTTTTTCCCAATTCTCTCCCCCATCCCGCTGCAGGGGGATCGAGTAAGCAGCTGTGTGGTCCTTAGCTGCCTGCCGCGTTAAACCACAACATCCTTTTGGCAGCCAATGTGGGGCCCAAACGGCTGAGATAACAACAGATCTGACCAGAGCATTTAAAAACAAGAATTTTTATAGCATTATATTAGTTTAATAGCTGCTGGTCACAATGTTGATTTATCAGTTCACAATGTTGTTTTATGTGCTTTCAAGGTTGTTTTTCTTAATTCCTTTCTTGCTGTTTATCATCTCTGGGGACTGCCCTAAGTTTGTTTATGGATTTTGCCAGTCTCTTAGCACGTGCTCGTATTACACCAACCGTGAATTTAACCTGATATTTGTACTCATATATCCATCACTCTTGCACTTTGGGAACCTTACCATGGAAACTATTAACAAGTACAGTCTTTATTCCAGGCAAGCTAAAATAGTTTTTGAATTTTTAAATATACTTGTGATGTTCAAACTGGCACAATCCTATTGCTACATCTTCTGCATGTGCCTCTGGCTTTGTCTAAGCTTAGACAACTATTTAGGAATACTGCTTAAAGATCTGCCCCAAGGCAGGATGGTTATAGTTGTGCAGGAGGATATGGGCAGGTATCTATCACGATTGTCACCTCTGATGGTTTTGGAATTCACCCCTGAGCAGATGCAGAATCCTCAAAAGAAGACAGAATGTTTTAAAAAGGTATGGCCTGGTCCTGGCAATGCCAGAGAGCTACAGTTTGCTGCACTGTGCTGAGGTCTGGCCTTCAAAACACAACTTTAACACTATTGAGCACCTTCAAGAAGAAGAAATTGCCTCTGGCTCTGGTCTTACACAGGCATGGCAGCTGGGTAGAATAGGCCCACCTGGAGCCTCTGGCAGAAAGCTCCAGGGACACTCGAGGTTGACCCCTAAGGTTTTGGAGTCAGGGATACAGAGGACCCGAGGCCCACTATCCTCCAACTAAAAAAGAGATGTTGGCAGCATATGAAGAGGTTCGAGCTGCTTCTGAAGTGGCTGGTACTGAAGCACAGCTCCTCCTGGCACACCAAGTGCTGGTGCTGGGCTGGGTATTCAAAGGGAGGGTCCCCACTACACATCATGAAACTGGTGCTATGTGAAGTAAGTGAATTGTACTGACCACACAAAATGGAGCTCAAAATGGAAACCCAGTTGCCCATGAATCTTGGAAGTGATCATGGACTGGCCAAAAGGCAAGGATTGTGGAATATCACCAGAGGAGGAGGTGGCGTGCACTGAAGAGGCCACGCTGTATAATAAGGTACCAGAAAATGAGAAACAATATGCCCTGTTCACTGAAGATGTTCACGGAAGAATATCAAAACAACCAGCACATGGATCAGGCTGCTAGTACTGAAGTGGTTCAGGTGGATCTGGACTGGCAACATAAAGGTGAATTATTTATAGCCCAATGGGCCCATGACACCTCGGGCCATCAAGGGAGAGATGCAACATACAGATGGGCTTCTGATCAAGGGGTGGACCTGACCATGGACAATATTGCACAGCTCATCCATGATTGTGAAACATTATCACACATTGTAGATGTATCTTAGGAGATCACATAGCAGGAAGCCTGAAATACACCTGGGGTACAAAGGAAGAAAAGCAATGTCTTGTATGTCATCTGTAGGGAAATCCCAATGAGAGGATTTGAATGTCAGGTGCTGCACCTCTGTTTAGGTCAAAGTTGTTGTTTATTTGCCCTTTGGGTTTTTTAGTCGTGGAATCATATTCCCATACCAAGCCAGGCCTCTGAGAAAATCTTCACTTTTTCTTTTGATTCCCTTTGATCTCCTAGCTCAACTGGAAGACTGAAGACTTGATTACCTATACTGACAGAACTTGAGCATCTTAGAATGGAGGCCAGCAGGCTCCTGGTGCCTTTGTGGATTTAGCACATAAGAACTGCTTGATAAATTTGTGACAGTCAGGAAAACATTCTCCCTGGAAGAGTGCCAAAGCAGTGAGACACAATGCAAGCTAAGAAGTCTGTTAGTTGCTGCAAAGACAGGAACCTGCCTGTAAGCAAGTGCTGTAAACTGCAATTCTTTTGCCTCTAAGTAATGATTCTTAGCAACTTCCATCCATGCATCCTTATGAATCCTTCCCAGCTCCTTGAGAAAAATTGTTTTGTCTATCTTGGTGAAATTCCTCTTCCATATTCTCATTGTCCAGTTGCATGATAACACAAAAAAAAAAATCATTAACAAGATCATTGGATACCTGGAGAAAGAGAAGCATTAAGATAATGGACTGCTTTTTGCATTACACAGCTCATTTTGTTACAGCATCCCACTCAGCAGAGAACTAATAGTCAAAGCTGAAATGCTCTCCTGGGACATTGGCCCATTTCAAGGCAAATTCACGCATCTGAGTGGAAAGAGGTAATTAAATGTGTCATCCTACCTTCTTGGAGTTACTGAATCATTCAGTACTCATTCAGTTCATTGGGTCATTTTCTCTATGGAAGAATTATGTGAAGAGGGAGGTGAAATAAGGTTCCCCAAGACTCTCTCCCTTTCTTTTCAATGCTTCCTAGCTATGTTTCTGCCACTGGCTACCATAACCAGCGCATCCTGTCCCCTCAGCCAGGTATTCCTTGGAAGGACATCCTGCAGGTCCTGTTTTTCATAGGAATTGGTTTGAGATTCAGACCCTTATGTTTATGCACCTCTCTAGGTGTCTGGGGTTCTGTAATATGCTTCAGAAATCCAAGACTCAGCTCAGTTGTCTGGGCATTAGCGTCACATGAGATGCTGTGTGCTATGGCATCGCCTGGCCTGAAAGTCTCAAACCCAGAGTTTCTTCCTTAAAAGAATCAAAAAAGGTGCCTCACTGTCTAAATTCACTTGCTATAAGATCTCAGATGTCCCATTCAGTGTCCAGCTATGTCTCCTGTAAGCCCAAAGCCATGCTTGCCAGCCACGGGAGCACATAAAATGGCCTGATGTGCCTCCTAACACTCCAAAGTACATCTGCTGTTGATGACTTATTTTGACAGGAGAGTCCTGGAGATGACAGAGATTCATGAGACATTAACTGAAAGCTGCTCTCCACTGGCAAAGATAGTCTTGAAGATGGTGACACTGAAGAACTTCACCATGGAGCCCTTGCTCCAAGGCAAGCTTCCACCTCAGCTCCTCCTGGCTACTGTGCACCAATGCATCGTTAAAATTTCCTCTGAACCATTCAAAGTGTGTGTAAGGCATTTAGACAATACACACAGTGATTAACTTATTGTTGGTGTTTCTTTCCCAGGATATGGAAAACTCTGGGATTTTGTACAGGTGAGCTATAAAGTCTGCTTGGTTCCTGAAGAAATTTTCAATGAGTTAAAGGGAGTTAAATGATGGGAACCCAGACTGAGAACACAATATCTCAATATCTTTTTTATTTTTTATTTTTTTAATACAAAAGAGAAAGGGCAAAGGAATCTCAGTGGGTTTTAGCCTGGTTGGAAAATGACTAGTAAATGCCATATTGAGTGAGTTTTAATCAGAATCTTCAAGCAAACTTTATTTCCTGTCCTCAAAAGCAGTACCACAAAAGAATACTTGAGGAATCTGGCAATTGAAACTTTAAAGCTAGAAGTAATGAAAGAAGGAAGTTAAAGTTGCAATTTACATTTCAGGGGGAGTGACTTTTTGGAAATCAAAAAGTGGCATTTTGTGGGGACTTATTTTCTGCCACTGTCACTTATGTTTTAATTAGGCTGCTGTAATATCCTGTGAGGTCCTGGGGAGGAATACCACGTGTCATACTGAGTTCACCCTCTCTGCTAGCTGTGCTTGTGTGGCCTGTTGTTGGCTGATGGAGCAGGAGAGGGATTTTTGTTAAGGTATGGGTTCTGCAAAACCTATTTACCACTAAGAGGAGAAATGTCTTGTCCTCACAGGAGCCCATGTTAGGAAAAATTATTTCCAAAGTCACCAAGACAGAGAGGTCAGCTGTCAGGGAAGTCATTTCTGCTGTTGAGCAAATATGCTCAGTCAGGACGAGCAGGTTGGAAAAAGCAGACAGATTTGCTGAGAGCTTGGGCCCAGTTCTCATAGACGCGGTTCAGAGATTGTGTGATCTGTGATGTCTCCTCTGCTGCCAGTGAGTTTCCCACAAGATGGCTTTTTAAAAAAATAAAACCTTGTTTTGGAAGTGAGCTTTGATGGACTCTGAAAGCCAAGCAACATCTGATGCACATATCGCTAAAATCCCACATTAAAACAAATGAACAAACAAACAAAACATGTTCAGCCTTGGAGCTGGGTGAAGTTTGTGATTGAGGCTTTTGTTTTGCTGGGAGGGAATATGAAGTTTTACTAGCTCTGTTCAAAAGATCTGCCAAGTTTGTTGCCAACACAAAACGGAAGAGAGAAAATATTCCTATGTGTAGGAAAAAAATTATGTTTCATTTCAGAAGCTAAGAAACATCTCATTTACTTTTTCTGATTGAAATGGTGTTTTGCTGTTTATTCATGACAGGTGTTTCATTTTTGAAATTAAGGATTACTTTTTTTTTTTTTTAATTACTCTCTGAATATGAAAGAAAATTGCAAAGATGTTAATTCTGAGGGATTCCTAAGGGCCTGTCTCCTGCTCAAAGCAGGATTATCACCAATGCTAGGCCAAGGTCCTTTAAAAGTAAGTTTTGTTTTTCATGTACCTGAAACAATTGGAAAATTATATTTTACATTGGTTGGAAACAAAACAGAATTTTCCCATGTGCTGGTGTTGGCCACTTAATTGGAAAACAAGCAAATCTGTGCAGTCCAGAGTAGTGGATATAACATATCCCCTTGCTGTCCATGGCTTGGAGGCTGGGCAGTGTGTGAAGCTGCTAACTCTTCTGAAGATGTATGTTGAAAAGAAATCCAGTGGAGAAACTGCTTCTTTTGAAAGTGTTGCCCTAACACTAGATTTTATCTATTACAGAACAAAAATAAAAATAAAAAAATGGAGCACAAGCTTTTGAAATCAGATAAATGAAGATGCAAAGTCCCTCCTTTCCCAGTTTTTCAATCACTTCTGCTTTTTGAAGGCTCAAGTTTTCTCAGGAGACACTCTGTGCAAGATACTTTCCATCATCTTGGAGCATCAAGCATTATTTGAGCATTTCTGTGGTAAGTTTAGTTTCCAAATCCATTTCCCTAAACAGTAGTTCTACGTGATGCAACAGGGCCAAAAGAAAATATATGTATTGGGAAAGTGTCTAAAATGCAAAGAAAAACAAAAATTTTCTGGGAAAAAAAAAAAAAAAAAGTGTGAAGGCAAAAAAGCACCACTCTGGAATGATACTGATGCTTTTAGAACAAGTAACACAGCCTTTGTGCAAATTCAAGCACTCTTTTTTTTTTTTTTTTTTTTAATGGGAGTGGTTGTGTTCTTCTCTCTCTCCAGGTCGTTTTCTCAAAAATCTTTGGTATCTGGGGTATGGGTATGAGTGGGGTTTTTTTGTTCCTTTTTTTTCCCCCAGATTCCTCTGTCTCCAGCTGTGTAACAGCAGTGCTGAAAGTCAGGAGGGAGGAGTATGAGTAACTGAAAGAAGCAGAGATGCTCATTTCTGCATCTGTGCTGCAGCACAGAAGACACAGTAAGAGGTGCCATCCTATTCTTTTCGAGAGGACACAAATGCCTATGTGGTTCCCTAATGAAGAGCTGTCTCCTAAATTAAAAAGGTGATAGCAAATCCTCCAGGTAATGGTGCTGCTAGTTGTTTAGTGGCAAGCTGTACCTGGAAAGGAGATGGTGAGCAGGAAGGTCTTCAGGGAAGAAAGAAATAGGGAAAGCTTTGTAGGGATTTATAAAGGGAATGAGGTTAGAAAAGTGGAAAAATCTGTCTCATAAGAGAACATTAAACAGTTCCAGGTAATTAATTTTTTCTAAGAGAAAAATGAAGTTGAACAAGATTTGTCTACTTTGACAAATGCTTATAGGGTGAAGGTGTGTTTTAGACAGGATAAACAATCCCAGACAAATTCTGGGACTTGGAGAGGACAGAGCTAGGAAAAGGGAACAGAAATGTTTATTGGTTGGGAAGACTCCCTCAGTGATCTCCTGCTCCTGGACAGTGGAACATACATGTCCCAACACTGAAGCTCTTGGATGAGGTACAAGAACCCATAGAGGTGATTCTCCAGCTGAGATGGGACAGATGGTGAAGTCTCCTCAACCTCTACTTCAGGGCCAGATATTTTTTTTTTTTTTTTCTGTTAAAAAACAATTCTAGACACAATTTCGAGGCCGTGGTTCTAAGGCTCCCTTCCTCATCGCAGAAGAAATGGACCTTTTTAACATGAAGTGATTTTGCCCACAATTTATCTCAGTGTTAATCCCGGATTTAGTTTTTCCCCAAGTTTTTCCACATTTAAATGTGTGTGTATACACACACACATACAGGCACCTCTTTGTTTTACAATCAGGTTTGGAATATTTCGATGTCTATTGTCTTCTAGCTGGAGAGATACACTAATTTTAAGTCTGCCTTTTGTTCCCACCTTGTTTAGTGGATAGAAGTGTTGTGGAGAAATGCATCAGAAACACAGAAAGTTTTAAAGACCAGATGTCTGTAAACAAATTTTCCATGACTGACAAGACGAACATTCCTGAATTGCATCTTCTTGCTAAATACAGTGACATGATGAAAAAAAAAAAAAAATCACATCTTAGAGAAAAGCAATTATTTCAGGAGACTGGAAGCAAATAGCAGAGCAAATGAAAATCACAATCCCTGAAGGGATAATTCTCCCAATAAATGTGCAAGACAACATCTATAGCCAGCCATTGCTGACTTTCAGAGTACCTATCTGGCTCTCAAAGACCTTTCTATCACCTTTGGGTCTGTGTAGAGCCATTCTGAGAAGCAGTTAGCAAACGAAAATCAACTGACAAAGGAGTTTGAAATCATGGAGATGAGCAAAGGGAAACTGAATGGAAAAGCTGCCTGGGTGGGTGCTGCAATGGAGAAGATCTAAAACAACCTGTGCCTGTCTGCAGTGGTAAATGCTGCCAAAATGATTGATGAACTGCAGAAGACACTCGAGCTTAAAGGAAATTTCCAGACTCTCAGTGACCTGACCAAACATGTATGGAGGATACGTAAGGGTATCTGTCTTATATTGGATACTCTTGTAGCAGGTCTAAATGGGAAACCTCTGCATTCATCTGTCTTAACTTCTAACTACATTGTACTGGATGCAGTGTATAGATTTTATTTTATTTTTTCTGGAATAAAAGTCTCACTGTTGTATCAGTCTCTCTTTTAGCCCACTTTTTACTCCCTTATAGTGGAGTAATTGAAGGCAGGAATGTGATTCACCCTTAATCAGACTCCTGGTTGTCCACAGATGAGCTACCAGTGCCATTAGAGATGTCTGAGGGTATCTGAGGCAACGTGAGTCTGAGCCAAGCAGGCATCCATGTGTGTCAGCAACCAAACACTGCATCGAGTGATTTGGTATAGAGAGGGAAGTATTATCCTCCCCAACCTCTGTGGGAAGTTTCTAGCATAACCAGGAGTTAGAAACTCCAGAAGTTAAATAACAGATCCCATTCCAATATTCTCTACCAACTCCAGCAGCTCTGGATTTTTCTTCCACATGTTTTTGAAGATCTCCAAGTCTTGCTGCTCCAATCCTGTAAAAGCTAAAATGTTGTGTTATCATAGCATTTCTAATATGGTAGCAATGATGGGCACTACATGGGTGGCTCCCAAAGACCAGTTGGGTGGTCTGTAACCTTCTGTAGTTTGGATAGCTTTCCAGTTTTTGGACAGTTTTCCTCAATAAATAAATAAATAAATAAATAAACAAATTGGAGCAGACCTCTTTAATTGTGTGGAGAGCTTCTTTTAGCAGTCAGGGCTTAAACACAGATGTCAAACAAGTTTTACATCCTGACTTTGTGACTGCTGCAGGGAGCTGTTCTGATAATCAGACTAGGTTTAAGAAATAGACTGAATGAAAGGAATAGAAGTGCCTGGGGAGCTGCAAAAAAAATAGAAAAGACCCTGAGTGGCTGCTTTAGCAGGTTAAAGCTCAACACTACCCATTAGAGATGATAATACAAGGGTACTTTATACCCCTGGAGTTGATTTCCCTTTCACTGCAGGTTTCTACACATGCAAGACTTCAAACTGGTAGAGATTTAGAAGAGTTAGGGAAGACATTGAACCTCCAAAATTAAGTCCACTCTGTCTTCCTAAGCCACTTCTACACTGAATACACTTTCTACCAGGAGCTCAGGTGGGATCATGATTTCTGCTGCTTCTCATAAATCTTATAGAATATGTAGGATTTGGGGGGAAATCCTCTCTCCCATCTCTCCCAGCTGCTGTTTGTGCAGCATTTTTTTTCCCCTTCCTTCAATCTGCTCTCCCAGAGGTACAAACAACATCACTTACTGGCTTGGCTCTGGCCAGCAGCAGGTATCTTTGGTGCCAGCTGAAACTGTCCCTTAGCTAACATGGCGGCAGCTTCTGGACTCTGCTCACAGAGGCTACCCCTGAAGTCCCCTGCTACCAAACCCTTACCACCTAAACCCAACGCACATCTTCATTAATAATGTAGATGATGAGGCACGGTGTACCCTCAAAGTTACTGATAATACAAAACTGGGAGAAGTGGCTGGTACATAAGAGGGTTGTGCTGCCATTCAGAGGGACCTCAACAAGAACATCATGCAGTTCAACAAAGGGAGGTGCAAAGTCTGGTGAGGAACAACCCAAGGCAGGTCGGGGAGTTTCTGAACCTTGGCCACCACCTATTTCAAGGTCTTTCTTTGCAGCAAGATGTAGATTGAGAAGGAGAAAGACAAGGGAATGATGGAAATTTATATCATCCATC
The DNA here is from genome assembly GCF_047663525.1 of Anas platyrhynchos. Taxonomy (NCBI): domain Eukaryota; kingdom Metazoa; phylum Chordata; class Aves; order Anseriformes; family Anatidae; genus Anas; species Anas platyrhynchos. The sequence goes on along the minus strand of NC_092587.1, from coordinate 189,528,400 downwards.
ACAATTCATTCAAGAGAAAACTGAATTCTTCCAATCTTACCCCAGGCAGACAAGCCTGGTTTTACTAATACATCAAAACTTCTGCTTTTCACTTTGTGACACGTTCCCAACACAACATAAAGCTATAAATCACAGAGCAGTGAGATGATTGATTTAACTTAATAAAGGGAGGTGGTAGGAGGAGAAAGTAAATCATATGGATAGGCGTGATTTGTGGCTACAAAAGCAGTGTGCCAGCCTGTGTACACAGACAAGAGCATACAACTCAGTTTTCTCCACACAACTACAACTCAGCTCTGTTATTTACAGCACTCCTATAATCACTGCTGCCCAAGCATCCTGCTGATACACCCAAATTACTGCCACTTCTTTTGCTCCAAAGAAACCCTTTTGTGCTGTGCAGAAGTGAGAAATCTTAATGACATTTACCAGCGTAGGTCCCTGCTTGATATGTTAAAGTTTGCTTTGTGAGTCACAGCACCCATCCTAAAACCTACGTTGTTTGAACTAAAAAAGAGATGTGGTGGTCACTGGAGACCTGGTACCAGCAGTGCCCACTTGTTCGCATGAGCTGGGGTGTAAACCTCTGTCTGCTGCCCCAGCTCAAGAGTTCATAAGGAAAAATAAACAAACAAACAAATAAATAAATAAGTAGGGAGATATAAAACCCTCGAGGAGCAACCACCTGGCCACAGTGTTGGCAGCAATAGAAAAGAACCTGTGAGAGGGAACAACACCAGGGCACTGCAGAGGCACAGCTGCTCTCCCTAACCAAGGTGTGATTGCTCAGTTTGGAGGAACAGAAAGCTGAGGAAGAACCAGAGGATTTTTCTAATCACGAGAGCAGGTATTGAATAAGGGATTGGATTTCATTCAGGAAGGACCCAGACACCAACCTACTGCTGAGGTTCAAAATTAAACTCTCTGTGATGGATAGACTGGTACCAGCTACAAGGGCAGTTACTGAACCCATAAATCTACAGCATTTGACTTGGCTCTAGCTTAAGAGGAAAGTCATCCAGGCAGAACAATTTTACTGGATACAGGTAGAAAATGTAAAGAGAAAGAAGAAGGGACTGTGAAACAGTCCCAGCACTAATATTTGCCACTGTTTGCTCCATTGAAAAGAAGGATAACAGAGAAAGTATTTCAAGGTTGAGGCAAAGGCCAAGGGTTTTGCTGGACTGTTGGGACAGAGGTGGAAGAGAGAATTTCAGTAGGTCACACATCTGAGGACTAAAGAAGAAAACGCAAATGCTGTGAGAGGGACACCCTTTAGTGCCTTTTTGGAACAATAATACAAATAAACAGCACCACAACAGCTGGAAAGAAACAAGAGGTAAAGACTGATCCAGATACTAAGGTATCCAGAGGTAAAGACAGACCTGATACTGCACAGACGGGATGCCCACCTCCTCCAGACCTCCAGCTGCTGCCACCCAGACCTGCGTGTGCTTTACAGGGGCAACCAGCAATTAGAGCTCTGATTGCAAAGAACTGAATATGCATAGCCCCAAAGTGCTAGCAGATAGAGGAATCTCAGCTCAAGTGGTGAGAACCCCTTGAGGACCCCAGATAGCCACCAAGCAAAGCAGCTGTGCCCTGTATGGGGCATGAAGGAGAAAGACAGATTTTAAGACTGCTTCATACTCATATGGGGCAGGCAGGTTGCTCTGGCAACTTGCCCTGTGTGTGTAATGGAAATGTGGGAGGATTTGTCACAAAACAGCCGAGTTTTGGTTGCACCTTCTGGAGATGGTATTTTGATCCATGGGCCTTCTCCTACAGAAGTGAGAGTGAATGAAGAGGTAGTGCCGCAGTGCCAGGTAAGAAAAAGCCCATCTGGTACCGTAGAAACTTAAAGATCTGGGCATAATTTTAGGTCAAGATGACAGATTGCTGATAAACAACAAGTAGAGCTCATTGGAAAAAACACCACCCACCCCCTAACTCCACCCCAATACAATAATAATACAATAATATCAGGATTATGGGCCTTGAAAGGAACATTCAACTTTTGGTGGGGCTTATTCCAACATTAGGTGGCAAAAGGCAGATGCTGGACATGTCTCTGGAGAAGATCCAGGGAACACGGGGCCTGGACCAGCAGGAGCACTCAGGCAGCTGAAAGATCTTGCTCAGGCTCCTGGGCCAGCATACCCCAGTGCAGGAGAACTGCGTCTTCAGTGACCCATCAGCAACAAGGCAGGGGCAGCCTTGATGCAGAAAAAAAATCAATCTGAAGAGCAACAGCTCTGAGAGCCCTGAGCCAGCACTTGCACCATGTGGAGGAGCACACGAGGGTTGGGAGACGTGGGAGTGCTATCGGGGAAGTCGGACATAGACCTGGCAAAAGCTCAAAACAACAGGCAGCAAACCTGGTCCTGTGGAGGCAGGGGGAAGCACTGAAAAAGGGAAAGTTTTTTGCACATCTACCAAGTGTAAGGAACTGTACCTGATAAAATTAGGAAGCAAATTTCACTGTTAATTCTGGATTAGGACTTAAAATTGGGAAGGAAAATAGCAAATACTGTTTACTGATGGATGCAGTTACTATAAATTTGAGGACCCAGGATGATTTACACCTGTTTGGATAACCACAAAAACATGTGCTAAAATGAAAGTACTGCTCCATTCTGCTCAAGCAGCTGAAATTTATGCTGTTAAAGAAATATGATAAAACAAGGACTTACAAAAACTACTTGCTATTTTCAGGGATTTGGAATGGGTTTGTCAAGCTGTTGATGTCTGGCTACCAACACAGGAAAACAAAGTGACGTGTTCAGGAGAAAGGAAGCTAATACCATGTGTTGCTCTCTGGGAACAAGTGGTCCAAGCCCAAAGAAAAAGAAAAGAAATTGTGTTAGACAAGTAATGCGTGTGGAAGTCAATCAAAAATCAGATGAAAGAAGGGACTGTGGTAACAAAGTGCAAAGGATGTGGCCTTTAGAGCTGTGCAGCACACAAGAGACACAGAGATGGAGCAGCTGCTCCAAAAGTAAACACAGTAAAGCAAAAGCAAGGCTGAAAAAAATGTTGCAGAGCTAGTGAGGGCAAGAGAAATGGGCTCTGATGGAAAGAAATTAAAAAAAAAAAAAAAAAAAAAAGACAAAAAACAGACTTCCCCATGAGATCAGGAATGACAACAATATATGTAACAACAGTGAAATCAAGGACTGCCTTCTGCTCCTGCTTATGGGCTGGTAGCCAAGTACCAGGAATGATGCCTGACTCGGGGGAATAACTGCTTGCAACAGTTAGCTTGTGAAAAACAAACCTCTCCATCCTCAGGAAGTCACTGTCCATTGGGCAAGAATTCAAACACATTTTGCTTGTCCATTATCGTCAGCTAGGACAGAAAATAAATATACTTTGGTCATAATGGATCCGTTTAAAAAAGGAAGCAATTCCATTATTTCACAATGTTTCTGCAAAGACAAGGGCTTGTCAGTCAGTTACTACAGTTCTCACCCAACGGAGGTCACTAAACACAATCTATGCAGACCAGAGCTCCTGTTTTACAGGTCAATACTTCTGTGGAGTGAAAGTTCAGGAATCAAGCAATGATTTCACGTAAAAGGACATTCCCAAAACACTGACTCAAGGGACAGAGCGAACTGCACATTAAAGGAAGCATTAAGAAAGATGGCCAGCAAAACAGGAAAAGACTGCTACATGGTGGTCCACCAAGGGGCAAGGAATAACCTGGAGGGAAGCAGCTCACCTTGCTGACACCAGTAAGACATTTAAAGCAAGTGTGAAGGTATGAAAAGAATCTAAGAGAGGTGAATAATAAATAAAAAACAGTATCATAGAATTTGGACAGAAGTAATGCCGAGGTCAGATTATACAGGTTAAGTATTAGAGGAAATTATTATCTGCCTAGTGACCAGGGTTTAATCGTGGCATTGCATAGAATCATTTACATAATGGTTCCAAAATTTAAACCTGTAAGGTAGATGGTTAACTGAAAAACTCAACTGTTGACTGATAAACCTAATTATTTTAAAATTAACATATTCTTTAGAGCAAAAGAAAGAATGGTAAAGACACCAGGTTTTAATAGTATTAAACAACCTATCTGCTGAACGCTTTTTTTGCACCCAAGGTGTAACAGAGCATTAGGGGGCAATGTTAAAAGATCTCCACAGTAAGACTGAGTATGCCTGGAAAAAAATGAGGATTTCAGCAGTTGTCATTCTGCTGCACTAGGATGTCACCCCGAAGTTACTGATTGCTTACTAATGCCAAATATAAAGATTGTTTGTACACTTGTGGTCAAAGACGGAACACATGAATATCCAGCAAATGAAAAACAAAAGCAAACAAAAGATCAGAAAGAAATAGTGTCTTGCTGGCTGGAACATTAGCTAATAAATTAGAGAGAGTAAGATATTTGCTCTGCTGCTTGAAATAACATACAATAGAATAACTCGTGCTATGGTTGATGGGTTCTTATGCCAGCCCCTCTCATTACAAACTATGGGAGTTTATATGGATTACTGACATTTAGATAGAAAGATTTGCAAAGTGAGGCAAATACATTTCACACATCTACTAGAAAGTTTAGAAATGAGAATTCTGCTGTCACTGCAAGTGCAAGTGCCACACACCAAGAAGCCTGTTGTTACATGTATGAAGTTGTTATGTGATCTAACTCTGCCATACATGCACTTTGATTTGTGTGTGTTCCTGCTGGAGACAAAGGTCCACAGATGATGTCTTTGCATTGCCAGAACTAAGCATGCTTGGTCAGGAAAAGGGGCACTGATTGACAAGTTTTGAAGAACTCCCCTTCAGCTAACACAGCTTTCAGCCCAGTGATGCCCCATTCCCTATTTCCTCAACTACTCCAGCCTCTGGTACTCACGCCTCTGGCTGGCTGCAGAAGGGACAAAGGTGACACCACAGGTAGAGATTGGGTGGTTGAGATGGCATCACTGCCAGCTGAAAGGCTGGGGGGAAAACCCCAGAGTGGGAAGGTGTGGAGCTGCACATGTCCTGCTCACAGCCTCTCCTCACGTGTCACCACTGCCTGAACAGTGTAAGGTCACAGCAGCCAAGAGAAATGGCAGCTGGGCTCAGGTCGCTCTCATGGGAGCCCAGGTCCGCTATTCTTCAGGGCACAGTAGATCTGCTCTTGAAAGGGTGTTGGTTACCCTTACACCTCAATTCAGACTTCAGTTGTGCTGGCCTTTGAACCTGTGAAGAAATGGAAAGGTTAAAGATTTTGCCTGAAAGGGGAAATAATTCTGGATTCCTTTTTGAGAAGACAGAAGTTTCCACAAAATCTGCCATTTCTACCTCTAAAGGTACCAAACATACCAAGGTGTTTGCTTTGCTTCTGTCCAACATAGTCCCTTTTGAACAAGTATATGGACATGCACCTTGCCCCTATATCAAGGTGTGTTACACGCATCCTGCTACCCACAGAAGCCATTTTAATCTGTCCCTTAATGGTTCAAAAGCCCTGGGAGCATCCCATGCCATCTCTGCACAGACTCTGCTTGCTCTGGCCCTGCCAAAGACTATCCTTCCTCTTTCATATGGTGTGCAAGCTTCTTTTTGTGGGGTAAAAAAAAACACCCTGCCAGGTACTTTGCTCTTTCTTGACCTCAAGGAATTCAGATCTTCTAGCCATGGTGGAGGTGGTGCCTGAGACCTCACAGCCCAAGAGAAGCCAACACAGATCTCACGGACCTGGTGGGGCATGCTCATGGGCAGCTCTTCCCTCTTCCTTCGTGTATCTGCTCCCAGCCCAGAAGGACACACAGCTAGAAAGAAATCAGAGCCTTTAGAAGATTTGCACCCCATGCAAGTTTATCTCTACAATGGTGGCTACAGGGGTCTCGACGTTGCTCTGTGAGCCTCAGCAGCACACAGGTAGAGACAGCCCCTGCCTATAGCAGTGTAGGTGTGACTGGATGAGACCAATTGTAGATGACAAAAATGAAATATGATTATCTCAATGCTGTACGAGCAGAATCAAAGCTATTTAGATACATATAAGGCAAGAGTTTGATAGGTGCGAGGTAGGATCCAGCACCCAATTCCTAACTGATGGCCATGTGCCTGATCCCACAGGTGCTCTAAAATGCTTCCCAGAGACAATTTGTTCAATCTCACAAAGTTTTCAGCACTGCTAAGAACCTACACCTGAGCTCCTGAGTCACAGCACAACCACAAGTCCATCCTTCCTTCTGGAGAAAGGCTCCTCCATGCTGAACCCGCACTCAGCTGAGCTCAGATCATTTGTATGCACACCCTCAGAGAGCCATTAAAAGGACGGTGAATAATACCAAAGCAAAAGTACATTTTTTGTTTGAGCTAACACTGACAAACACTTCTTTGCAGAATTTGCCAAGCTCTACACTATTGATTAAAAATAATTAAATGATAACATTCATTTCACATTTATTCTGTTAGGGTTGCTGGAGTGTTTCTAAGTAGGCAAACTTCTCTCTGATCATGTCATTTGGTTCTCACAGTGCTGCAGGCTGAACAAGGGTATAAATATGCAAAAGCTGCTCTATTTCACAGTTGCATGGATACTAAACAGACAGATAGATGAACAAAACTCCTTCTTAGAAAGAGAGTGACCTTGTCGATACAGACTGCACCCGTCTGGCTCAGTGCTACACCTGACTTGGTGAAAAAGATGAACATAATATTTAAACCCTATCCCATTTTTCATTTTTAAACCCTATCCCATTAGCCGCTTGGCACACTATTTTGGTTTTTGCAGCAGCACACACCCCATCCTGCTGGTTGATCCCCTCTGGAGCACACAAAGACACTCCCACCACTTGCTTTCAACCCCATACAGACAATTTGTGTGCCATGCCACCACCACATGAGTGGTCCCAGATCTGAAGGAGTGGCCTGGGACAAGCACCCTGTGGGAGCTGCGCCAGCAGAAGCCAGAAAGCACATGCTGCCCATGGGCAGATCAGCTCCAGGACTGTGGTGCTGCCTCTCCAGGAACCAGCAGGAGGTATCAATCAGGACAGGTCTCCAGCTCCATCTCAGCTCCAAGCACAACATCCACAGGCCAGGTTCCTTCCTTGCATTGCCCATCCTGCACATCTGACCAGGGAGGACTTAATGATGAATGCTGACGGAACTGTGAAGACCAAGAAAAGTAGTGAGCGTAAAGTGCCCAACTGCTTTGGGCAAAAAAGTCATTGACCTTTTTGTGTAGTTCTCAATTCCTCTGAAAAATGAAAGGCTTTGGCTTTGGGTTTTTATTGACTATTCTTCATTTCCACTCATTTGGTTTCTCTCCTTCCCTGCAGGCAAACATGTGCCGTCCTGGTTCCCAGCTTGCAGACCTGCTGCAGAGCACCCTCTGATGTCCTGCAGACTGGCAGAGCCCCAGGACCCCCAGCTGGGAGATGCTGTGCTTGGCCAGGCAGATGCTTCCCCCCTCAGAAGGAAAAGGAGCCCTGCACTGGGGAGCTAGCTTGGCTGAAACGTGCCAGCTACAACCAAATCACTCCAAGGCAGGTGATTAATTATGGCTCATTCCCCAAGGCAGGTAGTCATTATCATAATCCAGAGTCCCTGAGTTATAGCTGTCCCTTAATCACCTTTTATCTGGAAAATCTGGGGAACTTTTGTGCAATAAGCACTTTCTTTCAGTAACTATTGGTTTCAGTTTAAAGCAATGAATGCTCAAATCACTCGTATTGAGCTGTTTATGATCAGACAGAAAGACACAGGAGATGCTAGAGTAATAAATATTCAGCAGGTGACTGGAGAATAAGAAGAGCACAACTGCACAAAATTACTCTGCTTCGTGGTTATATGAAGGCACAGGGGAGCAAAAATCCTTTGCTTTATTCTGCTTCTAGGGGGATTTTTTTTTTTTTTAATTCAGTAAATTTGTTTCTTTTCAAGCTCTTGGTTCAGCAGTGCACCCTGCCCAGAGCTGGGGAACAGGCACTGGCTGCCCCCTCACAAAAATCTGAATCTCTGCCAAGTTCCTCCTATTGTTCCCTAAGCAATGATAATGCTCAAACCAATGAAGGGCAAATACGGTTTCTGTGAGCAGGGAGTGCCACTGCTGTGTGATGCTGAAGGCAGCTATATCTGGGTTAGGCAGAAAAAGCACAATGGTGCTTCTTTTTGATGTCTCTGTAAACCAAAGCACATGCATCTATTTCAAATCATGTGAAGTGGGGGGGAAGGACTGCTGCCATACCCTGCTGCAGGCACGGGGAGGACAGCAGCACTGGGCCAGGCATCCTGACCTTTGCAACATGCTTCAGCCACTGCACCCTCAAAAAAACATGTGAAATCCCAAGTGAGCCCCATCCAGGGGGACAAAGCAACCAGCAGGATCACATTTCCAGCAGGGAGGGGTGTCAGGCAATGTCACCCCACTTAATGCTCTCCAGTCTGACTGATTTCAAAAGTTAACTAAGCCTTTCCTCAGTGTGCTGCTTGTGCTAATAGATGGCACTATCTGACCTTGCAGCTTTTCTTACAAAATACAACTATTACTCACTGTAAGTATTCCTGGAACATGCACTTGCTGCCTTTCTTGCTGCCTGGAAATCTTTCGATCTTTGTCTTGCTTGTGTGGAATAGCACTGCTGCTACCAACTCTGCAGATCCGGGAAATACCCACCGTGTCCTTCTCCCTCAAATCTGAAAAGTCTCATTTCCACCCCCGTGGGCTCAGTTTTGTGATCAGCAAGCACATTTTTCTGCTTCCTAGATTATAGTTTCAACAATGCAGTCCCTGTGCAATGCCGGATACTGCAGCGTAGCCTTTCCTTTCTTTCCCAATGCTGCCAGAAAAAGTCCTGTAATTCCAAGGAAGAGATGACTGGTAATGTTTGCGATGTGCCAGTGCTGCTGACAGATGTGTCAGTACTTTAGACACGCAGCTGGTCAGCTTTATGAGATTCATGCCAGTAACACGATTCCCAAAAGACTACACATCACCAAAGGAGATTTTTTTTCTTTGTTTGTTTTAAAATACAGACATAGAGCAAAACTGTAGAAGCATATCAGATTCACACACTGATTTAGTCTGCAACAGCCCTCTGCTGGTCATGTAGTTCAATGTCCACTCAAAGCAGAGACAAGTTCACAGAATCACAGAATCACAGAATTTCTAGGTTGGAAGAGACCTCAAGATCATCGAGTCCAACCTCTGACCTAACACTAACAGTCCCCACTAAACCATATCCCTAAGCTCTACATCTAAACGTCTTTTAAAGACTTCCAGGGATGGTGCATGTAACATTAGGTGACTCAGGGCCTTCAGAGTTTGGTTTCCTTTTTATTATTTTTTTAAATTTTTTTTTCTCTTCCCCATCCTCATATTTTTTTTTTTTACTTTTTTTTTTTTTTTTTTTTTTTTTTTTCTGTGAATTACTGTTCTCTGTATTGTCCCATGACCCTAAAATTACTATTCCACTTCTCACTGAACACCTCAGCAGGATGCACTGCACGGGCCCATGGACTTCAGCTCTTTCTCTCCTTTCTGTCAGCATCATCTACAGTGGTACTGCCCAGCAATTTTGACTTCTCTTTCCCCTTCCTCTTCACCTTCCTTTTCCCCTTTCCCTTCCTCTTCCCCTTCCCCTCTGCTCTCCTCCTCCTCTCCTCCCCTGGGACTAGGGGAGCTACCGGAGCACAAAGGACTTGAATTTGGGCAGAGCAAAGAGTAGCACTAGAAAACTACAAGGACCAAAAATAAAAAATAAAAATAAAATAAAAGCATGACTGTGGAGAAGTGCAAATATTGTCCCATGCCATTTTGGACTCTGGATTAAAATCCCCGCCTCTCCCTGAGGCTGTGGGGCCGAGGCAGCCCAGCAGCAGGCTGCCGAGGGCCTCAGCTGGGCTCCAGGCCCCGCAGCCCCAGAGCCAGCTCGGGGGCTGCCAGCCATTCCCCCACAGCCCGCTAGAAGGAGCCGTCCTAAAAGCTGAGAAACCCTGCAGCTTTCCCTGCGAGAGGCTGCGGTGTCCCCAGCAAGGCGCTGGATTTCTGAGGAAAATTTTTTGAGGAGAATTTCTGGGTTTCCTCGCCCGGCCGGGCGCTGCCCCTCGCAGGGTGCCCCCGAGGGAGACACCCGGCCCCTGGCACCCTGTCCCACTGCCCCCTGAAGCCGTGAAATCAAGGGGCAGGTGGGGTTTGGGGCAGGAGAAGGGCCTGACCCCCTCCTCACAGCACCCCAGAGCCACAAGCGTGTGGGATGTTTCCCATTTGGCACCCAACGGGCATGCCAGGGTGCAGCATGTCCTCGCTGCGTTCAGCTCCGCAGAAAAGGACCTGGGCATCCTGGTGGACATCAAGATGGGCATGTGCCACCCATGTGCCCTTGTTGCAAAGAGAACCGATGGTATCCTGGGCTGCATTAAGCAAAGTGTTGCCAGCAGGTCAAGGGAGGTGATCCTTCCCCTCTAGGCAGCACTGGTGGGGCCACACCTGGAATGCTGGGTCTGGTTCTGGGCTCCCCAATACCAGAGGGACCTGGGCACACTGGAGAGAGCCCAGCACAGGGCCACCAGGATGATGAAGGCACTGGAGCATCTCTGCTGTGAGCAGAGGCTGGGAGAGCTGGGGCTGCTCAGCCTGGAGAAGAGGAGGCTCAGGGGGATCTCATCCGTGTCCCTAAATCCCTGAAGGCAGGGTGCCCAGAGGCCGGAGCCAGGCTCTGCTCAGTGGTGCCCAGTGCCAGGACAAGAGGCCATGGGCACAGCCGGGCACCCAGGAGGCTCCCTCTGAGCACCAGGCAGCACTGCTGTGCTGGGCGGGTGACGGAGCCCTGGCACAGGCTGCCCAGAGAGGCTGTGGGGTCTCCTCCTTGGGGATCCCCAAAAGCCGCCTGGGCAGCCTGTGGTTCTATGAAATAAAAGCCCTCTGCTCCCTTCTCCCTGGAGCCCAGCTGTTCAGGGGCTGTGTTTCCCATGGTATATCGTGTTTCCTCCTCAGCAGCAAGCAGCCGTGCCACCACCACGCAGCATCCCAGGGGATGTGTCGTCCTGGGGAAGGTGTCACTTAGCCAGAGACCACTGTCTGAAAAAGCAAACGTAAGGACTAGACACCAAAATTGCAGTTCCTGTGAGGCACAACACGCCTCAGGCAGCATTTTGGAACAAAAATATTCAGAGCAGGGAGGGAGGGATGCAATAAATGAAAAATCCCCCAAATAAATGGTTTTCCAGTTGTGTTTCCAGACCCTCAGAAGAAGCACTGTCATCACTGCCAGCGAAATCTCCCAGAGCAGGAATTAAGGGCCTTGCACACAGCAGCATTTCCTTGGAAATTACTCATCAGGTTATTTCTTTTTGCTCATGTTTGGCAAACTGGGAAAATATGTTCCATTCACACAAAGCTTAATCACATTGCATTAAATTTATATGGTTCCATGTGGTAATCACAGAAGTACTGCTGTGTGGCCCGTACCATGACACCAGTCCCACTTACCCTGCTGCCCAAAACTCTCAGACTGTCATTTGTTTGCTTGTTTTTGTTTTTGTTTTTGTTTTTTAGTTTGTTTGTTTGTTTGTTTGTGTGTTTGTTTTTTAACATGCCACAAGAACACAGCCACGGAAACACAGTGACAATTAGTCTGAAAATTATGTTTTCTCTCCATATCAGACCTTTACATTAGCTTCTAGAGAAAATCTTTTTTTGGCAGTTCTGGTCCATATTATACTATCACCCTCTTTCTAAGGAGAAGTTGGCATAGCTGTTGTCCGCACAAGGCATGGTCACGCAGCTAGCATGGTCTCCAAAATGGGTGTTGACCAAGTTGTGTTCCCTGACTTCAGCAATGTGTTTCTTTGGCTTTTCCCACTCCTTTCGCACTTGGAGGAAGAACTCTTTCTGCTCAGCCAAGGAGATACCGCTTCACTTACTGTGAAGTGAAAATAGGTCTTACACACCCCGTGTGGTGCTAGAGCTAGTGATCTCAGAGACCACCTTGTCTTTATCCCCTGAAACAGCTTTTCAAGAAAACCATTTGGCAAATTGGGCCATACGTAGGGGTAGCCTGGTGGTGACCAGCATCACATTATTGCAAATGAAGCATTCACCCAAAGCCATTCACCCAGTGCTGCAGACAGGTCTGAGTGGAAGAACAGGCTCAAGGCTTTGTCTAAAACCAAAGCTTTCTCTAATTTAATGGAGTTCAGTTAACAAACCAAATTAATTAAACTAGTGCAAATCCCCAAGTGGTCCATCTTAATCTTCTGTGCCTTAAAGCTTGTTTACAGACAGTTTTATGCTGCATTGACCATTTTTGTATAGCTTCTTTATATCAGTGTAGCTTATCTGCAGAGAGACCTCATTATATCACACCAGGGGTTGCGCTGATTTAGCTGGAGTGATTTCCAAACAGAGCGAATGAGAACAACGCAAGCATTGTGCATGTGAACTTAAACAACAACCCGCTACATTTAAGCTAAGCTAGTTTTAGATGAAGCTAAGTTGCCCTTATAATATTGTGTTGGTCTGAAAACACTACAATTTTTTCTACCTTCTCCAGATGAGTTTCAGAGATATAGCAGCACAGATGTGCTGGGAACAAGGCTGATTCTGCACAGCTCTCTATCCTCACCTCAAACCACTTGCAGCTGAAATTTCGTTGCTGAAAAGCAATTGTTGGTGAGCAGCAGTACTGCCACCTCTGCTTGCTGCCCAAACCAGTTTTCTGCTGGCTTTCAGGGCAGTGGCCATCCAGCCCAGCCTAAGCCCCCACACTTCACACAACTCAGCCAATGTAATATTTGAGGATCTGAAGTCAATTGGCTACACCAAGAGGCCAGCACTGATAGAAGAAGATACAGAGCTCAGTGCTTCACCTCTCTTATCTTTCCTCCCCTGAGCGTTTCTCTACGACCATGCACAAACAACCACAAGCCATCCCGCACAAACAGGGAGGTGGATTAATGCAGAACTGTGTCTGCTTTGATGAATTCAGCCTCTCCCTGCACAGGCATAAACTAAAACTGCCTGAACGAACCTGGCACCAGAGCTATAAGGTGGTCTTCTTAACTGTCGCACGACTGCTTGCCCTGATGATAGAGGCTACCCCAAGGAAGGGCCTGCCTACAGGGCTGCATAGCAGTGTTGTGTCTAGAGAAACTGGAAACAACCTAAAATTGGTGCCTGTAGAACAGTTTGTTGACTTCTGTTGACTTGGTTTGAGTACCAGAGATCAGGCCTTTGCTCCTGGTTTTGCCACCAGGTCTCTGCATGGCCCCAGACACTATTTTAGCCTCCTGTGGCTTTGCTTTATGTCTGTCTTTTTGTCTGTCCTGTACCTTGAATTCACAGGTGCCTGGGGACAGGCAACATTTCACCATTGGAAGTTTTCAAGCCCCTAACAGATGACACCATGAGCATCCTGGTCTGACTTCAGAGCTGACCTGTTGTGAGCAGGATGTTGGTTCAGAGACCTCCTCGGCTCCCTCCCAGCCTGAGCTTTCCTGTAACACCCTGATTCACAAGGAGTCAGTATGGGCTGGGGAGAAAGGGGATGGTGAAATACTTTCGGTTGTAAGATCATCCTTACTACAAAAAATAGCTTCAGCATTCGGAAAGGTATGGACTTTATTAAACTTAATGGGAAAGCCAGCAGGACATTCAACATGGTATTTATCTCACAGAGCGCTTTGGGCAGCAATAGTAAATGAGCAACACGTTCTGTCTGGGAGCTCAGGCCAAAGCTTTCAACATTGTCTCTTTAAACTTCTCTGTACAAAGACAGAAAATAAAATTAAACTGCAGCTACTTCAGTTAGATGCAGATTAGGCCATTTGAGTTTGAAGCTAGACCAATACAAACCAAGTCGGCGCAAAGGTCAGAGGTTATCTCCTGCATGCAGCCTGCTCCTCCACACAACCAATTCCTTTCCTCCCCAGACTCAGAAGAATAGTATCAGAAACCATAGCAACACTAAAATATAGGTATCATTTTTAGCTTCATGATGTAGGCTGCGCAAAATAGAAGAACATTTAAAAAGTTTTCTGCACAACCTAATTTGAATTTTTATGGGTTTATTTTAATAACAAAATCTCTCTCTCTCTCTTTTTTTTAATTGTTCTTAAAATTTTCATTGAGTGATCATTGGTTTGCACTCACTGTAGCTTGCAGCGAGGAAGGCATTGGAGTCTGAGATTTTCTGTCTCCCACAGCAGCCTCCCCAGCACCAGGGAGATAACTTTGGTTCTCTGCCTGCATCATTTCTGGGCCCAGAGCTGAGTTAAACCCCTGTATCAAACTATGGAAGAGACCAAAATGGTATTTCTGAGCAGCCCAGCGGGTCCTGGTGTCCACGTGTGTCTGGTATGGATGCTGGGGAGAGCAGACCCTCCCCAAGGTGACAGCAGCTCCAGGGGGCTTGCCTGCTTCCAGAGTGATGCCCACTCCCTCCTGGATGAGGAGAGGAGCTTGTAGGTCTTTTTCCAGGGGCAGTGCCATCCCAGAATTAGTTAGCCTAGCTCATTTGGGAAAGAACAATCAATAAAGTACTGTAGTACCGTGAGGATTTTAGATGGCAGAAAGAAACCCCAGCACTCACAGTGCAGAATCTCTTCCACAGAAAGGAGATTTGTCTGGACCAAAATGGAAAAGAAGGATCTGTGAGGTCCTGCTTGTGCTACTCCTCTTCTTTCCAGAAACTAAGCAACATTGGTTTCATTTGTCACATGTCACTCAAGAAGGAAGTGCAATTAAGTGAGACTACAGCTTTGATCTTCCCCACATTGTATATCTGATACTTCCCCACCTCCAGCGAGAGATTTAGCAAATCCCACAGGGCTTCAGAAGTCTTTGCAATACCTTTATATCCATGGCTTCATTTTTTTTTTTTTTCTGATGGATTTGTTTTCTGTCTTTTAATGAGCTACTAATCCATGAGATAATGTGTGCTTGATCTCTGGCAAATTATTATCTTTGATTGTTTAGTGACGGATCTTCCTGAAAGCCCTCTGGAAACCCGAGTACATGAACCGGATTGCCTTAATGCCTGTGCTCACTATGAATTTAGCTATGAACATAGCTCTTAGCTATGAACTGTACAGAAGCTATGCTGGTCCTTCCCCAATCCGTGTTTGTCCATGTATTTGCTGATCTTTCTCTTACTGTAGGTCCCTTCAGTTGGCTGAGGGTGGCCCACGGATCTCTGACTCCAGGTGAAGAATCCAGATGGAAAATCAGAGCCACATTTGTCACCTTCTCTTTCTCTGTCATGAAGGTAGCTTTATTCTGCAGGACTTCTATTATTTAGCAGCTTCAAAATGCCCTTTAAATTCATTCACGAGCACTAAGGTACTTCCACGGATTTAAGCAACGTGTTGCAAAACTTCCTCTGCTAAGCCTAGGGTGGATGAAGCTGCGAGCAGCCAGCTCTGACCTCAAACCTGACCTGCTATGAGCAGGAGGGTGGACCAGAGACCTCCTGAGCTCCCACCCAGCACAAGCTATCCTGTGGTCCTGCAGTGCTTTAGTTTAAGAGCAATCCTCCAATATCCATATCCTTAAAGAAACACCATGGTATGCGAACCACGCCAGGCTCCTCCACCAACACAAACAATACAATAACTCATGACCGTCTTCTGTCACTGCCCTGTATTCTTTCAGAACTTCTTTATCAGTCGGATTATTTATAGACCCACTGGTAGGTGTCTTGCTGCCCATGTGTTTAAGAAATTACATCTTCATTTTTATGCCTTAAGCTCTGTGGTTTTCTTGGCGTGCCTTCCCATGATTTTATGTTTTGCTTCCCAGAGTTAATCTCAGTTTCTGCTTTTCTTTTTCATTAAGTACATTTTTTAAAGCATAGCTTTGCTTATCCTGCTCTTTAACCATGCTAGTTTGATGGTGGCTTTTTTGGCTTTACTGCAGATTGATGGTGGCTTTCTTGGCTTTACTACAGACACAGTTCAGATGAGTGATGCATTTGCTCAAGACTCGGATATTTTCATATAGTTCTTATGTGAACACTTCACACTTTTTCCCATTTCTTTATGAATATATTTATACTATTGGCTTGTTTTGTTTTGTTTATTTGTTTTTGTGGGTTTCATTGGTTGGTTGGTTGGTTGGTTGGTCTTTAAATTGAACACTTCCACTGTGGCTTTGACAGACATATTTTAAAAGCAGGCGTGTGTACAGCTCTGGACTCAGTGGAGAGTTGCTGCTCCGCTTGTCATTTCCCTGAAGTGCTCCTCTATGTTACAGTCTAAAAATATACTCCCAGCATTGTGTTGCAATCACACTGCAGGTGCTTCATTTATATAAAGCAACTCATGTATCTCATTCTTACTGCATTTTCTGTATTTATCATCTCTCTAATTTCTTTTAGTATGTTACAGTCACTCTCAGCATTCCTCCTGGGTTCAAGTACAGTCTTAACACTGCATTTTTGCTATTTAGGTCTGGAGTTTTAACCCAGTGACTTTGTGTTTTGAGTCACACACACAACTTATTTATCTGATTTGACTCTATGTCTTCTTTAAAATACAGAAACACTGTTAGAGCTGGGCAACCCACCTTTTTTTTCTGTAATATTATATATATATATATTATATATTATACTATATAATATTATCTGTAATATTTTCTTCCTAGGTGTTACACTATCCCAACAATTTTATTTCTTTTCATTTCTGAGGTGTCTGCTATGATGACTTTCAAATTTAAAAGCAAACATACCTGGTCCCCAATTTCGTCTTTTAGACTTTTAGCTTTTGAACGGAAGCACGTACTGATACAGTTACTTTGTGTTTGTGCATGCACTTTTTTTCTTCAGACTCATCTTCATTGTTTCTCTCCCGAGTTTTCAGTCTCTGCACTATCATTCATCTCAATATGCAGAGCTTTCCGTGCCTTCACTCCAGAGGACGTGCCTTTCCAGACGCTACACCTCTTCGCTGTCTCACAGCTCATCTCCCATTCAACCTTTTCAATTTTGAATGCCACCTTCTATTTCTAAATGCAGAACCCGCATTGTCTCAGCAGGATGCCTCTCTTTTGGAAGTTTCCTGGCTTTCCAATGACTGTGAATCTCTGCATCACTTCTTTTCCCCATTTCCTAACTCTCAAACTCAGACTGATTTTAGGTTTTTTTTGTGCCATCACACGGCACTGGGATCATTTCAATGAAGGCATCCATGGGATCATGGTGCTTGTCCTCCCACTTCCATTTCAGCTCCAGCACTTCTACCCCCTTTCTCACACCCAGGCTTGTGATGCTTTCTGGGTGCAGTGGTGGCAGATCCTATGGACCTCCAGGGAGGCTCTCAGGGTATCCTGGGACAAGGCAGACCATCCTCCCAGGCCCATGAGCTCTCCCACTGCTGCACCCCACAGGCATCACAAACCCTGCTAGCTACATTTGACAACCAAAGTATCTTCCATTTTAGCTTGCCTCTTCCTATCTATGGGGAGAAATACCCACCAAGGGAGTATCTCCACTGCAAATGGGGGCAGAGTCCTCACAGGATGGAAGGGGTCCAGCTCCAGGATAATTTCCCTCTGGCAACTTGCCTCCTTTCTGTAATTTAACTGTTTTCTCCTGTAGCAGCCTGGGTTCACTGGCCTAGAGTTGATATTTTTCTATTACTTACCTTAAAGTCTTGATGATGAAGCTATTTCTTTATTCCCAGCTTTAGTTCTTCATGGAAATAGTTTTCATTTTTTCCCTTGGTCTCAGAGAGAGCAGTTTGTACTGAACTGAGCCCCTTTTTCCCAAATGGCAGACTGCCTGCCTCTGATAAGGCAGGATCCTTAACAGGGATTTAAATCTGCAGTAAAATGAAAGTCAGAAACTATATCACTTAACGTGTTATCCTGCAGAATTCTTACATCCCTGAACAAAGGAGATGACAAAGCCCTAAATGTGTTTATCAGATCTGAGAGACTGTGTAACAGCAAGAGGTGGTGAGCAGTGGGCAGCATTTTGCCGTGCCCTGTGAATCATAAGCTTCCTCAGGCTCGGGTTTAACACTGGAAACTTATCCCAAATGTACTTGTCTTCACAAGCAGAGGAGAGATTTTCTTCTAATGGACAGTTACAAACCCTGTTATTTCACCAAATAAATGGCAGGGGAGAGGCACAATTTTCGTCAGGCCTTGTGAAAATGAGTAGAAAAAAACATTATCTTGGACCTAGCATGAACACAGAGCCATTATCTTGTCAAAAGGCTGCTTGGAGTGGGGGCAGCTCCTGTCCACGTTTGGAGCCTCCAGTAGCACAAAGCTGCAGGAGTGTCTCTGGTGGGCACCGGGCTCAGCGGAGGCTCCTGACTGACTTCAGCAACTAAAACCCTGGGCAGGAGGTGTGTCCGTAAACAGCTGGATGTCTTCTTTGCAGCACTGGTGCCTTTGTGGCTTAGAAAATAAAAAGAAAAGAAAAAAAAAAAAAAGTGTCATTTTTACCAACAGAAAATTGCTGAAAATTATCAGTGAACAGCAATTATGCTCCCACTCACCGTGGTCAAAAGAAGGGAGGAAAGTTGATTTGTTTTTCCCCAGGAATTCCTGTCTGTCATTTTTGGGTTATGATGAAGCACTGGACTGGCTGGTCAGATCCTTCCTACGCTGACAAACTTGCTAATAATTCATGAAACTTAAGGGACTAAAATCTCTCACAAAGTGTACTGTAGTGGTATATTTTTTAAAGATGTTGACTATACATGTATTCTTTCCATCGACACTGAGAATAGGCATCTCTCTTTTCATTGCTTAGCAGCTGTCAGTTTAATGCTTAAAACACCATTTAATTCAATGAGTCAATGCATCAATTCCTGCACATCCTTCCAAGAGATCTGATCATTTCATTATCTAGCAGATGATTTCTGTGACCTCTTCTTTCACATCACTGTGGAAATCCTACAACTGAGTTGAAACTTGAGGTCCACTTAAGTGATGCACTCTGCATAACAGCAGACAAAAGTCACAAAATCATCTCTTAACCTCGTAATATCCATGTCTCTCTGACTGAATCTCACTTGAGCATTGCTGGATCTCAATGTGAAGCACTTGGGATTAATTGTCCACACTTTAAAAAGTGGTCACTGATTCTGATGATCTCAGTATCTGAAGACCAACTGGAGAAATTGGAGTTGGAACTGGACACAGGACCTGATTTTCACACTGCAGAAAGACCCCTTACTCTGAATATCAAACAAATTATTTTTGATTTTCTTGATGGCAGACAAATCCAAGAGCTGCTATTTTTGAATGGCAGCTGCTGCATTGTTGTTTTTATTCTTGGATGGGCTAGAGACCTGTAGGAAGAAGGAGATCTTCAAAAGCTGTCTTGACACAGTCCTGGGCAAAGGTAGGTGTCCTGCCTGAGCAGGGGATTGGAGCAAATGACCTCCAGAGGACCTTCCAACCTCATCCATTCTGCAGTGCTGTGCTTCTGTGATTCACAAGGAAAGTGGCATGTTTTATCTACCCATTAAGTCTCTCTATCTTCCAAAGCTTATCAACCTTTTCATGACTTCTTTTACCAGCTAGAAATCACTAAATGTCCTGAATGTCCTCCCACTCCTTTTATATATAAAAAAAAGTTAAAATGCCACCAAACCCTCCCTTCTCTATCAGCAGACCTCAAATCTGCCTGACCTGGAACTCCCCAGAAATACCTGGGCCTCCCCAAGCCCAAAACAGAGCAGTCTGTGTCTATGAGACCTCCTCCCTCCACTCATCAGCTACTAGTAGAAGCAATGAAAGAAAAAGATGCATTAAAAAGTGGCAATGTCTGGGTGGAGTTCTCATACTTGCACATCAATATAAGAAGAAAGCTAAGGAATAGGCTATAAGTCTTTCAAAAAGGTCCTTCAGTTAAGAGATACACTTTGGAGTCATGAGTGGCGAGTTTCTTTTTACTTTCATTGAAGAAAAACGTAATCCCTGGATATGAGATTAAATGATAAGCAGCCTTTTCAAAAGCAGCCTTAATCAGCTTAATATCACAACTCTATTCTCTGAACTTGATAATGCAGTTTGTGAGGAAGAACCACCTGTCTCTTCTGGTTTGAAATTGTCAGACTATTCAAAACACCTTTTGGAAAGTTGGAAATACTTTTGATCTTGATCATATATGCAAAATTATTTGACTACATTTCAAATGTGGAGTGGAAATGTGCAAAAAATACTGTAAATATCAAATATTACCTATTGAAAGGATGATTGTTCCCTGTCAAAAGTAAAAATACACTTTTTCATTGGAAAGATTTGAGAAATAACTCTCACTAAAAGATTCCTAGGAAACAGGTAGAAACCATGAAATACAAAAGCAAACCTTAAAATCCCATGTATGTATACACATATTCTTAGTGGTGTTGCTTGATGGAGCCAAATTTAATATTCAAGGTCAAAATAGAATTTGTACAAAACATCTCTATCTAAACTAAAATTGATCATTAATCTGACAGAATAAATAGTCTAGGTAGGAAGAAGCATGCCTTTTTCTGCCTAAACAAAAGATCAGTATATTTAGTGGTCAATGTTTCTGGAGTTTTAATTCAACTGAATGAAAAGAATTTGATTTTTAGAGTTTGGGAATTGTCACATTCATCAAATCCAGCAATTTTACTGTATCTCAATGGGCATACTTAAGAAATACGATGCCCCAAATGACTTGTCAGGTTTGAAAGAGAGTGGTCCAGATCTACATTTTAGTATTTGGTAGTTCCAAAGACTTCTGAAATGTTTTGCAACCATAATGAAGGCACAGTCAGTAACAACTGTCCATTCCTTAGTATCTCTGTTTTCTTATTTGAGCCAATGGCCCTGGATTTCAAAGGGAACCCGAAGTAGAAGGTGAAGGTTCTTGGTACCATTGAAAAGAAGCTGTCACTTCATATGTCTGAAAAACAAGGTTCTTTTAAGAGATTGAAAGCTAACTCTAAAATCTCTAAAACCAGAGGTAATGATCAAAGTATAATCTATTAAATATGATTCATTGGACTAGAAAATTAATGTTAAAATCACATGTAGAGAAAAGTTAATATCAGATGGAAGAAGAAAATCATAATCTTTTTCCATTTGGCAATCTGTTTTCGGCATCAAACACTCTCCAGAAATGCCAAAGTCCAAAGTAACCTCTCCACTAATGCCTTTAAAACTGATTATGGTTAAAACTATCTACAATTAAGGCAACTGCAGAGAGAGTGGCAGTGATTGATAATGATACATGTAGCAGTACTTGTCAGTCTTGGGTTCTGCTCCAGAAGAAATGACTAAGATAATAGACTTGAGCATCCTGCTAAACTACGCAGAAACCAGGCCAGCATTAGTACTCAGTGCACAGATAGAAAGTAGTGTAATTTTAAATGGTCTCTCCAGGTCTCCCAATTCATTAAGAATTTTAAATGTCAGGCTTAGTGTTAAATTCTCAATTTTACTTATAATAGACCTTTACTTAAAATTACAGCAGTTGCAGCAATTTTCTAAGGAAAGAGCAAAAGGCAATTTCCAGAGCTGTTGCCAATGTTCCTATAGATTAGGACTTTGGAGGTTTTTGTGTCACATAACTTCAGCTGTCTGAAAGTTAGATACCCACTGTAAATTAATCATTAAGTTCCCTCTCCAGTCAATGGGAGAAGTGAATCACCCTTTGAAATGCCTTTTTCTGCCTCTCTCTGGTCATTGATGGAGGCCGTTTCCTAAGTTTATCCTGGACTTCACTTTCAGAGGACTGACGTTGGGTGAAATCAGGGAGTGTAGTGGTAGAACAAGGCGTCATGGCTTTAAGCTAAACAAGGGTAGATTTAGATTCGGTATTAGCAAGAAATTCTTCACTTAGAGGGTGGTGAGGCCCTGGCACAGGTTGCCCAGAGAAGTTGTGGATGCCCCATTCCTGGAAATGTTCAAGGCCAAGCTAGATGGGGCTTCGAGCAACCTGGTCTGTGAGAGGTGTCCCTGCCTATGGCAGGGGGGTTGGAACTGGGTGATCTTTAAGGTCCCTTCCAACCCAAACCTTTTTGTGATTCTGTTAAATGAAATTTGCACACCATGATTTCAGTGTTCCACAGACAGGGATCCCACAAAGAGTCCAGAGGAGGTCTTGATGGCAGTGAAGGAGAAAATGTCCCAGCTGACGTCATGCCCTTGTGACGTGTATTACTCCAACATGCTCCAGTATGTGAGGGGTCTGCCACTGATCAGTCAGAGGTTTTAGGTACCTTATTTTCCTAAATTCAGCGTGGGGAAAAACAGCACTTGATATAGCACCACGTTGTGAATGCTGACTTTTCAGCTGTAGTCAGTACATGTACAAGAACCAGATGGAATTAACTGCGTAATGGAAATACTAGATTTAGAAATAACTCTTTGATAGAAGAAGCCAAGTTTCAGAGTTAATCATATAGAGGAAAATCAACCTAGTTAGACAGATAAGCTCGATAATCAGTGAAGTCATGTTGATCAAAACTGTACTTTAAAAACTTTTACTTTTTAAACAGTCACAAACTAATCAATGGATGTCAGTCAATTTATCATTCTTTATGGTTACAGATGAGTTCCTGGCAAATGACTGCAATATCTTAGCATGATTACACTGTATTAAATAATTATTCAATGTGAATAAATACTCTTCATCAGCACTGCCAGCAACCCCGAACATAGCTCTGTCTAAGTAAAGACTAAAAGTTCTGTTCTATAAATCTATTATTTGCCTCCTTCCCCCTCTCCCCCCCCCCCCCCTTTTTTTTTCTTTAAATGTAAGAATATATTTTGCAGTCATAACAGGGTTCATTTAGTAAAAGTGCCTTCCTGATTTACTAGGTGATGTCTCCATCTCAAGGTGTGGTTAACTAAGGGATGAGGTAGGAGTATCTAAGCCAGGGTGGGAAGCAGTTGCACAGTATGCATGCAAGTTTAGGTGTTTACTTATGGGTCTTCACATGTGATTAACACCATCTAGGAAAACAGAAGATACCCAGAACTTCTACACAGAGCCAGCAGACACATCACAGGACCTAAGGGGGACCATGGCCTGCTGAAGATCAGACAGCTAAAGCGATACTACCTGGAGGCACCCACCCAGATGTGCAGGTCTCCAGTTCCTGGCCACCAAGCAGGAGGTTTTTTTCTTAGAAAAGCTGGAGTCAGGTCACCCCTGAGCCTTCTCCAGGCTAAACACAGAATCACAGAGTTATTAAGGTTGGAAAAGCCCTCCAATATCACCTGGTCCAACCACCCCCCTACCACCAATGTCACCCACCAAACCATGTCCCCAAGCACCACATCCAACCTCTCCTCGAACACCCCCAGGGACGGTGACTCCACCACCTCCCTGAGCAACCCGTCCCAGTGCCTGACTGCTCTTTCTGAGCAGAAATGTCTCCTCATTGCCAACCTGAACCTCCCCTGGTGCAACTTGAGGCCATTCCCTCTGGTCCTATCACTGGTTATCTGTGAGAAGAGGCCGACCCCCAGCTCCCCACAGCTTCCTTTCAGGGAAATGAGAGATGTTGGAAGCCTGGCTGGCAATGAAGACTGAGGCAAAGAAGTTGCTGAGCCCCTCAGCCTTCTCCATGTCTGTTACCAGTTCACCCTTCTCATACATCAGAAGGGACGCACTCTCCTTGGCCTCTCTTTTCTGACCAATGTACCTATAAAATCCCTTCTTGTTATTCTTTGCATCCCTTTCCAAGCTCAGTTCCATCCTTGCTTTGGCTTTCCTGATCCCATCCCTGCACATCCAGACTGCATCCCTGTGCTCTTCCCAGGCCACGTATCCTTGTTTCCACCGCCTATGCATTTCCTTCCTGTGCCTCAGTCTGACCAGCAGGTCCTGGCTCAGCCATCCCGCTCGTCTGCCCTCCCTACTTGCTTTCTTACAGAAGGGTATGGAGAGTTCTTGCACTCTAAGAAAAACATCCTTAAAGAGTTGCCAACTCTGTTCAGCTCCT
Organism: Anas platyrhynchos; assembly: GCF_047663525.1. Classification (NCBI taxonomy): domain Eukaryota; kingdom Metazoa; phylum Chordata; class Aves; order Anseriformes; family Anatidae; genus Anas; species Anas platyrhynchos. The sequence goes on along the minus strand of NC_092587.1, from coordinate 189,504,505 downwards.
TTGACCCTAAGGTTGGCATTCCAGGGGATCTCACCCACTAGGCCATTAAAAAGCTGGAATTTCAATCTTCAGAAGTTGAGGGTCCTGACTTTGGTCTTTGCCAGGCCTCTGTTCCTCAAGATCACAAAGTCAACCAGGGCGTGGTCAGTGCAGCCCAGACTGCCTCCCATCCTGACCTCTTTAATGAGTTCATCCACATTGGTGAGCACCAGGTCCAGTAACACTTCTCTGGTTGGTTTGTCTAATACCTGGCCCAGGAAGTTATCCTCAATATACTGTCGGAGTCTCCTGGATTGCTCACAGCCAGCTGTGTGGCTTTTCCAGCAGACATCTGGGTGGTCCATGTTGCCCACCAGGATGATGCTTCTTGTAGCTGAAGCCTCCTCAACAGGCTTCCCTTGATCAGGCAGCCCGTAGTAGGCCCCAGCCACGAGGTGACCTTGGTGACCTTACTGGCCCGGTCCTTAACTTTTACCCATAGCCTCTCCACTCGCCCATGGCTGTTTCTCTCTTTTCCACTCTTTTCACAGGTGCAGGAAATACCAGGACAAGTTGGCAGCGTCTGCAGCTCTCACATAGAAGGCTATGAGGCAAACTTCCCGTGTCATTACCTGCCTTCCCCTGAGCTGCCACATCAGCCTTCACCACCCATCCCAGTCTCACCTGAAAGGCGTCTGCCTCGTGCTTGCTGTGCTGCAAAGCCAGACAAACTCACCCTGATGCCTGGGGGCTCTCATAACTGAGACTCCTATGGTCCCAGCCCAAAGGCTATAGAAAGCAATGCATTTCTTTCCTGTGGCTTCAATGATCTTGAGGTGACCTTGGCGTTGTTTCTTCCACTTCCCATCTTTTCTTCTCTATTTTCTCTCTGCTGCAAATTTTAACTGCCTTAAACACGCTGTGAATGATGGCAACCAGCTACAGAAACATGATTCTTTCAGGAGTCTGTATTACATTCTGCCAGACAATTCATCTGTGCAAATCAGTCTGAAAACAGGAATTTAGCCCTGGTGAAATTAAACTGAGAGAAATCAGGAAGAAAATACCATTTGAAATGTAGATGTGCTACTGAATTTTAAAAAGATGTGGCCGTGATCTCAGTTAATCTGTTCCACCCGTAACACTCTCCTATAAGTAATACAATTTTCTCTGGTTTTGCACGTCTTTGTAAATCGGCTGCAGGGGGACAGAGCATTTGTCAGCTGCAAAAGCTAAATCTCTTTATGCTTCTATTACCAGCCCCAAGTACTACCTTTTCTTTCTATTTCAAACTTTGGGTGGCTGGATCAGGCTTACATCTCCTATGGGGGGACATGCGAGTGATGCATCCAACTGTTTTGTATTATCCAGGCAGACAAGAAGCATGGTAACAGCTTCCAGTTAGTACAGCTGGGGAGTTTACTGTGAATTAGCCAAACCAAGACGAAAAGCGCTGCCTTCTTTCCCAACCTCCTGTGTTGAAACACATTTAAACAAAAACAAAATGAGAAACAGGGAAAAAAAAAATACAATTACAGTTAATTTTTCCTCGGGACCTGTAGGTGACCTGTAAGGAACCATCCAGCCCTGTTTTACTTTTCATCTGTAATTCTCAGATTTCAACTATAATTCTCAGGTGCAGGAAACTGGCACAAGAAAAGGGGCCAGTGTGTCCAATATCACTCCGGGTTCCCATCTAGAAGTCAAGGATACAGCATGTCCTCTTTGACACTGCTAAGAAAAACACCTGTTTCAAAGCAATGCTGATTTTGTTCCCATTTAAAACAGATCACAGTTGGTTTCCTATGCTCTTTCATATGACCTAACAAGTAATTGTTTAAGTGGTTTCTTCGATAAAGGTCTGAAACATTACTTTGGCTGAAAGCTGTAAAATATTACGGTCAATTTACGATGAAAACCATGAGTAGGAAGCAAGCTCTGCTGCACTGATTTCCACATTTATAGCAAGGAGCAACTCCAGTGACCAGGCAGAGTGCATGCAGACTTGAGAACTAAGGCAAGCTGTAAACATAACCTGCTGGATTTTGTATTCTGTTATACCCATGTAAATATTCAGCAATGTCACTGACTTCTACAGAGATTGAAGCTGGGTTAACTAATCTGTATGTGAGCCTTATCTGTATTATATGCAAGTCCACTAGAGTCATTTCCTTGTTTTTTAAGGGCAAGGGATCAGATATTTGCACTCTTATTGAGTCAGAATCTGGCTCAGAGGGTTAAACTCAGCTTTTATGCTAAGGATGTTGCACACAGCCCATGTACTGCATACTGGGCATCTGGGATCCAAGTCTCGTCTTCCTAACAGTGAAGAACCGACTTTTTACTGCCACCTGAAAAAATACTGAATCATTTATTAAATTACTGTTATTAGACCTGTCAGATAGATAACAGTAAAAGACTGAGAATTTTTTTTTTTGCTTTTGCATCCCATTTCACTGCTGCCGTGCAAGACATGCCCTTGCATACCAGCTGAATGAGGAAATGTCGTGTGGTGTAGCAGCAACTGAATTGTGGCTTTGTTTAAGGGAAACTGCTCAGTGTGGGGACCAGGATTTTGTTCAGCAGTTAATGAACTTCCTTTACTTTGAGTCCTCAGCTCTACCTGATTAGCTTGTGGTGCGAGCAAACAGGGCAGTGCTGCTCTGCTTTGTCTCACCAAAAACTTCAGTGGGTTCCCTGGAATGCACAAGGAATTTGGTTGGAGACTTCTCATCCTCTGAGCTGCCCATCTATCTCAGTCCTCTCAAAATGCAGTAATGGCTGGGCTTCTGATCCCAGTTCCACGACTGTTGGGAATTTACTTGCACCCCAAAAGCTGTCAGTGCCAGCCAGCAGGCTGGGAGGAAGGGCAACCAGGCAGCACAAGGTGAGCACCATGGCACAGCTGCTACTGCCGTCACTGCTGAGGCTGTTTGATGGACACGTTTTCAGCCCTCTCCGGCACCTCCACAAGCATTCTGTGAAATAAAAATTAGGCCCCATACATCATCATGTGGATTACAATTTTATATTTTCTAGGCTTTGCAAGTGAACAGAGGACATCAAGCACTAAATTCTCCTTCTGCATCAACTCTGGAGCTGCCAATGTTTTACAGATTGCCACTCTGTAGGTGATATGATATTGTTCATTATGTTTGGTGGGAAATGACACTACATTTTTCAGTGTTCAGATGTGATTTACCCGCTGTGCAAGTACATGGCGAACGCTCCAATTGCCATTTCTTACTAATTATGTGGAAAAATCCACAGAGGGAATAAGAAACTCTTGCAATATCTCTTTAGCTAACAAGAAAAAGAGCATGAAAGGTAAAAGTACATCTCTAGAAATAAATAGAATATTTTCTACATCCATAAAAAAAAAAAAAAAAAAAGCAGAACTAGGACCAGCAAATTGTTCTTCACCCTCGAGGGCTTTGAGGAAAGAAAAGGGAAGGTTGGTTTCCCAGTGCAGGTACTGAGTCAGTGCAAGGAGCATGAAGAATCGTGCCCTGAGGCATCGCTGCTGAGGCAAAGCTGCTGGTATTTGAGGTGACTGAACAGGACAACAGGACAGCAACAAGAACAGGACAATACTTGCATTCAGGAGAGCACACCAGAGATTCCAATAGGTCTGGTTCAGAAGAAGAATTGAAAATACCATTAATTAAGGTTTTAGCTACATTGTTAATGTTGTGCCCATAATTTCAAAGACAAAATGTTCAGACTAAATTTCCCCTCTCTTGCCTACTGTTTCTACAAATTGGATCTGTGCATCACCACGAGTAAAGACCACAGGAACATTCAGAAGTGTTAAATGAAAGTAGAGCCAGGAAAGGAGCTCAGTTAAACGAAAGGCTAAATTTTCATGGAAAAAAAAAAAAAAAAAAAAAAAAAAAAAAAAAAAAAAGATCATTATTATTTAGTTTTTAGGGCTCACCCATTTTCTTCTTTTTATTTTTCTTTTCGTTTTTTTTTTTTTTTTTTTTTTTTCCCCACAATGCTCTTGGCCAAATAACCTTAAAGACAAATAACCTAAAAGAAATGATAGTCCACTTTTTTAAAAAAACGATTTTATATCCCCATTTTATACATATTTAGGAGAATTGTTTTGCAGAAAACGAGTGATGAGCACTAGTTTTATTCACTGGCAGAGAGTCAGTGAAAAAGAAACTTCCTGACAGCATCGACCCCAGCCACCAGTCTCCCATTCAGGTCACTGCATTCTCCTAAATTTATCTGGAGTTTATCTGAAAGGTTTTTCAGCTCCAGACTTAGAGCAAGTTCATGCAGGACACCAACTGACAGCAGATGTAATCCGGACATAGACATGCCAAAATGTCTGCTGACAGCATTCATCAGTGAAGACATAAGAGAAAACATATTTTCCTATGCATTTTAATTACTCTCAGGAAAAAAAAAAAAAAATCCTAAGTCTGGACCAATTTTAAAAGGAAGGTGAGTACTTGCCACAGGCATTCCTGCTAGTGAGTCAGGAAGGAGGAGATATCGGAAGCACCTTGCTGCTCCTTAATGCCTCCTTGGATTTGCACAGAGCTCCAGAACTGGTTGTAGAGTCCCTCATCCTCAGCCCTGTTCCCCTGAGCCTACTGAAATAAACTTAACTGCCTGCTTTCTTTATTTTCTTCTGCCCTCCAACTTCCCAAAGGTGTGGAAGTGGGCTCTCCACACACGCTTTTGGCTGAGGTCCCTGTTTTGGTGCCATGGGGTCTCCTCAGCTCCTGCCAACTCCCAGCTCCAAGCCCAGGGCACCATGGTCAGGTGAGGAGCTTGGCCTTCAGTGCAGATCGATCCCATTTCTACCTCTTGCTCTGGTGGGACAAAGCATAGAGACATATACAGAGGCCTTTCAGTACCTAAAGGGGCCTGCAGGAAAGCTGGGGAGGGACTCTTTGTCTGGGAGTGGAGTGATAGGACAAGGGGAAATGGTTTTGAACTGAAGGAGGGGAGATTAGGTTAGGTGTTAGGAAGAAATTCTTCCCTCAGGGGGTGGTGAGGCCCTGTCCCAGGCTGCCCAGAGAAGCTGTGGATGCCCCATCCCTGGAGGTGCTCAAGGCCAGGCTGGATGGGGCTTTGGGCAGCCTGGTGTGGTGGGAGGTGTCCCTGCCCATGGCAGGGGGGTGGAAATGGGTGATCTTAAGGTCACTTCCAACCCAAACCATTCTGTGATTCTGTGACTTGCCCAAGGACAGGGGAGGGAGGGCCAGAAACAAAAATAGATAGGTCTTTAAAAGAAAACAGCTCTGATGTATTTATTTTTTTTCCTGTGGGGTAGGGGAGGCGGTCTGAGTCATGACTTCTAAACAGCTGTATCTGGTTATTTTGTGAACATCCTCCCTGCCCTTCTCCTGAGCTGGAGCTTGTGGCTGTGCATCTTGCAGGCTGTGAGAGAGAAGGGCTCCAGATCTCTGCTGCCCACAGTCCACGCTTCACCCTGAGCCAAGATGCTTCAGATATCTGATTAGCGGCATCTCGCTCTGGCTCCTGCAGTTCTCTGCTGGCACATTTGACCTTTAATTCAGAAAAGAAACATTCGGCTTGGCCTTCTACCTTGGAAAGGATGCTGACACCTGCCACGTACTTTCACTTGGAAGAGAAAGTAATTCCTGCTCCGTTGAATACAGTAGATTGCTGGGGTGACCTGTGGGACAAGTTAGATGGATATTTTGGGAACTCTGGTTCTTAACTGAAAGCTCAGCTTGGAAGGGCTGTCTGTGTCTGTGACTCTGCAGCTAGGTTGGTATTTATTTAGCTGCTAAAGTGTGAGAGCTGCTCTGACTCTAAACATGTTCCAGGATACTCAGGGCTTAAAATATTCCTCTCTCAGACCGTGGTACTGCCTTTGACCTTGAGGAAGCCAGAGAGAAGCATGGAAGCAGATGGAGAGGAAGGCTGGAAGACCTGAATCTGGCTGCTTTGCCCATGTCCTTCAGAGGCACAGCCACCTACGGCAGTCAGGCCACCACCCACCTGGCTTCCCCCAAACCTCCTTCCCCAGCCTGAAGGGGAAGCAGCTTGGTGCCACGGCAGGGACTTCTCTAGGCTTAGGTCTGAGGTGTGAGGATGGCTCGACCTGTGGCCATCCTTTTTGTTGCAGAAGGGTGTCCCAAATGTGCAGCCTGGCTGCGGGAATGAACCCACAGGACCTCACGAGTCCAGGACGACCTCCAGCTGAGGACAGCTTCCATTGCACATCACTGCCTCAGGGTCAGCAGGGGCTCAGGAAGTTCAGGCTGGTGTCACAAGGGCTTTGACGGGGCACTGGAACCACACACTGTATGGGAAGCGGGGACAATACAGAGTGGAAGAGTCGTGAAACAAAACACTGTCACTTGGCACAACAGAGTGTTGTTTTAAGCTGATTGAGACCTAATGAGTTATAATAATGAAGCTGTAAGGGCTCCAGCACACAGCACATCACAGCCTGGTCTGTGTCTGTACAACAAGTGACAGCAGGGACGGAGCAGCGCGTGGTGTGCTTCCAGTCCAGCTGTGTGCTAAAAGCACTGCAGGAGAGACCAACACGAACCCTTGAGAGGGAGTTAGAGCAGAGGGAGAACTGCTTTCCAGACAGCAGTACGCTGCCACTTTTTTAAAGAGAGGATTACAAATGATTTTTCCTTGTGTCAAACAGGAACAGAGAGGAACACCAGGCTGGAACGACAGGAGACTTGCTCACTCCCAACTGCAATTCTGCAATTAAAGCATTCAGATGCTTTGCGATATAGTGATACATGTTCTTGATGGCACTGGTTTTCATTTTTATTTATTTATTTTTTCTCCTATCATTAGCTTTGTGGATGATGGCTTATTATATGCATTTACTTCTCTGAGCTTTCTGACTGTCTTCTTCGCTGAGCATGCAAAAACTTTCAAGTAGGAAAAGAGACAGCAGAGATTCATCAAATGTAGTGCTCCAATGTGATCTGTAGTGCTTGAGTAGTCCTGGTAGGCACATTTTATGAGCATCTCATCGCCTTTTCTCAATGTGTTTATTCTCAAAGCACTTCTGTGATGTAGGGAACTATTTCTAAATCCATGTGCTGGAGGAATAGCTAAAATATAGACAGTGGGGCCCATTAGGCTATCCATTATACCACATCTGTGCAAGTATATAAAACAGCTTGGGGACCCCTATCTGACCACCTGGCACGGTACAGCTTGCATCCATGTAGCTGGCCTCTATCCAACAGAACGGAGTAGCCTCATCCAAACTGCCTGTGAGCCCAGGGTTGTGCTACCATCACCTCCCTCAGCCAAAAAGGGCCTCTAAGGGGACCCATCTGATACTGCAAAGGATCCCTCAGAGATTAGCCACAGCAACAGTAGTGGCAAAACTGGGGAAATCCCACTTCTGAAATCCCCCAGGATGGCCTGGGTCCATCTCTGGAGAGCACCCAGGAGATGTTCACCACCAACTCCACTGGCATTTGCACTGCTGTGAGTCCACAGTGGTCACCCACAGGCGGCAATGCCACCAAAAGTGACAGCAGTTGAGAATTAGGCCTGCAGACGTTATCCAAAATCAGCACATCCGGTGAGCCACATGATCTGCTGGGCTATAGCAATGTTTTTCTGTGCTGAGTGCAGGTGCAGAACTAGCAGAAACACAGCCCTGGCTGGTTTGCAAGTTACTGTAAGTACAAGAAGAGAAGCATGCCATAACTTTGTTTTACTTTAATGTAAAACCCATTAGCTGTTGCAGCTGAAGTGAACAGGGCTCTTCCCATAACTCCCGGAGAGGGTGTAACCTCTGTGACCAGCCGTCATCTCCTTCAATGTTGATACCAGCATCGAAAGCTTTCTCTGTACAGAAAAACTGATTAGCATTTCATAAAGCCTGGCACAAAACCACCAAGCAGAGGGGAAGAATAAACCTCTATTGAAATCTTTTTCTGATGAAATTACGTTCATCAAAGGGAGAGAAATTCTGGCAGGACAAATGAATTATTTTAAATATTTGTTAAGTTCTGTACTTCCTGAGCATGAAAAGGAAGAAATAGCACAAACAACAGGTGCAGAACATCTCACAGTATGGGTAATTAATGCCACCCTCTTTGACATTTCACGGACGTTGGAGTCCAGCAAAAAAAAAAAAAAAGACATTTAAAACGTAGTTCATTTGATTGTTACTCACTGAATAAAACAAGGAGTTCGGAGATAAATATGCAGAGAGTGTTTATTTTTATATTTATATTTTTACATATGTATATATAAATATAAACTTCCCGCAAGCATTAGCTGGAGCTCTTAAAAATACATGAGCACACGTAAGATATCCTTACTCCGGCACCAGCTGGAGTTATTGTGGCTTGCAATAACAGAATTAAAATAAAACCTCCCAAAAGGCTCCGTTTCCTACGCATCTCCGCCAACAGAGCAGTGAAGTAAGAGTGCCATCGGGCCAGGGATGAGCGGCAGGAGGCACAGGAGGGTGTGAACCCTTCAGCCCAGCCTTGCTGTAAGAGAAAACAACGCCCTGAGGCTGCACCCTGAAGCTGCTTTCAGTCGAACCGGGCACCTCCAAAGCCAAGATTTTGCAATGGCATCTACTCAGCGTAAAATGCTATTTCACGTACAATGATCAGAGGAGTCACCAACAGCACAGAAGTAATTGAGTTTTTATCAGCTTTCTGGCACACCTCGTGGTATCCCAAGTGTCAGAAAGCCAGAGCTGAGGGAGCATAGCAAACGAGGAGATGTTTACCACCAATACATTATGGCTCCCAGATTCATTTTGTTACCTCCAAAACTGTTCTCAGTGAAGCATGAGTAATCACTTATATTTTTCACTCTTTTATAAATGTAAACATTCTGTCTCAGAAGTGATACTCAAATGTTTATATAAAATGTCATTTTCATGGGCTACTTTATGAAGGGCTGTGTAATGAATTTTAAACTGTACTCCAAAAGACCACACAGAGCTTTATGGAGGTTCCCGTGAGGGCTTCCTTGAAATCTTCCTTGAAGGCTTCTGGAGAAAAATGGGAACATAAGAATAAGTTTGATCTTAAATCAGTCCATTTCAAAACAGGAAAATTCAAGGGTAAGATTCATCAAAGAACCTGAAAGCTTTGTGTCTGTAGGAAGAAGAAAGAGCCTCACATGTTTGTGTGTATTTGACCTTAAACACAGAGATGACTTTCTTCCATCTTCTTTCATTTAAAAATTTCATTTTTACTTGGGAAAAAAAAAAAAAAGAGTGATTTTAGGGTAGCTGGAAAAGTAGTGGCAAAAATATACCAGAATTAGTATCGATCCTGAAGAAGACCAATTCCCCTTCAAACTCCTTTGAGCTCTAGTAGAGAGTCCAGGTATCCAGCAGCGCACTGAGAAACACACATGAGTCTCAGTTGCATGCAGCAGAACAGCAGGGAAACTCTCTGAACCACTACAGTTTTCCCAAACTCAAACCATCAGATTTCACCCCTCGTACACCATCATGCACATGGAAACCGCTAGAGGTACTTAAGTGATCTAGTTTTAAACCATCTCAGAGATGCTGCTATGAACCTGAGTGAAGCCATGTTCTCAATCCATTTAGAGAAAGCTAAGCCAGGTATCTTACAAATTTCTACCCTAGCTGGATTAGAAGCAATCAAACAGAAGTCTGCATTTTTACTTGATGTTTTAAACTCCAGCCTTCTTCTGGAAACATAACTCTCAGCCAGACAAACAATAAATCAGAATAAGGAAAGAAGCATTCATCTGCTCTCAAATAAAAATAGGGTAAACCCCAGAGTATGACATAATTTAAATAAAATTTTGTCTAGCCCTCAAAATAAGAACTGATATGGAGAAAGCTGTTGTGACATCTAAGGCAAGGACCCGGCATTTTCCTAATATAGAAGCTTGCCGCCTGTGCAAAAATAGCAGATTAATCATACTGATTAAGCATGATGCAAATATACATGCAGTAATGCTAGCAGATGATCTTGAAAATGTATTAACAAAAAATGAGGTAAGAACAGCAAGTTTCATTCAGGCTTGCTCTGTCAGATAACTGGATGAAACTTGACCTTATGCAAATCACCACTTGAGTATCATCCTCCCGCAACCATAGCCTTCAGCAGCACATTTAGAGAAGTGAACAAAGAGGCGTGGTTCATGCAGCAGTATGCCTAGAACCAGTCATGGTACACATTATGCTAGTATTTTGGCAAGATGCTTATAAACTGTTAACAAGACCAGCAAGCTGAACCCAAACTGTAAGGTTCCCTTTGGGTAGCGATATCACTTGCAGAAAGAGGCAAGATTAAATTCATGGCCAGACTGATAAGGGAGTAACTGTTTCTTGAGTGAATGTCTCACTACTACCTACTAAAAAGCAGCAGATGTAAGAATAACTGATTCTGTTTTGAGTAAGATCTAGAGAAGGCAAAGATGGAAGCCTTGTGATTTCTTCCCAGGACTTCCTCAGTTCCCTCTAACATGGCATTAGATTGCCCCAGGAACACTCTGCCTCTAACAGGTGATAGCTCTAAGAAGCAGACTGAAGATTTGGCTTTCCACAGCAGAAAACCATTCCTCTGCCCAACAAGCCAACACAGTTCGGTTCTTTGCCAACCAAACTCCCAGGAGAGTGCAATTGCCCGAGGATACAAAGCACCAGTCTCAAGGATATGAATGCCAATCTCATGCAGAGCCCCTGACTGCCAGAGCTCCGAACACAGGACAGTTAGCAGAGCCAAACACCACTAATGGACATGAGCTGAAATCAAAGAAGTTAATGATGCAATTGAGCAGCTCCTGCCATCCTCAAGTATAAGGAGCCTGTAGCATCATGTGGATCTGTGACACTAACCTCGCTATTTCTTCCATCTGTCCCAGGAGGAAAGTGACGCTGCATTCATCCTCTCAGCAAGCACGCAGATAGATGCGCCTCTGGTATGACAAATCCATCCAAACTCAATCAGTCAGCAGCAAAAACTGCAGTCAACAGAAGCAGATTCTGCACTTCTTTACATACCACCATAGGCTAAGGGACTTATAGCATAGCTCCTGCCCAGCAGACCCCATCAAGTCAAGCCTGGCCTCATCTTCAAGAGCTGGATCTTGAGGATTTCACAATAGAGGCTTGTCCCAGACTGGCCAGGATTTCATTAAAAGCAGGAACATGAGTGTAATGGTACGAAGGCAGTTACGTAGCCCTGACTATTACCCCCACCTCGCTAACTCCTACTGGGTCCGTAATTGCGCTAATGTTTTGTTACCAGCGTGCGTCTCTTTAGGACACAGTGTGGGTGTTTCTGGTGGAACCTCCACCACAATCTGCGGAGTTCTTTCAGGCATTTTCACTCAGCAATTCACTGAACTCCACCACCCCTGGGAGCTGGAGCTATGCTCTCATTATTACCCTGACCACACTGAGGCCTACACCGCAGGCATATTGCTCCCGGAGCCCTTGGCGCAGCCAGCGCTGCAGGCCCTCAGCACTTCCCAGAACAGTGGCCTTAACAGTGTTAATTTCTATTTGCCACAAGCAGAGAGGCAGACGAGCCTTCCCTGTGCTGCACGTTTATGGACAAGTGTAAATCATTCTTATGTGGCATCTGTGAGGGCTGAAACACCACCAAAATTCCTCATTTACTGAAAATCCACATGTGACTGCTGACAGAGGGGCCACTATCCGTCCTGCACTATGTACCTTCTTCCAGATCCATGCTAAATTCGTTTCGGACTGTAATAAAAAATGGCAACATTATTTTTAATTGAACCAGGATGGCGGTCACAGTATATTGTAGTTAATGTGGTGTGTAGACGCTGAAATACAGGAATATCTGGGGGAAGTTCAAGACATTTACATGATTAATCGCCCTTTTTAGGGTAGGTCTAGCACAGTTCAAGTGTATTTGGGCTAGGAAAGGACTTCTGAGCTGTGTTTTAACCTCCACCTAAGATGCCACCCTTTCATAACGTGTTTTGCATAAGTAATTTTGCAAATTGCACATTGTCACTTAGACAGCAATCAAGCAAGCTAATTTACAGTGGGGCATACTAAAAAATCAGATTGGAAATCATTATGCCTCTTGAATGTGCTAATCTTCGCACCCCGTGGCTTTTTAATAGGTGGTGAGATTTCACCCAACAACAGTGTGTCTAAACAGTAACAAATCTTCTAATAACAGAGCTAAACCTGCTCGATGCCACTCTGCCTTGTGTTCAACAGCCTCAAATGCTCAAGCAAATTCAGACCGACTACAAATAGAACAAACCCCAAGTAAAAGCAACAGCAGTAACTAAAATTAACCTGACATTTCACAACAGAAAAAGGGAACCAGTGTCAGGGCCTTTTCCACATCCTGGCTCTCAAATGCTAAGCAGTGCGCCATGGTTTCTGTTTGTTCAAAGCATTGCCTCTCGCTGCTTTTAGAGAAAAGCTGTCATTCATCACCGACCACCTACAATATGGCTAACCCTAAATTTTGAGAAGCACTAGAGGCATACTTAAATTGCTATTAGTTATTACTTGGAAAAAGTCAAAATCAGGGAAACTGGCTTGAAAACTGCTTGATATTCATGAAAATGAACTGTATGGTTTACGGTATGCATCTTTATTTTAGGACAGGCTGGGCCATCAGACCCAAAGAGCCTTCTGTCTGCTGGGGAAGAGGCAGATGGGAAATAGTTTTGACACCTCGGTAAAGTTTTAAGAACTGAAAAAAAATCTTCAGTCCAAATCAAGATGAGAAGTCTTCATGTTGATTTTAAAAAAGATTAAATGACCTGGTTTTAAAAAGAGATTTTAATTCAGTTTTGATGATTTTGTTTTCTCACCGTGCAATTTAAGTAGAAAAGTCACTTTCAAATGAGAAAAAAAAGATGAATTGTCTAGATATAAATCTTGAAATATCTCGTTTCAGATCTCCAAAATCGATGGTTGTTCAGATGACATGTGTCTGACTGTGGCACCCATCTATCTTCACCTGTTCTAAATTAGGAGGTATGAAGGGGACAGATCCTCTCTGCACTTTGTGTTTGTCAACACCTAAGAGGGCAAGTCCTTGATCTCACACTAATAAGCTTGTAGGCATAACATTAACACAAATAACAAATAATAATCAAATAATTGGAAGAAGCAGAAGAACTGTGTCTCAGGTTATATGTGAACTATGGTTATTAGTAGTATCATAACACTAATAAAATCAAGGAATAATCAAAGTGGTATGGATTACCACAAACACAAACACTGTTTGCAGACACTCATGCATTCTCCCACACCCCTAATATCAGTTTGGTCATTTGCATTTTCTTTTTATTACCTTCGGCCTCAGACAGTTCTCTTCTCTTGAAGTTTGTTCCGTTTTTATAAAAAAAAAAATGTTCTGAGTTTCTTACAGATTGACACATGAACAATTGGAAGATTCAGAAACAATTATCCCCCATAAGATGCATGATAGTAATAAGGATTTTTTTATGGAACTATTATAAAGCATTTAAGCAGTTTATAAAAATAGAACTGAAAAGAGTAATATTTCTGAACACTGAGCTACAATGGAGTACATTTTTAGATCCACTTGCTTTTTAGATATATGTAAAATTCCTCTCAATATTCCTCCCCCACCCATGAACTTGAAAATTTACTCCACCACATCAAGAATTAAGGCAATACCTTCTTAAACTAGCAGTCTAGTAAGCTTCTTAACAGCACTTTTGGCATCTTATTTTTGTGAGCATCTTTTTAAAGCATTGTGTATACTATCAAGAATCCACCAGCACACTTCTTCCGACGTGGTGTTTGCTGATTTGGATGCTCTCTATGCAGTCACTGTGGCTCCCTGACATCCAGTGCCAAGTTTTACAGCACACAGCAGTGTGGGGTGTGATGCAATTTTTTGCTCTGGTGGTGATATAATGGAAGAGGGCTTTTCCTCTGTTTTAGTTCCCCAGTCACTGTCCTAAAAGATAAGCTGGGGTTCCCACAGCATACATTTAATGCCATGTAGTCTCTCTTCCACCACATGCTTAGTTTCATGTTCCTTATTTTGAGAACTACATGAACCAAATGGAAGGAGACCAAAGAGGAACAAAAAGGATGACTTAAGAACAAACAATGCTAAGGGAAACAGTGGGCTTGTTTTGTCAATAGAAGATGAGAGACAACATGACAAATATCAAAAAAGGGTAAGGGTGTGACAAACAGGAAAGGAATAAACTGCTCATCACACATGTCCTGTAGATGAGACAGAGAGAAAACAGCTCTGGATATTGGTTAGACTTTAGGGACGGTCTGTCCAGCTCAGCTCTAAACACCATACTGTAGACAACCGACTCAAGCTCCAGATCTCCACTTCCAGCAGAAACTTAGAAACCTACAATATTTGTAGATACATACCTGTAGACCCCTACACTTTAGAAAATTCATCCCATGCTGAGTATTTGAAAATTTCCCATGGAAATGGTTCTAGCAGTAAAAAAAAGTGATGGAGCATTTTGCCTATAGAGTGTGTGGCATCTCCATCACCAGGTGTTCTCAAGAAGAGCTAGGACAAACACATTTAGAACTAATTTAGGTGGAGATGACCTTGCTGTGGAGCATAAAGGGGGACCAAATGATGTCTCTTCTCATCCTATTTTCTGTGATTTCTATGATTCTGCACATAAGGATGTACAAAGGTGGCCAGGGATGCGGGTAATAGACCCCAAAAGGCTCAAAAACTGGAGCATTAAAAAGGTGAATGTATAAAGCTGTTATTGCCTCCTGCACAATCTGTATACACTGGAAACTGTTCCATTAGTTCAAAAATTGTTACAAAGAGAAATCAGAGTGAACATAACCCAGAGGAGGGGCTGAGAACCTGGATGCTCAGTGGCAACTATCGTACTATCGCCATCTCAAATGCAATGAATAAATATATAAATATATGGAGATGGTTCAGTGCTTGTCTGCTTTCAGAACTTTCTTCAAAAAAAGGGGGCAGAACATTTATTTAAGTGGAAGGAAGAAAGAAAATAGAGATTCTTATCTCTCAGATGATACATAAAGAACAGCAACTATGAGGAGAGAAGATATTACCGCTGTCTCATTAACAATAGGCAAAACCACTAAGAAAATGGTAACGTCATGTACTTAGCAGCTTTTGGTCAAATTGCATAGTTCCTGAAAAAAATGAATTCTCACTGCAACCAAAACCCATTTTTTTCGCCTGTGGAAGCTGTTCTGCTGTGCTCAGCCCTGAGCCATCGTGAAGCAGAAATATACATGAAAAAAAAAAAAAAAATCAGGAAAGAAAATGCTAGCGTTGACTCTTCTTTTGCGTCAGTAAGATCAGAATTTAGCAAAACAAAGGAAACAAAATTGTATCACTTCAACTTGTAAAAACACCAACCAGCTACAGCACTGAGCTATAAAACTTACGATAAAAAATACTGTCAGGTTAAACCACAGAAGATGACTAAGAGGCTGCAGAAGGACAGAAAAGTTTGTTCCTCTGCAGCACTCTGCCAGTTTTTGCCATCTGTCAAATTTACCAATAGACAAATTTTACTTACAAATTCACTGGGACACTTTGATTAGATTTTTTTTCAAAGACACGAAGTTTCAAATTCGTTATACACTTTTCAGAAAACATTCCTACTCTTGTGACAGGTGAATCTCCTGTCTCCACCTCCCATAAGCAATGTTTGCCCCAGAGGAAAGCCACAGTTGCAGCACGCCCCAAAATATTAATGCCACAATTAAACGCATCAAAGGAATTGCTGGAGAAAGACACAGCCCTCTTCTGGTCTGGGCACTTGAGTTTCCTGCACATGAGAACCAAAGTGTAGCATTATTTTCACACAATGTGGATGTTGGTGCACGATCCTCCTTGAGAGCTCAGTCCTGGCCAGAATTTATAGGGACAAGCAGGTTTAGGTTCACTGGAAATTCTAGTTGATTTTGGACCATCTGAAAATAATCACTCAAGTACTTGTTCATTTTAATTTTGTGTATTTAAAATATTTTAAGATAAACTCAAGAAAATTTCAAAGTTGTAAGGGTTTTTTTGTTGTTTGTTTTGTTTTTGTTTTTGTTTTGTTTTGTTTTTTTCCTCCTAACCATGGAATCAAAATAAATAAATAAATAAAGATGGAAACTCAAATCATTTTACATAATGAAAATTCTGTAAAACTTTTCCATCTAAAAGTGTTCCATGTTTTAAGGATTATGACTCCAAGCTTGAAACACTATAGCAACTATTTTTGTTCAAATTTGCATTGCTCCAAAACACAGACATCCAGAAGAAAATAAATGGGATGAAGGCATTTCACTCTCCCATCTTACTTCTTTGCCTTATCCATTAAAGAGCAACAGATGAATATATGGGGTAAGAAAGACCTTCCTAAAGGAAGGGCAAACCCCATACACTGGGTTTCTTCTCCAGCTCCTCCTAGCACTCTCCCTGGCCCAAAGGGGCCCTTTGGCATGAGGAACCCCCCCAGCACCGATGTTCCTCTGGCTGTGCCATGCCTCACAGCTCGAGGTGCCTCCTGTCCTTTCTGGGCTCCAGAAGCCAACGTGCACACATCCTGCTAAGCCAAAGTCCGTCAGCATTTTCTGAACGTCAGATTCCTGCTTTCCTGCTCTCTGCTAGGAAGAAGATTCCCCTCGGTTTTCAATCATGCCCCTGGATGTGCTGACAGTGAGTAATTCTCCTTCCTGCCGCTGCTGTGGAATTTTTGCAGCCCGCGCCTCTGACCTGCCCTGACCACCTCAGGGATCCCCCAAACGCTGGCTCCCAGCTGTGGGAAGGAGCTGGCATTTGCTCCATTCACTCTCCCACAGGCACTGCCAGGGAATTACTTCTCTGGCTCCCCCACCCCCACGTTACTGACGCATCTCCTGGCTTCAAGAAGCCTCAGGGTTTTGATTGTTTTATTCACGATGAAGGGGAAGGTGATAATGCAGGCCACGCTTGTGTCCGCAGATGGATGAGGCAGTCTTTTTTTTTTTTGTCTTTTTTTTTAACTTAAAAAAAAATGCTGACTCGTCAAAGGCAGATTTCTGCCTCCTGCTTATCCTTTTGATCACCTCCCAGTCTCACTGTCTCCCACAGTGCTGTAAGGTTGCAGGAGCAGAGCCCTGGACATGTCAAAATGTTTCAGAGCTTTCCCAGTAAACAGGCTAATAAACATTAAAGGACAAATGTTCGCGCTGGGACACGGGTCTTAGCCCAGCCCCGTATCTTTCTCTGGCAGCAGCCAGCTGAAGAAGTCCTCTGCCAAGCACAAGAACCAAACAAACACAAAAAGCTCCAGCAGGGAGCTTACAGCTCAGAGCTGTCCTAGGGACTCGCTGAAACAGAAATCTCTGCTCCTCGGTTTTCAATAGCTCTAGAGGGATTTTTATTCCATGAATGACTCTGCTTGTTTTTGGAAAAAAACTGGTAGTTTCAGGGAATTTCTCCTTTGGTTACTCTGAAACCTGACATCTGACAGTTTCATCTGATGCTCCCTAATTCCCATATTAAGAGGGACAACAACTAGTTATGTGCTATTGATGTTTTTCATGCCATCCGTGGTTCACAAGTCTCTCTCATACCCTCACCTGGCTGTGTGTCCTGTGCAGGCTGAAGAGTGTCTGTTCAGTCACACCTCATGGAGAAGCTGCTCCACATCCCTGACCACCCACATCCCTTTTCCCTGCTTCTCCTGTGTCTCTTTTGAGAGGCAAGAACTGTTTGGAGCATCCAAAACCCTGGAGCACCATACACGTGTAGAGTGGCATAATGATGCTTTCTGGTTTTTATTCTTTTTTAATACCATTTCTTTCAGCCACTGTTGAGGACTGACATGTTCATTATAACCCCAATGTCCTCTGCCTCACATGAGGTCAATAGTTCTCCATCATTGGATTTTAGTTTTTATGACCTTGAAAAAATAATATTATGAATTTTTGCCCCTTTATTAACTGCTTCGTTTTCCACATTGCTGCAAATATGGTGGTCAGCACACGTGCAGGTACACAGGTGTGCGTAGATAAAAGAAATGGGCAATACATATTCTGTGCAGAAAAGCACACTTTTAATCTTTAACAGGGAACAAGTACAGAAAGAAAAACTCCATTCTTTGAAAGGATAAAATGCCATCCAATTTTCCAAAGTTATCTTTAATGGGGAAAAATGTAGGTTTAATCTCTTAATGGACATTGTCTTTAAAATCTCCACAAGTGATGTATTCAGCATTGGCATTTACTGCAATAGCATTTTTATTCCAGGGTGCCCAAAACGTGCCTGGGTCTACACTCGCAGACATGCTGATTTAAGGCTGTAGCAGCAAAAGTTTGTAGAAGCAAGTAATATCTACTTAGACTAGATAGCCTGGCCAGAAAATAGAAAAGCTATCATGCGTGCTGTCTGTTGATCAGATCTAACAAGAAAACAAATGGCCATTGTTCTTGGTATAAGCTATTTATGTTAAATTGAAATGCGTAAGTGGGTATTAAGCTACATTTTTGAACTGTAATTCAGTTTTAATTTAAAATCTAAAAGAAAACGCTACCCAGAAAATAAATAACACATCACAGTTACCATTAAAAACTCCTATGAGCTCTTGGCAGAGAAAATAGGGGAACTTAGGAGTGTGTGCATGAGCTAGGTCTGGAATACAAATAATATATTACAAATGGAGTGATTTTATCTAGTATATGTCCAAAGAACATCAGATTTATGTTAACATTATGTAGGGTTTATGTGGAACGTGTTTGAATAGACTGAAACAGTCATCTAAATAATTTTTATTGCATGTTTGACTCACATGAAATTATCAGTTACCTCGGCAGCTCACTGCAGTACAAGTCACCAACACGTGTCTCTTGCAGGCTGCCAAGAAAATGAGAAAAGCTTGGGTCTTCAACTATACTTGAGAGAAAAATGGGGCAAAACATTTTTTTTGCCCTCCAATGGGCACAGGAATGACCAGGGATCCTACTTGAAAAGAAAACAGAATAATGTACAGTGGGACTGGATAAATGAATGGTGAATAATGAGGAGCCTGTGAGTACGTGTAATCACAGAAAAATACCTCTGCAATGGACTTGGATTAGTCACCTTATCCATCTTCCCATCCCAATGCCAGATCAATAGTACTTACTACTTGTCCAGCACATCCTTAAAGACATCCAGTAATGGAGACACTACTACACCCCCCACAACATAAAGCTGTGCCTCACTAATGTTACCATTAAAAAAGCTTTTCCTCCGTGATGCAATTTAGATCCATTACATCTTACTCTACCTACCAAGAATAGATTATTCCCTTCCTCTTTGCAATGGCCTTTTAAGTACATGAGGACTCTTAGCATGTCTTTCCACTGCCCTCTTTTCTTTAGTCCAACAGCTCCAGCTCCTTTCAACTTCCCAGCCCTTTTCATGTTATTGTTGCCACCTGCACTGTCCCCTGTTGGTTCCCATCCTTCCTGGGCTATGGTGCACAAAACCAACCCTTCTGATGATGTCCTACCAATACTGCACACCGCATGGATCGCGTCCCACACGTACATCTTCCTGGGATGTTTACAATTTTTTGCCACAAAAGCACGTTGCTGATTCACGTTAAGCTCATGGCTTACAGTAGACTCCAGATTTATTTCTGAACGGTTACTTTTTCACCAGTTGTTCTTCTTCCTGAGCTTGTGCAGTTTTTAATACCTGTCTAAATTAAGCAGCTTGCTTTTATCCCCCCCCCCCCACAAGTTATGCCTTGCTTTTTAGACCAGTTTTGTATTTGTCAAGACCTAACCCCCTCCTCCAGCATGTCTGTAATTCCTCCCAGAACTGAACAGAACCAAATCTAGATTCCTAGAGGATCTTATGCAGTGCATCCGTTTTGACACAAACCCTTGACACCTACTCCGTAGGTATGGTTATCTAACTATTTCAGCCCCAGTTCCACAGCAGCTCTGCACAGACCCCGTTTCCCTAGCTTTTTATGAGCATACGAAGGTACAGTATCAAACAACGTGACATTACATCTTTGCATGACTCAGTTGCTGTGGTAACATAAATTAACAAAATGTACATTGTCGTAGCAGCTTTGTCATAGCAAGTATGTAGGCTTTTCTACGCAAATCATGGCAGAAGCAGCACAAGGATCTGAGATGAAAAAGTAACTGGACAAAATGTGGTGGCTGAAAAGGGAAAACAATGACAGTGGGAGGCTAAAGCAAGAGCTGACGAATCATCTAGATGTTTTAAGGATGCCAGTTTGGAACCAGGGACCACAATTGTGTTATAGTGAAGAAAAAAAAAAAAAAAAAAAAGAAAGGATGAGGGTCTACTTGCAAAAGGTACTCAAAATATTGAAGCAGGTGGCCAGCAGGAAATAGACTTACCATTTAGGATCTGAAAGTAAAGCAGCAGTTAGTTATAAAATAAAGTCAGCAAGCACTAACAATCACTCTGTTGAAATCCATTATCTGCTCTGGCACAACTGATGAGAACAAGCCGGATCAAGAGTTTTGAGCAGGGACTAAATCAAAGAAGTGTAGTGGTGTGGAGGAAGGCACGTAACACAGGTTTCCCAGGTTAAGAGGGTGAGTAGGTTCACTTAGAGGGCAGCTTGTTGGACAACTGCAGGAATGAAAGAGGCATTTACTATCCAACAGCAGAAAATATTCAAGTCATGGAAAACAGCCGTAGCTAGTATGGGGAGAGCAGAAATGGCAGAATAAATGCACAGCACAATTGAAAAAGTAAACAAACTTTGAAAATATTAATATGTATTTTTTTTATTTGAAAAAAAAAAAAAAAGGCAGCTGTGATGCAAAGTTGCTAAAGCCAACCTGACTTAACAGAGATTCATAAAGACAAGGGAAATTAGAGTTAACATGCACAGGAAGACAGATGGTTTCACAGAAAACATACTGTTTATAAACTTATCTGATTCTGTATCGTTACATTATAGTGATGTAAGTACAGATTCTGGAAATGAAGGAGATTCTGGTTCCAGCACGGGGCAGCTGGTCCTGTTTTCCCTCTTCTTTTTTTAAGCACTGATTATGCTCACGAGTGCATTGTCAGTTATTAATAACAACTTTTTCCTCCCTTTACGTACCAGGAAAGGGTTGTGCAACATGTGAAAGTCCCGGACGAGCTACTGAAGTCCTGAGTTTCAGCAAAACCTGAAAAACAGTGGTGTGGGAAGAACAGTGAGCATGTAATGGGGAAGCAAACTCAGAGGGAGAAGGGAGGCATCGGAAGTTCTGGAGGCGTATAAATTCCCAGCACCTGACTGTCCTACCAAGACGAAGACTTTTAACTCCTACAACGTTCCCAGGTACTGCTGCTATATTTGGGGGTTGCGATCATGGGACAGAAAAATCTTGGATTCTGACTCCCACACTTCTATTTTAATTTGGAAGCAACTTGCTACTTAAGTCAATAGGGAGGAAATGGGATTTTGCCAATAAGCAATCCAGTGACATCAAGCAGCTCATTTCATTTAAACTCACGTTTGAGCAAACTTAACTCATGCTTACAGTGAGCACATTTTCATCAGTTACAAAGGTACTGGAGGTTTACATAATCTGAAAGAGAAGACGAGGTCAAAAAGATCCTTTAGACAAACTCACTGGGAACCAGAGTTTACTAAGGAAAAAGTTAATGTGAAACTCTCTTGTGACTTTAAGTAGTTTCAAAATCAATTCAAGTCTCTCCCTCTTCTGATAATTACGAATCATTTTCTTCAGTGCCGCAGTGCTTTTAACTGACTCATACACTCCTCAATCACCAGCAAAGCCTTCCATAATAAGCAGCAAAGTGGAATTGCAAGTGTCTAATTCCTTAGTCTTGCTTTCACTAATTTCCTCTATAAAATTAATATTGTTAGTTGCATTTGGACACCACTCTGACATTTCTGAAACAGCATCAGCATGTCTGGGACTAAGGGTACAAGCATTGTCTTTTTTTTTTTTTTAGTAGAGGTCTCAGACTTTCTGCACAGCCAAGGAGTAAACCACAGCCAGCCCCTTGCACCAAGCTGAACCTTCCAAATCATGCTCAAGCAAACTGGGGATGTGATACACTGAGAAACTGAGCAGATCTTGTGCTGAACGCGTTGAATAGACAATGCCATCCTGCTTATAGACTCTGTCAGTTCTATGAGGGAAGCTTTATTGAAATATATACAGGAAAGTGACACGGATCTGTTTCTCTAGAATGTTCTGTCAAGTAAATTTATCACATTTTATTGGAAAAATGAAACCTGAAGAACAGCGTTTCAGGCTGATATTTCTTCATAGGGTTTATTACATGCAAAATTCAGAAATGCAGCACATTTTCTGCTGGGTGCCTGAAGAATTCTTTACAAACTTCAGTAGTAGGATACGAGTAGGCATTGGAATGGGCTGCCCAGGGAAGTGGTTGAGTCACCATCCCTGGAGGTCTCTAAAAGACGTTTAGATGTAGAGCTTGGTGATATGGTTTGGTGGAGGTCTGGTTAGTGTTAGGTCAGAGGTTGGGCTCAGTGATCTTGGAGGTCTCTTCCAACCTGGCTGATTCTGTGCGTGAGTAACGCTTACACACACGCTTTGCGCCTGTGAGTAGCAGTGGCTTTGTGTCGTGCCGTGTGTACGCTCAGCCAGCTAGCAAGCCACAACCACAACATCGGCGCTTCATTCATCTCCTCTAACCACCTCCCTGGCGCGCAGCCACGTCTGCACGAACACAGAAGGCACCGTGGGATGGCGCGAGGTAGATGGATTACTTCATCTCCACAGCAGCAACAGTGGGGTGGGAGGAAACACCCCCTGTTTTAGAACATGGGACGGAAACTGAGCTTTCCACCAACTCCGCCACAGGCTCCCTTTGCCGTCCTTGCCAAAGAGCTCTCCCAGCCCTGCTCCTCCGCCTGGGAAGACCAGGACAGCGAGGTACGAGCAGGCTCCGCTCGCAAAGCTCTGGCTTGGTGGCAGCCGGGTGGGCATGGAGGACCACAAGCCCAGGCCGTGCTGCTGCCATGGCCGGGGGGTGTTCATCATCACGGGGGGTGTTCATCACGGGGGGTTTCATCACGGTGGGGTTAATCACGGTGGGGTTCATCACAGTGGGGTTAATCACGGAGGGGTTCATCACGGGGGGGTTCATCACGGGGGGCTTCATGACGGAGCCTCCCCTCCAGCACCGGGGGGACGTGTGCGGGTGCCTGGGGGGCGGCACCATGGCACCCACCGGCAGGTGCCGCCCGGCAGGAGGAGGAGGAGAAAGAAGGAGGAGGAGGAGGAAGAGGAAGAGGCGGCGGCTGGGCTCGGGGGCCAGGCGGGCTGAGGCCATGAGGCGGGCGGTGGCGGTGGGCGGGGTGGCGGCGACCTTGGCGGGGCGAGCCGCCCCCCGCCCCGCATGGCGGCCAGGTGGGTGCCCGGGGGGGGGCCGGGGAGAGGGGGGCGGTGGCAGCGGCCATGGCGGCGGCCCCGGGGCCGCCCATTGCCGGGGCCGGGCCGGCGTGCGGGTAAACACGGCCCTGCCCCCGGCGTCTCCCCGAGGTCGCCCGGCCGGCAGAGGAGGAGGAGGAGGAGGGAGCAGCTCGGTGGAGGTAGGAGACGGCGCCGTCCCTCAGCCCCGGGGGTCCCGGGGTGCCCCTGCTCGTCTCGGAGCCCCGGAGGGAATTAGAAAGTTGGTTCGGGTCCTCTGCTCGCCCCGCCGTCACCCTTTTTTATTATTATTTTTAATAAGTCAGGGTGGCGGGGGGCTTCTCTACGCGCTTGTGGCTGTGCAGGCAGAACCGCGGCAGGCGGCCACCTCAGAGAGCACCGCCTGAGCCACGGCCAGGTCCAGCCCAGCCTTTCCAGGTGCAGCTTCTCTTCAGAAAGGAAAATATAATAATGATTTCCATTCACCTGTGTGTTTTGGACTTGATTCTGCAGACAGGTATGAGTAACGTCGGGCATGTACCGCTGCGTTTGTGGCGCCCTGACGTTATTTTGTAACGCCCTCGGGCGAGGAAACTCGGCTGCTGTGTGAGTGCAGCACCCACAGACAGCAGCCGGGCCCGAATGGCAGTCCTGTGCCTTTGGTAAGGCCAGGTAGCCCACGTCGGATATTACTGCTGAAAGTTGGCTTCAGCACGTCAAGCCATCCCGCTAAATATCGGGTCTCGCTTCACCTGGAGAAGCATTAAAGTGCTGCGTCCTGCCCTCTTGGTCTGTGTTTGCACAGTGGAGCCGTGGTTCATAACTGGGGATCTTCGTGTTACACAATTAACAACATGCTTAAGAAAGTGCTGGCTGTACAGTCTTTTGATCTGGAAAAAAAATAAACCATTCATGTCTGGGTTTGCAGAGTGCCGGGATGCTTCCTCCTC
Organism: Anas platyrhynchos; assembly: GCF_047663525.1. NCBI lineage: Eukaryota > Metazoa > Chordata > Aves > Anseriformes > Anatidae > Anas > Anas platyrhynchos. The sequence continues at coordinate 189,480,232 of NC_092587.1, read as the reverse complement.
CACCGTTGCTTTGCCACCTGGCATGTGCCCATAGAGCAATCCTATGAGCTTACTGTCACCCTTCTTCTGGGACAGCATTAGAGAAAGCTTAACAAACTTCTTTTTTTTTTTTTTTCTTTTCTGTGTGAGGGTGCTGTGAGATGAGATTCCACCTCGACAAAGTGTGAGGTAGTGAACCGATCAGAATTCAAGCGTGCTGTCGTTTTGAAGAGAATTTATCCTAGTCCAAAACAAATTCACTGCTATTTTAGTATGCTTACTTTACTTCTACAGGTAAATGTGCTTCCTCTGCCTTCTCCCTTCCCTTTCTTTTTCCTTAATTAGAACTATTAGTGTCGCGAAATCAAAAACTTTCTTTTTTCTAGTGGAGGTAGTTGAACCAATCTCATCTCCCTACAAACCTTGCCATATTTATGGTTTCAGTCCAATGTGCCCATTTCACTGTTACTGCTACACTAGATATCTATAGGACAGCAGTTACTCAGTGGTCATACAATAAACATTACCATTTTTGATCCTTTTAGAAAAGCAGCTATAATTTATGAGGTCCTGGTAGACAGAACTGCCCCCAGAATTTTTAGGCATCTCCAACTCGAAAAGCTTTAAAGAAATGTGGACTTATAAATGCAAAGAAAAATGGAGTTTATTTAAGGTATGCAATTTAAAAACCAGCCCTATACATTCAACTAGACAGAGCATGAAGGATTATCTAGACTTGACTCATCTGTGTGTATTGTGCATTTTAGGCTGAACAGTGAGCTGAGTAACAGTCCACTGGAGTGATTTCACTGCTCGCTTTTCTGGATTGTACCAACTGTTTGAAATGTTATTGGTATTCCAGTGCTGTTTATTTCTTTGAAGGAAACTAGGCTAGCAGTTGATGAGACTTGAAAAGACTGGAGGCTCAGTTCAATATTTGATGAAACCATTTGCTCTTTAATTTTACATAGGTAAGTGAAAAACCTTACAAGATTTTCTTCACTGACATCTTACATATCCTACACGTAGATGAAAATACTCCTTAAGCAAGCTGAAACAGGACAATTAAAAGACAACTTGAAGTGAAATGAGGAACTTGCTTGGCTCAGGTCAGTTTTTGTTGTATTCAGAAATGGCTACAGATTTAAAAAAAAAAAAAAGTACTCAGTGCTTGATAGAAAGGGCACATGTCATTTAGGTTGATTTCTTACATTAATGAGGTCACAGTCTTGTTCAGTATTTTCTGCATCAGATCTGTGACTTCTGGCTTGAACAAATACTTTGGAAAAAATAATTATAGTAAAAAAAAAAAAACAAACCTACCCTACAGTACTTCCAAGTCTGTGTGGATTTTTCACTGCTTATGCTTTTCTTTTTTTAATTATAACAGATCCTAATCTGAATTGTCTAGCCTCCGCTACTAACCATGGATCTCAGCCTGTATTTTAATTAATTCTTAAAAGCTGAGCTACTTGAAAAAGAATGACAGTAGTAAAAGAGGTGGGGGTAGAGAGTTACAGTAATCAAAGGGAAGACTGGAAATGGGATATGCCAGGTTATGGCGTAAAACTTACCTTTTTCCTGTTCTGTAAATATTATTCTGTTGCTTCTGCTGTTTGGTGAAGCAATGTCCTGCATGTAGCTAGGAAGTAGTGGATAGGGGTGGGTTTTTTGTTGTTGTTATTCAGGAGATATTTCCTCCTTCACTCATTTCCGTAGTGTTTGTTGCCATGGCAGCTGGCCAGTGGCCTTATTAGTGATGAAGGTGGTTGCACTTCTTTTTTTGTGTCTTGTTGTACTGGAAACTATATCCGAGGTACCAGAAGAAACAGATGTTGTACGTAGACTGTAGTGAGCTGTTTCTGTGAAAAGACTGAAGTGTTTCAGTCCTTGGACTGAAGTTATCGTATAGTTATGTGTGATATTTCTTACTGTGTGCTGCGCAGTTATGTTTAAAATGCCTCCCGTCTTCAAGCATGCTAAATATTTACAGTGAATGTACTACCACTGCCATATGTTTGAAGTGAGTAACCCATTAATTGAACAAGACTTTTTTTTTATGCTTGAAAGAATTGACACTTACTTCTTTTTAGTCACTAATTTGTATGTTGAAAGTAGTGTATAAGAACAGCAGAGGTAAGATGGTGTAACAAGAAGTGGAGTCATTTTTCTTACCCCCTGCTCATTTCCAGTTAGCACGCAGATAGAAAATCAATTGTAATCTGCTCATAATTGCCTTCCTGCTAGAGTTATGAGGCATCTCTCAAATTTTCCTTCTCTTCCCCCTCCTCCTTTTATGTTTTTTCCCTCTCTCCGTGTTTTTCCTCTACATATCTTGTGGAATAGGCAGCTCTGCAGGGTTAGAGGGGGAAAATACCATATGGATGGTCTCCCCCTTAAAGCGCTGCATCTTTAAATACTGTTATATAGCAGCCAGAGGCTGTGTCAAAAAGCATGTTCTGTGCTGTGTTGTTTATTGATGAGCAGAAACTGATGAAGGTTTTCATAACCTTGGGGCTTTCTGCTTAGATGAACTAGGCATTTCCCTTTTTTACCTGTTTTGGGATTGATTACTTCAGGCTGTATCATGTTTCTTGTGTGAAAAGGCTGGGCTTGCACTACCAAAAATTCAAACTGTGTTTTGCTTAGCGTGAAGAGCTGGACTTGACACTTTGCCACTCTGCAAGGGTATTGTGCTCCCTGGTTAAGGAGTTGTTTCAGCTTTTTGGTAAACTCCAGCTCTACTCATTCTTGTATCACAGCTGCAGAAGGAGAATGTTTTAAGAGACTGCTTGAATCTGCAGACTTGTGCATCTGTAGTCCCAGCTGGAAAGGTCCAGACAAGAACCTTTCTGAAGTTTGTCACAGGGAGAAAAGCAGCTCGCCCTCTGCAACTGCAGGATTCCTTCTGCCAGGCTCGCTGCGCAGTCACGCTCCAGACTACCTCTCCTGAGTGCCTGGCTGTGTTGGGGTTGTTTTTGCTTGATTTATGATACCAGTGTAACACTAAAAGAAGATTTCACATTCGTCATCCTCCTCCCTGGGAGGGAAGATGTCTGTTTATGTATACATGTAGGTAGATACAGATGCAGAACAGAATGCTAGACCATCCCCAGGGTCCCTTGTCCTTTAAATGAATAAACATCATACACCTTCCGAAAATATAGTTCCCAACACCTTTGTTTTTAAGCCAAAGTGATTTGGGTCTGAGTTCTTTCAGGATAAATATGCATAAAACTTCAGCAAAATTGTACAAACTAAAAATGCATTCTCATAAAATAGTTTTATTGAGTCTGGATAGAGAGAAAAGTAAAGCTGTGCTCAGGAGGAGGGATTTTATTTATGTGGAAGTCAGTATTTTGAGAAAAGCAGGGAAAAGCGAGGAAGAGACAAAGCAAGACATGAAGTGGTCGGGAGTGAAGGAGAATTTAATGGTCATTAGTAATCCTCCCAGAGGAAGAAATACAGCAATTTCTTCTGGTATGAAAGGAATGTCTTAGGAGGTGGTTGAAAGTTGCAGAGCGGTGCCAAAGATTGGGGAAGTTAGTGAAGCTGGAGGTGTTCGGCAGCACATGTGACACAAGTTACTGCAAATACCTGAAAAGCAGTCTGCTTGCTGCAAGTAGCTCAAGCTCTGAGGCTGGCAAGAGGCTGAAATCCTTGAGTGCTTTGGTAATTGACTAAAACTGTCATGATAGTTCCTAAAAGACCATTTCTGTGAGCAGTCTTCCCATATGAGCTATAAAAAGTGATGTGTTAAGTTGAGAAATCAATGGATCAGTTCTTGAAGGAAAATGCCATGAAACTTTGAGATTTTGCGATGAGTTGAAAATTACTGCTCTGCTGTCACTTGGTCCTTTTATCTTAGGACTAATTAAATCTGGTGGTTTTGGCTCAGAGAAGGGACAGATTGCAATTGCGCTAATAGAAATTACTTCCCTAGCTTCCTTTTGTTCTGCAAGTTTCTGTTTACACAAGTAGCTGGTATCTTTAAACCCTTGTCTCTCTGCGTTCCTAGTTATAACTGGTGCCCTGTCTCTGATAGGGCTCCGAATCCTTCGTCATCTGTGAAGTTATTTGACCCACGGAGTTACCTACTCCTTCCTGCACAAGGCATCGAAGCATAGCCTCATCCTCAGTGAGATATTTACCTGGTAAAGTGTCATCACTGCTTTCATGGAGTTCTCCATCAAAGTGGAGGGTCTGAGGGCCTCACAGGCTGCAGCAACATTCCCTAAGGCCCTCCCCAGCTCAAAATGCTCAACTGAGTTATAAACCTGAGGTAATTTCTCCTTCAGCCATAATTCCAATACATATGATTCGTCTTGCCAGACACACCTCTGGAAATGGTTTCTCCTGGCTGGGGAAGGGCTGTGATTTACAAACGCCCAGGGCAGTGCACCTGGGTTCACGAGTCTCTATAGCAGCTGCTCCAGGGTTGTTGCTGCTCCCCTCGCCGGGCCGCCAGCTGAGCTGTGAGTTGGGCTAGCTGCTGTTTCCAGCGCTGTCGCGGTCGGATTGCAGTCTGGGCTTCCTGAAGCTGTTGCTGAGCTACAGCCCGCGCTGGCTGCTGTCAGATTAAAATCAGAGTTTTCTGCTTCAGCTGTTGTTTCCCCAGCCGCTTGATCAGTTGTCTGGTAATAGCTTCTTATGGTAGCCATCGCTTGGAAAATAACATCTGATATCGTGTGTGCATTGGCAGAGCTTTCATCTGGTTCCAGCAAGAGGCTGTGTGGCTCACAAGTGTGGTGCCCACTAGCTGCAGCTTGATTTTAATTCCAAAACTCATTCAAAGTTGGACTGTTTCTTCTGAACTCTGCCTTCTTCTCCCAATGGGCCATCCCTTGTGTTAGGAGTGGAACTTGGTAAGCTTCCTTTGCCCTTATAACATAGGAGAAATTAAACTGTAGCTCCTCACAGAAATTGTGTGTGTTTGCATCAAGGAGCTGGGCAGCCAGCATTTTTCCAAGACTCAGCGTAATTGCACTTTGGCTTTGTTAGTCCCGTGTGTGGCCTCCCCATAAGGTTCTGTTCAGCGTTTGGTGACAGGCCTCTGTCTGATTTGCTTCACAAAGCTGGCAGCTCCAAAGTTTCGCGAGGCCGTGGTAGCAGCCTGTAGCTCACACGGAACAGCATGAAACACCAAGCTCTGGAGTTTTTAGTTCCATCAAGGCAGTACAGATGCACAGAGGTGGCTCTGGCTTCATTCCTCTGCTGATGAGAACCCCTTGCTGGGTTCAGAGGGTAGCACATACAGATCAGTTACCTGTTGATGTGTACAAGAGGGACCTCAGGTGAGCAAACTCATTCATGAGACAAGTGTCATCATCTTGACACTGATCTTTCCGCCCTCTGTGAGCAGAAAGCAGTCTGAATTGCTCGTGTGCAGCTTGGAAGCACTCAGCGGTGTGCCTGGGGGAGCGCTGGAAGCAGATGCCTCCAGCAGGCATTGTGAGTAGAGTTCAGTTCATCTGCTGACGAGGAAGGCTTTTGTGGAAAGTGAAGCTCAAGATGACGTTGCAGAAATAGGTCCTAAGGCCAAGCGTGCTGCGTTAGCAAGAGCACAGCCAGCAGATGCACGGGGTGGTTGTCTGCCTCCTGTTGGCACTCGGGACATCACCCTTAGAGCGCCATGCCCAGGTTTGGTCTCTGAAGGATGGGGGACGTGGACTGACTGGAGCAAATCCAGAAGGCAGCTCCAGGGATGTGCAGGGGGCTGAAATACCTCACATACGAGGAGAGGCTGAGAAACCCGAATTTCTGTGGCCTTGGTAAGAGAAGGCTCAGGAGTCTTATGGCTCTCTTCAGCTGTATAACCTGAGGGTGTGGAGAAGACAGAAATGCTCCATGTAGAGGAATGGACCAGAAGGACAACAGCCAGCAGTCACAAGTCACAGGGAAGAAATTCTCGCTAGCCATAAAGAGAAATGTTCTCCCCATGAGAGCATTTAAACGCTTGGGTAGGTGCTTAGGGAGGCTGTGGGATATCCAGCCCTGGAAATTGACTGGAAGCTTGACTGGGAAAGGTGCCGAGCGACCTGCTGTAGTTGCCCTTGCTTAGAGTTTTGTGGGATTTGGTGAACTAGTTGACCTTTGGAGATCCCTTCCAAGCTAAATTGTTTAATTCTAAAGGCAGCATCACTCATTGTATGAGGGTGGAACTCAGGAAAGGAAAATGTGAGCTCGGGGAGCCAAAAAGAATCAAAATGTATTAACTTTAATGAAGGAATATGCACAGGTATTCACTCACAGGACAAAAATCTGGTTTGCTTTCCAATTTTAAAAATAAAATGATAAAGTGGGGACTAAACATAGAGGAAACCTGGTCTGCAATGTTCATTTCTAATTCAAAAGTTGCAACCTTCTGAGCTTAGAACAAAATGAATCTGCAACTTTGAACTCCTACAAAGATTGTTTAAAATCACTACCAGATGGTTTGTCTCTTTCTGATATATTAGGTTATTAAACAAAAGTGGCCAAATTTTTATTAATACGTAAAATTAGGATTTCAAAGATTGGTGTCTGCAGCTTAGTGTGTGGAGTTCCCGGTCGGTTCTCCTGATTTCTGGGATACAGCGACCTGAAGAAAATCCTTACCTAGATGACAGGTAATCAGATTGGGTAGTTATTTCCTCTTTATTTCTTTTTGAACTTGGGTTTGCAGCTACAGTAAGCTGCTTACTATATGATCTGGCTATTGTTACTACTTGTCAGTGCTATTAAAAGATTCCCCAGAAAGCAGGGAAGAATTATATACCAAGTGTGTCTCAACAAACCACATTTGCTTTCTCTTTCTTAATTCTTTACTTTAAAAATCTGAGGAAAAAATTTGAACCTTAACATGTTGTTTTTGGCTTTTTCATCCCTGTAGAGAGTGAATTGTAAAGTTGAAAGTCTTGCAGAAAATCCGCTGCTGGCAGCTCCCTCGGAGAAGGCTCCAGTCCAAAATGACAACTGCAGCAGCGTGGTACAGGCACAGGAATTGTCTCTCAAATAAGCATAGCCCTGTGAAGCCATTTAGGGCTACACAGAGTCCAACCAACACCTTGAACTCTGTCCAGGAACCCTGGAGATTAAGGAGCTCTCTTGCCAGCAGCATGACCTGAAACACAACCTGCCCGTGTCGCTAGACAGTTTGAGAAGCCTATTTTCCTCTGACACTCCTTTCAAACTCTTAATAATAGCATGGCACAGATAAAAGATGTTAGGTTGACTAGCGAAGTCTCTGAAATTTGTATTTAAATGAAGACAATACTTTTTTTTTTTTCCCCACTTAACCATGTTAGTTTTGTTAGCGGATTTTCTTCTGACAGAACAAATTTGAATAAAAGTACTTTGCTAAGCATGACGGCGTACACTTTGTACAGTTGTAGGCATTGTCTGGCCGCCCAATATTGTCACAAGGAAAGTTAATTAGACAGTTCAGATTTTCACGTTCAGAAAGCACCCAGACAGCGTGACTCATTCTGGAAGTGGGAAGAGATCGAATCCCCAACGTGTACCACCGGAAACTCCTCTCTCCTCTCCAGAGGGATTTGTTTGTCGGTGTCTCTGCCTCAATTCACGAGTAAATAAATCAAAATAAGGAAGGAATGAAACTATGTCCTCTGGCAATGATCTTAAACTAATTGTCGTCATCCAGTTTGTGGCAGAAACCTGCGTGTTCCGTGCTGCCCTGGTGTGGATGGGAGCAGCTGATCAGCAGCCACCCTGCTGCGTGGCAGGGGGCTTTCGACATCGTGGTTTGCAATCTGGAGGAAAAACTGACTGGTAGAGCTGGAAGGCGCAGGTTGGAAGCTGCTTTTCTTGGTTTCCTTTAGCAAGCTGTGTAAAAGTAGAATGGGATAGACCCTTAAGTGGCTACAGACTGGAATTTGGTAACCAGACAGGTGATTTTTCTGTCCTTTTTTTTAAAGGATTTTTAATCCGGGTAATTTCCTTAATAACAACATATTCTTGCATCACCAAAAAGAGCAGAAATAAATACAAGATACTAGATTACAGTGCATTTCTAAAGAAAGCTTCTGAACTTACCCTCAGCACTAGTGGCAGCTGTTGTATTTTTCCATGATATTTGCATTTTTTTTTAAGAGGGGAAAAAAAAAATCCTCTCCCTCAGGAGACTGTAACTGAGGGAACAATCCTAAAGCAATGTCCGCAGGATTGGTGGGTTTTACTCATGGCTGTATCTGAACAGGGAGTGAAAGGATCCTCTTCTACAGGCATGGTTGCGAAATTAAATCTTGAGTGGCCAAACAGTGGGAATGGTGAAATTACATTTGCATCCCGTAAAGGAGAACACTTTCCTGATACAGTTTGGATTGCTCTTGTGTATCTGTTTCCCCAAAACACCAAGAATTTCTGGTCACCTGACTTACTCTTCTTGGAAGCAGGACTTCTGTGGCTGTGCCGTGTGTGTGTGCAAGCACTGCTTTATTTATGCAGGTGTGGTCATGTGTGATGTGGTTGTGAGATCTCATCCGTGTCCCTAAATCCCTGAAGGCAGGGTGCAGAGAGGCCGGAGCCAGGCTCTGCTCAGTGGTGCCCAGTGCCAGGACAGGAGGCCATGGGCACAGCCGGGCACCCAGGAGGCTCCCTCTGAGCACCAGGCAGCACTGCTGTGCTGGGCGGGTGACGGAGCCCTGGCACGGGCTGCCCAGAGGGGCTGTGGGGTGACTGCAGTGTCTCTGCTCTGTTCTTTCTGCTCAGCTGGCTGGTTGGGCTCGAGCCCGTCGGCCTCCTTAAGCAGGCAGCAGTATTTGGGGGCAGCTGCATGTGGGCACCAAGTCATCTCATGGCAAACAGCCTGTGGTCACGGCCTTTGTCTACCCACAGATGAGGAAAGACTGCAGCTGTTCATCTGCATGGTCAGCAAAGAAATAATTGCTACTTCTGGAAAAGAAAAAGCTTAAGTTTTTGCTCTTCTCTTTAAAACATATTAGAGGATGTGATGAATTGAGCAACAGCTTGCTCAAGTCTTGCATGCTGTCAATACTGGTGATCTAATAGGCTTACACTGGGAACTCATTGACCTCTTAGGATGGTGGCCTGGTGGAAAGCGCATCCCTGCCTTGTTAAAGGATAACTACAGGCATCTTTAGTTGTCTTTCCAAAATAAAAGTAACTCTTTGCCACTCAGTTTTTTGCATTTGAAAGTGTTTTTATGTATATTTCTATGGAGAAATCATATTGCACTTTAAAATGCAATTGATGCTTTAAAAATATTTGTTTTGCAGGCTAGCTATTTTCTCTAGGCAGAGCATTACTCATCTTTATCATAACATCGGTTGTGTTTCTGAATTCTAGGGGGTTTTTACTGGCTGGTTAGTTCTCTGTGTGGCTGTAAGAGTGGCGGTGGTTTTTTGTTTGTTTGTTTTGTGGCCACGTGTAGATAGCGTCTAGAGTACCACTTCACCATTTCTCCAACCTAAGCATCCTTCTCTCCGAGTGCTGAGCTTGAGATACTTGGCATCACTCAAGACACGGACTGGTGAAGAGGAATTTCTGCTGCATTTCGTGGCATCATACCATAGGATGGCCCAGGTTGGAGGGGACCTGACAGACCATCCAGTTCCAGCCCCCTGCCATGGGCAGGGATGCCACCCACTGGATCACGTTGCTCCAAGTCCCATCCAGCCCAGTCTTGAACACCTATTTCCACCTCATTGTTTGGAATAAAAGCATTTCCCTTGCAGCTTCCAAGTACAGCAGTGAACATAGGATATTTTGCAATGGCACAGCAGTGAGCTTTGTCTTAGCATACAACCTTTGTCTCAGTTTCATAAAGGCAGTGTTATGTGCTTGATTTAACTTGTTCAGTTTCTTGCAAATACATCAGTTATTACTGGAGACTTAGCATAAAGTTCTACAATAAAAGATAATGAAATGCATTGGTAGGCAAATCATCCAATTGCTGCAACTGTAGCCTGGGAGTTACAGAGTGACCACTCGTTATGCTTGCATGCAATCACTTCTTTTTTTTTAAAGGCTTTGTCTCTGTGCTTGAAATGTCAAGGTTTGTATGAAAGCAGCAGCTCTTCTCTCTAGGCAGTCTGGATTTCCTAGGTGCTCCAGCTCTGTCTGCCGTGGTCCCTCAGATTCTCCCAAGGAGGGGACTCTTCCCTTCCCACCCCTCTCCCAGCCGAGGCTGCACCCCTACAGCATCCTACCCCTGGCTCTGTGCCCTCCTCAACTCTCCTCCTGCCTCTGAGTCCGAGTTATTCCCCCACCTCCAGCCAGCTCACGATTTTGGGGTAGCCTGCTGCTCAGCCAAGCGGCATTAGAGACCCGATGAGCGCCATACGCTGTGGGATCTGTGGGAGCCACGAGAAGTAGGTGTTGGGAGCTTCCCCCTCTTGAAAGGTCAGAAGTTTGAAGAGCTGCCATATGCTGTACTTTGGCGACGGGGTTTAACTTCGTGACTCTTTGTATTTTAAATGAGGTAAGAGGAGGTTGCTGAGCTAGTCAAGTTATGGGATTTGCAGGTTTTAGCGAAGAAGTAGAGCTCTTTGTTCATTTGCGCTGTGTACTTTCGAGTGATTCTATTGTAGCCCGTCACAGATGTGACAGGAGATCCACATTGTTTCTTACTGAGGTTTCTTTGTTGACCCCCTCAATCCCAGTAGGAAGCCTAGTGTACTGGTTAAAACCTTAATATGAATGCTGTGCTGTCATTGCAAACATGATTTAATGGGATGATCTGACATTTTGTAAACCTTCGGCAGCACAGCTTCTTTCAGGGGCGAGCCGAGAGAATTCTTCGAGTCCAGGCAGCTGGTTCACGGAACTGACATCATGCAAAAAATGTTTTCTTAATTCATGCAACTGCAGCTTGTTAGAATACTTTATGCAAATGAAACAATATAGCACAAGTCTTGAGATTGTCCCGAGTTTAGTCACAGTCAGGGCAGCAGCGTGGCATTAGCATGAAGATTTACCAGCAGCCGATGCTCAGACCTGATGCCCAGAAGACACGCGGTTGGAGCATGGGAAGTTGTTTTGTGGTGTAGGGTTTTTCTGTTTGTTTTGTGTGGTTTGTTTGTTTGTGTTTGTTATACTTATTGCTACTGCAGAAGACATTGAGGGGACCCATCTTAGCAAATAAACTTCCAGAACTTACACCCTTATTTTGAAGGTAGGTTTTCAAGCCCGATCCTATTCTTGTCCTAGCTGTGTGTGTGGAGCCATAAGGACACCACTTCTGTGCTGGGAAGTTCTGAGTTTGCATGTAAATGGTGGCTCACATGCCCTCTGCCAAACCAGGCATTTCTGGTATCACAGAAGAAGTGCCTGGCTCTAATCAGGGAGATATTAAACTAATGACTACCAAGTGATCCTGCTTGCTTTTAAGGGCAGATCTTGGGCATAGGGGAAGTGGACTGGCTTCTTATTTTGCCTACAGAAGTTTTAACATGCTTAACGTTATCCAATACCGGTGACTGAGGTAGTCTAAATACCACAGCAGGGACTGATTAGCTTTTTCAGATCACTGCTTTTATTCGCTGTTTGCAAAGAGGCTTAATCCAGTGCTGGAGATCAGGCTTCCCACTGTGCTCGTGGGTAGCTTTCCCTCAGTCTTTGTGTTCACGGTGGCAGAAATTAGTGAGGAGTCTCCTCCTGCCGCTGACTCAAAAGCCCCAAAATAGTGGTGCTGGCTGTTGTTCTCGGGAGTGTTTAGTGGACAGTGCAGAGGAACTAAACTTGGGGGTCCCGATCTTCAGTTTCGTATCTGGACGTATGGTAAAGTCATCAGGTGGTAGCGTGATGGAGTGTGGTTTCGTTTACTGCCTTGAATCGCTAACATCCACGTAAAGCTCTGGGAAATCACCCAGAGAGGCCTCACAAACCTGTTCGCCTTCGTTACTTCTTCTAAATCGCAGCTGAAGTTTCCCGGCAGGTCGCCTGTCTTCCCAAGCAGAGGAGGAGGACAGCTGACCCTGTGGTTTTCAGTCGTGCTTTCAGCCATGTACAGATGCTGAAGTTCAGAAAATTTGCTCTTCCAGCAGTCCTTCAGGTGAATGTTTGCAAATGTAGAATCTCTGCAAGGCTGCGTGCTTCTCTGCACTGAGCTGCCTGTGCTGAGGTTACCAGCCGTGGCAGCTTCTGATTCGGAAGGCCGTATGACTCTGCTTTTTTAATCAGACATCAAACCTTGCTGCTGTTTTAGGGCCTGTTGGATTGGAAACATTGGGCAGTGCAGGGAGCAGGACTGGAGTTTGGGTTTGGGTTATCATTGTGGCTTACCTCAGTCAAAATAAAAACAAGAAGCTGGCTATTGCCTAGCTGCTGACTTCTGTTCAAATATTTCATCACTGCAAAGGAGCAGAAAGATCTTGACATCCAGAACAGGCCTGTGAAATAACAGGGAGAGAAGTTCTGTTACAAACAGGAGTGGTGCCAGAACAAAAGGGTGCTTCTTGCTGCCTTTCTATCAAGTGCCCTAATGTTTCGCTGCCATTGCATAAAAATGTGCATTATTGCACGTATTAATATTATGTGAGTTTAGTTTAATCAGTTTTGCCTTCTGCTGAAACTGAAATATGTCCACAAGTACTGTTATAGCTGTGTATAAATGCAAATTTATTACACTTACTGACTGATGCACAAAAGTGTCAGGAAATTCAGAAAGCGGTTTCTGAATACATTTCAGTGCCTAGTGTGGGCTCCTTTCATAGCTTCTTGCACAATGTACCGATATGATTAATTTTGCTAACAAGAGAAGGGGAACACGCATAGCTACTGATGGATTTATTTCACCTCAATATTTTTCCTTAAAAAAAACTTTTAGTTTCTGTGATGGAAGAGATTATATTCCTCGGGAGTGATTTTTTTTTTTTAATTTCATAGGAACTCACAACTTTTACTACTTAAAAAATAATTCCTTTTCTTTGTTTCATGAATTAGAAACAATGAGGAGAAGCCGAAGTCTGCCCAAGCCAGGTGTTTCTTGTTGGCAGCCTGCTCCCTAATGACTCTGGCTCTCATACAGCAGCTGCCTGCTAGTCTCTTTTGTATGGCCTATTGTTGCTGCATACCCCTCGTTAATACACATGCTGCCCGGGGCAGACCCTGCGAATGACATCAACTTGCTTATCTTAGAAACCTCCAAACCTGATGCAGGGTGGGGAGGTTGCCTTGCATCTGCCCGGCCAACTAATTGTGAGCGCTGCGGGTTGTGATTGGCTCCTCTTCCGCTCAGTAATAGGTTAAGCAAAGACATTGCGGGTCCATCTGTTCATCCATTCATTGTTCTGCTCGCTAGCCTGAAGTCTGCAGCTGAAATCGTGTTAAGGAGTTGCTTCTGGAACAGCTACAAGAAACCAATGTCTGTGTGTTTCCCAGCGAACGTAAGTATATGGGCTTCTCTCTGCAGCAATGGGACGCTTCGCCTTTCTGATGTTCCAGCAGGTCAGTTTGTGCTCCGACAGCATAGCTAGCGTCTGGGTCAGATGAGGTTTGCACACTTTGGGTATCTCTTTAAAAAAAAAAAATCTATCTGAAGACTAAGTATATTAAAGAGTCATCTTCTAGCTCAGTGCATTCTGTTAAGGAACTTTTAAAAGCAGTAGAAACAGTGCATTTGCAAGAACCTGAAAATGGTAGGCAGTACCCATCCATAGAACGAATTTCCTTCTGGCCCCTTGAGGAGAAGGGAAGGTTTCAACCTTGAGTTACGGGTCTTGACGTTCTTTTTGCAAGTAGGCTATTGCTTATTTTAATTTCTGAGAGGTAGAAAATGCTTTTAAAAGAAGAAAGAAAACTTTTTTTGTTTTGTACCGTACAATGGGTAAGTTTTTCTGTTCGTGAAAATAGGAAGAGCTCCATTGTGAGCTGTGCAGAGATACTGTATTGTGAGAGCATTAGGATATTCTCAGGTGGGAACATGTTCCATTCAAAGCTTTTGTGCTTTGAAAGCTATTCATAAGTGTATCAAATCTAGCACAGTTATTTTTATAAAGTTTCTAATCTGTTTTGTTTTATGTTTTGAGTTCAGATGTTAGGCT